>NW_026516254.1:0-322510 GCF_025602895.1 Polychytrium aggregatum
ACACGGTGCATTCTGACACAGTTGCAGCGGAGCTGGCATCCGACCAGCACTCCGACTTGGTTGATCTAATGATGGATGGAGTCGCCCTTCTGCACAGGAGACGAAACAGACCTAACTTGGAATCGTATCGATTTATCTCGGTGATCTCCAGTGTGCGTCATCACTTTGGCGGCACTTTGTTCGCCAATCATCTTTGCACTTCTCTGTAGCTATATTTTCTTGCTCCTCATTTGAGTGGCCTTTCATCCAAGGATTTGATATCCAGTGCAATTTCAGGAGCACCGCGTGGGAAAGCAGACATCATCAACTCGGACGAAGCTCTTCACGACGCGATCATGGCGTGGGAATTGGGACGAAGGCAGGGACGAGGAGCAATCGGCAAGCTACGAGAGCGATGACCTTATTTTCAGAAAGCGTGTTCACTGGCTGTACCCTCCCACCGCCCTGTCACTCCTCACATCGACTGTCGAATCTATCACCTCAATGAGCACAGTCACAAGAAAAGCCACGCTATGATCAAATAAAAGAGAAATGAATGAACTAATTTAAAGTACAATACACTAACGTCTAGATCATTGCCAACCACCATATTCATGGGTACCATAACTAACTAACTGTTGCGCCACACCCATAATCATGGTACGCGTCCATAACCCGCGAGATTGGTCAACTTTTCCTCCTTTCGACATTCCCCTGTGTTCACCTCCTTCATCTGTTGCTACGTCGTTATTACTCCTTCCAACGGCTGTCCCTCTCTTTGGGATGCCGTACCACTTTGAACGGCCCCCAATTTTCTCTTGCTTGTCTTCTCATATCGGTATCAACTTTCAACCATTTAGAACCACACTCATGGATTATGTGTTTTCGAGGCAAACGAAGACCTGGGAGGAGGTGCTGGGAGTCCACTCTACCTGTGAGTGGCGCTCAAAATGGAGCATGATGCGATGGAACCGTAACTTCGACTCAACCATCCAGAAGCTGTCATTGAATGCTGGATAGAGTATCATGAGGATCGCGAATTGTGTAGAAGGCAGTTGGTGGTATCCAATAATATGTGAGATATTATTGAATTAACGCTATCTTAATGTTGGATTTTGTTGTAAATGATGTCTATCGGGTGCTTCATCCTCAAATCATACTTCCCAGTCCGCTTCTCACTTCTTGCCTTCAGTTAGTCCCCGCCAGATGCCCGCTCGGTCCACAAAGTTAGAGCGATAGAGGTCGTCGATTCACCACGATGATCTAATCCTGACACTCTGTCTGCGTTCAGATTTTATTCTCTCCCCTATTGCAATAGCGTGTGACTATCGATTTGACATGGTTTGAATCTAAAGGGCAACGAATCTGAATGGTTTTCATGGGAACATGTGCGCAAGCGACTACATTTGAACGAGGTGTTCTTTTCATGTCTCTATTATCCGACTTTCATTGGCTCAACCTGTTTCTCGAATCATACAATCATGGCTTCAGCCCTTGTATGCCTCTCTGTCGGCCACAGAGCAGAGCCATGTGTTTTAATCTTGCACATTCCTCCAAATGCAGGTACTGCCTCCAAGTTCTGCCGAGTCTGCCACACCCATCGTCATGTTACCGCAATGTTTACCTTGGTTGCTCCGGTGATCCTTCGCAACGAATCTGTTTGAGGCCATTGCAGTTTCTCTCTCACTTGCCCAGCCATTCCAAATATCGACGATCATGTCCTTCACTTCGCCATCATCATTCGACGCCCTATGTTGAGGATTTGTGATGGCGCCCTGCCCGGAGACTGTCAAAATAGAGAAGAGCCATCGCTTCTGATTGGGAAATGCAGGCACGAGTTTAGTTGCTTTCAACAGTGGTGAGAATATCGCTTGACTTTAACGGTGAGGACCAGGTCGGATGAATAATCCCATAAATATGTGTATTCTGCTTCAGACGGATTCATTCGCATGAGCCATTCAAAGCGCAGCATTGTCCCTTGATGATCTTGGTTGAGCCTCCCCTCACTTGGACTTTTGCTCGTTGCCGGCTGGCCCTTGGTCTTCAGCAAAGGCCGCAAGAACAAAAGCAAAGAGTACGATGTTGGCCATAATGGCGGCGGCGATGGCGCTGTACGTGGCATTTCCTATATCAAAAGAGCATGGCAGAATTATTCAAATGCTCTCTTCTACTCAGTCTTTGTCATTGATCGGGGCCATGCTTTTGGATCAATACAGGATCATCAAGTATCGCCGCCGAGCGCTCGGCTGATCGCCATCACGACCTATCCGCATAATCAAGCCTGATTGATCAAAATCCATGTCCTGTCACCGGATCGTCGATGAATCTGGATAAAGATCCTTGAGAGGCATAAAACGCTTCGCCTTACCGTCGAACAGAGCATCCCGTCCATAGAAGAATGTTGCCAAGGGCAGACTGAACATCAGAACAGTGAAAAACAGTAGTTTTGCGACCACGAAGCTAGTGTCATGGTCGCAGTTGAATGTCAGCTTCGTCGCTTGTTCCCATTTCAGCGCCGCCACTCTCATTGCGGTCGGAACCTCGACCTACGTTGGGATTTTGGCTGCCTGAGGCACCGGCTTCCTGAGCCCGGCAGTCGCTTGGAGCGGCCGCTTTGCATCATCTGCTTGGGCAGCTTGTCGCTTACGCAGCCCAGTCTGGGCCTGATCCGCCTGGGATTTTGTGTCTGGAGCCATGTGTGGACAGGACCGATGACTGCGAGGGAGTAGCAGTGCGCAAGGCCAGCGGCAGGGCAATGTGAGAGGAAATCCTGGCGATCAGACCAGATCAAATCCGAATCAGTTCGGATCGCCCAGCGAGCCAGGGCTTGGCTCTGGCCCTGGCGGCAGGGCCTTGTCGGAGCTTCTTTCGACCTGAGCCGCCGTCCATCACCAGCAGCGCGGCAAGGGGCTGTCTGCCGAACTCCATTGGTGATCGATCAGCAATCGACGCATTCTCCAAAGCCGACCGGCATATCGCCTCCCTCCCAGAGCAGCCCGAGTTCCGCCTGACTGCACCGGCACCAGCATGTACTTCGCCCTCGGCACTGCAAAAACGCTCACGGTCGGATCGCTCGCCAATGTCACTGGGTCCTCCGGCCTCGGCGACGGGCATGGCAACCTGGCGTATCTGACAAGTCCCAGTCGGCTCCGATCGCTGGTCGCGATGAAGGCTTCGCCGGACGGAAGACTTTTTGCATGCATCTCGGATAACACCCTATTTTTGTGGAGCTTGCGGGTCTGTTTCAGCTTCGGCAGTGCGCAATTCCCTGATTCAGAGGCCCAGCCCTGTCCCAGCTCCAAACGGGGCCGGACATGGAGAAGCCACAGAGGACCTACCATCACCCTTCGGCCCAGTGTTCCGGATAGCAACCTGGCTCACAGACCACATCCGCAGTAGTCCACTGGCGAAGCCTATCATTCATGAGATCGGACTTTGACTAACTCACTGCCCATCGTGGTCCTGCAGCCCGACGCCATCATTGCAAGGGTCACCCGCAGCACAGCGACAATCGACGAAGACGGAGAAAACGTCGATCTGATATGGAAGCCGGACAACAGCTCCATTATCGTGATAGTGAGTCGCCACAGCACAATCCAAGTCTGTCCACCGCCCCAATAGTGACGCCGGTTGTCTCTCCGTCGATCTGCACCAGACCGACAAGGGATTCCTGCACTTTTACGACGTCACAAACGGCAACGGCATCATGTTCGAGTACAGCTTTGCGGCCCCGCATCACTATGTCCTTGGTGCTGGTGAGGGGACTGGCATCCCCCGGCTTCTCCTCAAGTTTCGAATGGCGCTTGAAATCGACACAGGAGTTCAATGGTACAGTTGGTCGATGGCTCGGAGCATCTCGATTGTTCAAATCGATTAACATTCTGTCCGTGGCAACCCAGCGGCATCGGTCTTCCTTCGGAGCTTCTTGTGTGCACAAAAGAGACCCCTTCGATTCTGTCCCTCTCATGGGCGGGCGAAATTCGGGTCCGCGGCACAATTGCCCTCTCGAGCTTACAGTTCTTCAGGGACGATAGGGATGGTAGGTTACTGAGTGGATTGCCAAAGTCTCAGAATCAGCTCGTACCTTAATACTCGATCATATCAGCGCTCATCCAGATCGAGGCCAGCCGCACCAACACAAATCTCTTCGCGTGGATCTCCATGAGCGGGCGTGCTTACGTTGCCCGTCGCAAATCCTCGAGCGATTCCGAAAAGGTATAGTGGCCAGCCCTAACGCAATGCCTCGACCTTATCAGGGTCGTAGCGCTTTCCCGCTCTTGTAATTGATGCCTATTACTCGAGCGCCTGCCACAGTCATCATGGAGCTTTGTCATTGGGCAGGGCTCGGCTAACCCAAAACTGTGGGATCCCAAAGATCGACAAACAGAATCATCTGTACGAATGGTCGGGGTTGTGCTTCTACAATTCTGATGGGACGAGCTCGCCCGCGATCAGCGCCTCGATCAACCACGCCTTTTCATTGATTGCTGTTGGAAATGCCAAGTAAGCGCCGTGGGACTGGAGGCGCGAGCGACTGACTTTTCCGAGGTGGTCGCCACTATCCGATATTATGAGCGCATGGGCCGACCGAACCATGCTCCTGAAACCATCGTTTGTGACTTCCTCCAACCTTTAGAGGTGATGTGCATGTGTACGCTCTTTCCGAAGATTTGGGCGCCCTGCGATTCTCCCATCGCCTCTCGCTGGCACATCCAGGCGACAGTCAGATTCCACTGCAGCTTGGAGCAGTCGGCAGTCTCGCCTGGACCGATGATGGATTTGCGCTCGCCGTTGGATGGCTGATGGGAGGCTGCAGCGTCTGGAGTGTATACGGCAAGCTCATCATGAGTACCGTCAGCGAAGATACACTTGTCCAATCGCCGTAAGCACAAATAGCATGCGTCGACTGCAGCCGTGCCTGGACCAGTATTCCCGCTGCACTTCCGGGCATCCCGAAGCCATTGTTGTAGCCAGGTCCCGGAAGGACACGCTATAACATATCCATCTTTGATCGGGTTATTGAATGGATGTATTCTGTGTCCACTTGACCGTCAGTGACAAGCACACATCCTCACAAATGGACCAGTACTTCCACGGAGTCCGCAACCTCGTGAGTTTTGTGCTTGCTTGCTCCATTGCTCTCCAGGCGTTGCCATTGACACGCTCTTTAGTTTTGGGGACCAGGTGGCCACGAGCTGTTGCTTCTTCCGATGCCATCGCTGGGCTGCTGTAAGTTGGGCTGTATGACGGCGCTGTGGATTTTGCTGCAACGAGGCACGATCGCGGCTGATGCGCCTTTCGACAGTGTCAATCGTCGATATCTTTGCACTCCAATTTGCAAAGTCCACCCTCAGTCAGTGCCGCACCATCGTAAGTATAGATGCATGTCCTCCTTGTCTCACTGCGGATGGGTGCCTTGATCTAAAGCTGTACATTCTTTGGAATCGATCAATCAATAGGACAACACCAGAAATGTGCTGCTCGTGACCGATGACAAACTCCTCGTGTACGAGGGCAATTCCTGGGACTTTGACGTCATGAACTCTGAGATGATCCAGTGGGATACAATCCAGGTACGGCCCGTGGGACACGAACGATTCTAGCCACCAATGCCTCTCCCAGTGCCGGGCACCCGTCTGACATCATCTTCCATTGGCGTTCCTGCTGCTGGGCCACCTACAGATGCCAATTACCTACATCACACAGAACTGGCCCATCATGGTAGGACTGGCAACACCCCGGTTTGAATCCGCGCCCAATTTCACGTCATGAAACTGATGCTATTGTTGTGCCGCAGTATACATCTATCAACCTCACTGGGCATTACATAGCGATTGCCGGGCCACGCGGCCTGGCACATTATAGCACGGTGTCAAACAAGTGGAAGCTGTTTGGGAACGAAGCGCAGGTGCGTTCGGCTGGGTTGTGCTCCGCGGCCCTTTGTGCGATCGATGGAAATGCGTCGTCTTGTGTCCACCGGACACGCCAGCGCCAACGGCACTGTGTGTTGTATTCGCGGCGGCTGCATCGAGCTGAAACACCTTGTGCTTTATAGGAGCAAGGGTTCAGTGTGCAGGGTGGCATGGTCTGGTTCAAGACGCTACTTGTTGTCGCATGTCGGAACCTTTCATCAAAAGAAGCAGAGGTATGTCGATTTTGCCGTTGGCCCCAATAGTCGCAGTCGATTAGCCTTGCTGGCGCCAACATGCCGCTTACCGTTGTTTGGGTAGATCCGCATTTACTCCCGCGAAATGAATCTCGACTCGGCCCATCTCCAACATACAGAGCGACTATCACACCCAGCCGTCTGTATGAATTCGTTGGACAACAACCTGCTGGTCTACACACAAGACAATGTAATTCGGTTCTACACCATCAACCAAGGTATCCTCGGGTCATGTTGCTTTGGCTGATGTTGGCGTGCCGCGTCCCTAACTCTGCCCCTTCCATCTCCCCTCAGACTCCAACAAAACATGGCTCCAGATCCACCAAAAAATCTCCCTTGTTGGAGTCGTCGTTGATCCTCTATCGATTAAAGCCCTCTCGTGGTACTGCCTCCCAGGTTAGTTGGCTCTGTTCTTCCAGCGACAGCTCTATCCGGTCACAAGGGTATTTATCATATCCAGCTGCCCAAAATCTCTCGCAGGCGAGGTATCCCTTGAGACCATGCAGGGCAGTCCGTTTCTCCTGCTTAAAAACGGCGATTTGAGCATGCTCCGCGAGCTGGTAGGTGTCTCGTGATGCTCCCATCGTTTGCTGTGAAGGACATCCATGAGCTCTTGACACCGTTTCAGGGTGCAGCCAATCTCTGTGGTAAATGCCACTCGCGCTGATGTTACCCAGCACTTTACTCACATGCCGACGTGTTGATAATCTTGGCTTGCACTGTCCCGCCAACGAATCTTTCCAGGAGGACAAGACCTGGGAGCACATTGGTCTGTCGAGGAATGTTGAATATTTCTGGATCAGCAACCCCCACGAGCGGCTCGGCGATCTCTACAATTCACTCTGGGCCTTCGATGGGGCTGGCGTCAAAATCTGGGCCAACATGGTTCTTCGCGACATGACAAAGACAGACTGGAGAGTCGACGAGAACTATGCAGAGTCGATCCGGATCAACATTGACTATTACCCATTGTGTATGTGACATCAGGGCAAATGCACGCTCATTCGTGCCGATGTCCGCCATCGGAGTCCATGGACGCGAAACTCTCGTCCGGGACGGGGCAGAATCGTCGATTGGAATCGATGAGCCCCCTCGAGCGAACGACGCTAACCTTGCATCTCAATCGCGCAGCCGTCCTCCTGCCTCGCGGTATTCTGATGGGTGTCGATCAGCGAATGTCACTCCAAAACTCAATTCACTGTGCGCTATACAAGTTGGATACCAAGATCCATCTTTTTATTCCGAATTTTGTGCGGCTCCTGCTTGGAAAAGAGTAAGAACCGTTGTTGTTCTTCTGGCCTCTGAGTGACCGAGTTGCTGATCCCCTCCGTGCTCGCTCGCGTCCCAGGATGGAGGCCGAAGCTGTTCGCTTTGCCCACTGCTTCCGACAGTTTGAGTATTTCAACCATGCCCTCGAGCTCCTGCTGCATCAGGTCCTGGAGGACGAGGCTCCGACTGCCATAGGCTTTGCCGAAGGCGCTGTGCTGCCTGCATCGATCAAGTTTGTTGAGCAGTTCCCAGACTATATGGACATTATTGTCCAATGCGCGAGAAAGTCCGAGGTGGCGCTGTGGGACTACTTTTTCAAGATTGTTGGCGATGCCAAGGATTTGTTCAAGGTAGGTTCTCTGGGCCGTAGCTATGCGACGTCATTGGCGTGTAGGGCAGACGAAGTTGGCCTCGTATCACTCGCGGCTTCCATCAATCTCTAACCAGAGGTACGACGACGACAATGCCATTTGACAATACAGCTTTCTCTCGAGCGCGCCTCCCTCAGCACAGCCACGTCGTATTTGATCATCATCCAGACCTTGGAAGCTTATGAAGTCAGTAGCAAGGTAAGTGGGCTTGTCCGCGTGCGTTTGTGCAGCGGTCCTGTCTCGTTTTTCGCACAGGGTCCAAGCCGCCAGATGGAAGCATGTGCTGCTGAAGTGGCACGCATTCGACCACATCGCAGCTAAAAGTATGATGCGATCATCAGATGGCCATTTTGCTGCTGGAGCGATGCTTTGAGCTCGAAGACTTTGAGGTACGGCTATCGCTCACACTACAAACCGCCCGGGCATCCTTGGGAGCGAGCGGAGTTTTGCTTGCTTGTCAAAACGAGGAGATTGCACTCTCACCAGCAGAACTCGTTACTATCGCTCCGGTCTCCAACATGAATGACATTCACCGTAGACCGGAAAGGAGCTGATCCGATTCTTGACGAATATCGAAGGCTCGGACGGCATTTCCTTTGAGAACTTTCGGAATCCCGGTGGGACTGGCCCTGCGATGTCTCGCATGACTCTGCCGGAGCAGCAAAGGTATCATCCATATTCGACATCGGCGGGGTTTCCTGGATCTCGCTCACGCACCTCTGGGTTTCAGGGCAAACGGAGAAATCTCCAAGACAGAAGATGATCTGGTAGGTGACGTACAAGTCTTGAATTGAAAGGTGTAAATCGCTCGCTGGATTGATCCCGGCAGCGTCACTGACTCTCCCGTCCCTTATTCTCTCTTCGTCCGGATCAGTTCTACCTGGAAATCCTGATCAGCAAACACGCTCGAGCTCTGCTTTCCAAGAGACGCATTCGGAGCCTTGGGCGATTCGCCGAAGCATTTTCGTTCCCGCTGGTAGAGTGGCTGAAATACGAAAGGTATGCATGTGATGTTGATGTTGATGTTGATGTTGATGTTGATGTTGATGTTGATGTTGATGTTGATGTTGATGTTGATGTTGATGTTGATGTTGATGTTGATGTCCATGCCCCCAGGTGCGCTGCTTCCCTGGTATCAGCGTGGTTGGCAATCTCGTAGCACCGGCGCACCCCTCTGGCTCGTATCTCACCCACCCTTCTGACTGTATCGCGCGTAGGACCCGGGCTGGGCATATCGATGACGATGCGTGGGTCGCAGTATTGACGGAGCTGCATGATCAATTCGCGTGGCTGTTTCCTGGTAGGCAACATGCTCTGCATCCTCACTTTGCCTGGTAGTGTGCCCTGTGAGGCGACTTTGGCAGTTTTCGCCGATTGTGGGCAAAGGCGTTGCACTCACGCGGGCATGCTTCGATGATGCTGGCGATTGAAGACGATGTGCAGGGAATCCATCAACTCGTTGCAGAACTCGCAGCCCAACATCTACGAGACCATCCAATCGTGCGCCGGTACTCCTACCACGCTTCTGGGGCATCCGATACCTCGCTTGGGTCTGGAGCAAACCTCCTCAGTCGACGAGGATCGGTTAGTGCCGTACCTCAGTCCATCCAAAACGGCACCTCTGCGACGGCTAAATTGAATGGGACTGCAGTCACGGCCAACGGACCCCGAGACGACTCTGCTCCAGCGCTTCGACGAACGGAGAACTCGGCCCCTCCAGCAACAGGAGTTACAGAGATCCCCAGAACGGATCCCATGACCGAGGCACAAATCATCCCCGAGGCCGTTGCCCCTCACCAAGCCTATGCCACTGGATCGATCATTGCGCGCATCCGCACGGGTGCCCACACTGGTCGGCGATCAGGAAGTAACTCTGGGGAGCTAACGCTGAGCAAGAAGCGGTCCAACTCGATGCTGGGGCCGTCGACGGTCATACGTGACCCCACCAAGCATGCCGAAATTGTCGAGATTCAGTGAGTTTCATGCCAATACGTCGCTGCTTCAGCCACGAGGGGCCCGGGATCTTGCAAAACCGACACCGATTATCTCACCGTGACTGTCGGGGTGTGCTGGTAATGGCGCTGATCACAGGTTCCTCATCAAGATGATGTATGAAGCCGAATGCCTCGCATGGACGCTGTTGCTTTCCAGCATGATCATGGATACCAAAACCATTCTGACGGTGTTCATGGACACCAAAAATCGGTCATTCTATAGCCTGTGGCGCCAAACAATGTTGGATACACACTGGTATGGTCTCTCATCCCGCTCAGCATGGCAGCTAGAGCCTGATGTAGTCAATAGGCGTATTCGTCGTTTGCGGACGCCCCATTAACAACATGGCGCTTTCAACCGATTCTTCCATATGGCCAACTTAGCGGTGGCTATGAGCAGCTCGCCCAGGCGGTCGAAGAGCTCCTTTCATTCCCAGAGCCGCCGATGGCTGTTGAACGCAACGATCCAGTGGCAAAGACGCCACCGGAGGGGCTGGCGGAGTGATTCTACAGCGCTTCAGGATCAACGGGAAGCCTGGAGCATCCAGCCAAAGCGATGGACAACGCTGGGTGGAGCAGCCCCGAGCGGCCATCTACTGACTCACTGCCAAACACTCCGTCCCCGTCACCGGGGACGAGTCTGGACCGATTATAGAGTACGAAATACACGAGCCGATGTCCATGAGTGGTAACGGTGATGGTGATACTGTTGCCCAAGCCACCAGATGGATGGATGTGCGAGCTATCGGGTGCGAGTGAGGGCGGAGAGAATATCGTCTCGGATTGGGGTGATCGCGTCAAGGTGCTCGACTTCGCAGCGATCGGCTCTCTGCCTTTGCAGCGATCATTGAGCATCGCACCTCGCTCTGCCCTCGATCTAAGGCAAGATGACCGTCGCTGCGGCCAAGAGACTGGCGCACATGCCCCCTTTGGCGCCGTTTGCGCTATCGGATCTCATGAAGCAATACGAGCTCACCGCCAACGATGCGGCGTTGCTCTGTGAAGAGGGCATTCTCCAGATCCAAGAACATACATATCCGCAGGGGCGTGTACAGATCGCTTGGAGGACAACAACGATGGCTTCGGCTCCTGAAGGTGCGACTGCGGTATCTCCAGCTTCCCGGGCTCCTGCGCTCCATTCACCCATCAAGGCACGACCGGCTGGTGTGTCTAAGCACAAGGCTTTCAAGTCTCCTCTCAAATCCACAGCGCTTGACTCGCCTTCCGCAAATGCCCGGGTTGTGTCCGAGCTGCGGGCGGCATCATCGCCTCCTCGAGGCTCCGGCCTTAACACTCGGATACTTCCCGTGCCAACCCGCCCTCGGCTGGCGACCGACAGCACCGAGCCAGCCTCCCCAGAGCGCAGTGCACAAAAGCAAAAGCAAATTATCGCAATCAAGCAGCAGATACATGAGCTGCAGGCGGCCAACAAGAGGCTCTGCATTGTCTACGGCTACATAAGCAATGTCAGTAAGTCCGTCACGGTGCAATGCGGCGAGCCGAGGTCGTCGGGAGGCCGTGAGCTGCGGGCTGTGGCCCATTGGCGGTTGGATCATATGGAAGATCCCACTTGCTGTCTTTCAACTGACTGGTCGGTACGATATCCGGGCTCTGGCTTTGGCTCTGGTTCTGGTTCCGGTTCTGGTTCTGGTTCCGGTTCGTTAGAAGGAGAGCGAGATATTGGATGCGCTGATATTCAAATGGCAGAAGGCCTGCCGTACGGCACTAGAGGATCTGCGAATCAAGATCGGCGTGGTTCAGATACCGTCATCGGCACCAGCTGGCCGGATGCCGCCGACCAGTATTCCAACGTGCCTGGGTGCCTGGCCTCCAGGCCCGGGAGAGAACGAGAGCCCGGAGCGGCCCAGACAGCAGCCCACGCTTCAGCCAACCGACTCGGATGCTGGCATGTCGCTGATGGAGGCGAGAATGTACACGCTGAAGGAGCTGGCCATCCAGCTGCACATCGATCTCACCAAGGTCGGTGGATACGACGAAGACTGCGATCAGTTTTCGTGAAGCCTCGCACCATACCATCCCGCCTGACGAGGGACGACCGGTCAGCCCTGCGCTTGCATGATGTTGCTTCTGCCTGGACCGCCCCGATGCACAATACAAGGCCAAGAATGCACCGAGACAGAGCCGGGTGGCGGTGCATGTGGCGGAGATTCGTGGGCGGGCGGAGCTGGCGCGGAGCCGGGCGGGGGGCCTTCCGACTCGGCGGGACGGAGCAGCCCGCAGCCGGCCCAGGCCGGGGTGGGTGGATGTGGGTGAGTGGAGAGAGTGTGGGAAATGAATGAGGGAAATGAATGAGGGAAATCAGTGTGGGATTTGAGTGTGGGATTTGAGTGTGGGATTTGAAAGTGACTTGGCGATGTCGGGGCAATGGCGTGGACAGACAAGAGGGTGTCGTCAGTAACGGATTTGAGGCGGTGATGTGCTTTCACGCCGCCAGTTGGTCGCCAACGTACCTCTCCAACGCATCTCTCCATCGCATCTCTCCAACGCATCTCTCCACCGCATCGCTCCATTCGCTGTGCAGCCGTAATCTCGTCGCCGTCCGCCACAGCCGTAATCCCGTCGCCCGCCGCTGCCGTCCGCACCCGCCCGTGCTGATCCGCCGCCCGGCTTGTGCGCTGCCCCCCTTCTTCATCCCATCCATACACAAGCGCATATGAAGTCGCCTCGGGTACACAGCAGCGCCGCCAAGCCCGGCCCTGCCCCCCGCCCATGTGCCCCAACCCACCCGGACCCGCTGCACCATTACCGGCACTGCTGCTGCCGTTGATGCAATCGCCGCTGTCGCTGTTGTGGGTGGTCCTGCTGGCGGTCGCACCCAGCCTCATTTCCAAGAACCCAGCTATAAATATCAACACCCCGACTTTTCTGTCCTGACGCCAGCATCCATCTCGCCCACCAGTCAACAGACCACCCTCCCGCAGCCCTTTCGATACCAGGAACATTCCAATCGCTGTCCACTCGCCCACCCTCAGCCTCCTTAAATCCCGCTGCATCCAAGCACAATGGCCTCCCTCTTACTTATCCCCAAGATTATCATGTCGCTCTACGACCGCACCCGCAATCGCTCCACCTCGGCCCCGGTAGCTCCCGCCGACGACCTTGCAAAGCCCGTCTCGCTGCCGAGCGCGCCAGCGCAGCCTGTGTCGGACTTGCAGTTCAACCCCGACGGTCTGATCTCGGAAGAGGTGCTCAAGGGTCTGCCTGAGAATCTCAAAATCCGCCCCCTTTCCCGCAGCGACTACGATAAAGGTATATTGCCTTCCATCCCTGCTGTACTTCTGACTACACCTCTGACTACACCTCTGACTACACCTCTGACTACACCTCTGACTACACCTCTGACTACACCTCTGACTACACCTCTGACTACACACCGCTTATGCTCCTTTCGCACGCTGTTCGTCTGTTTCACTCACTCGCCGGCCCGTGCAACGCTAACCTGCACCGTATGCTTCTGCCGTGCTGCACTGTCAACCAGGTTTTGTGGAAACGCTCAGCCAGTTGACCACGGTCGGGAATCTCACTCGCGAGGTCTTTGATGGTGAGTGTCTGGACAAGTCAAGTGCCCCTTCTGTCGAATGAGTCGAGAGCGGATCGGAGCCGTGCCCGAGAGAATTACGTGGGCTGGACTACTGGGCCTCGTGCGTATGCGTCAGACTCCCTCTGGCGATCCTGTTGACTGCTCGTCTTGATGCGTGAGCCAAATACGTCGATACTGACTTTGCAACGCTCCCCGAATCCGCCATCAAGAGCGCTTTGCAAAACTGCAAAAGTACAACGAAGTCTACTTTTCAATCGCCATTGAAGATGTTTCGATTGGAAAAGTTGTGGCGTAAGTTAGTCGTGGGCTGCGACGAGGACCTGGGACGCAGCAGTGTTGCTGCCAGCGGTGGCCGTGCAGTGCTCCGAGCCGCTTTGTACTCGCTGACACATCGCCATCCTTCCAGTCTGGGAACCATCTTTATTGAAGACAAGTTCATCCACGAGGCAGGCTCGGTTGGCCACATTGAAGACATTGTCGTTAACGACTGTGCCCGGGGCAAGAACCTCGGACGAATGTGAGTTCTGCTTGTGTCGTCGGCCTGGCTGTTGGGCATGAGCGCTTCTCAACCTCGGTCGGCAGGCACTAACCATCGAATGGTCTTCGATAGTGTCATCGAGGCTCTGAAATACATTGGCCAGAGGCGCGGAGCCTACAAGACCCTGCTGGCATGCAGCGAAAAGAACATTGGCTTCTACAACAAGTGCGGCATGAGCCAGAAGGAAGTGGTCATGTCGGTGTACTACTAAAAACAACGCCCGAGTTTCACTTCGCCCTGCCTGTGTCCTCACAGCCCACGCAGCGGATGAGAGGGCCGGGACCGGTGCTGCTCAATCACATGGATCTGATATCTCTGCTTCTTGGCCCTCAGAGCTTCGCCCCCCTCCTCTCCCCATTTATTTTACATGATCCCACCCCACCCCCATCCGCTTTAATTTTGGAACCCCCCTTTAGCATCTCTTGAACACAACCCTCATCATTGCGCTTGCACCTTAAAACTCACTACAGCTCTTCCCAGAGAGCACGAGACGGCTCAGTTGCCCCGAATACATTTATGGATATGAGTGATGCTGTTGCTGAGTCCCGAGCCGGTGCTGCCCTGGCCGTCGCTGGCAAATGCCATCACCGGAAGCGCCCTCGTCTTGACATGGCAATCCGGAACAGACTGGATATCTTGATGGCAGCACCTCTGGATGATCCTGCAACACCCAGCCGCAACCCAGCAGCGCAGCTTGGATGTGCGAATTGATCGGCACCCATAGGTACTGGTTTGTATATCCCATAATACACTGCCCCTCAACCCCCAGCTGTCCAACCGATCCATGGGGGCTGGAAGGAAAGTGACCATTGATATCGTCGATATCTACCTCTATGCGCAATTGTGGGGAGCTTTGTATTACTTTTGCTTCGACTCGACAAAAAGCACATGTCGGTTGACTACATCGACCAGTTCGCAAGACCGGAACGAAACACATCCGTCCAGCAATAAGTCGTGATGAGATGTGATCAGATATGATGGGATAGGATGTGATGGGATAGAATGTGATGAGAATTGATTTCAGTTGGCCGTCAGAATGGGTCACCACACCAAAGGCCGGCAAAAGGGTCACCAAGGGCCAGAACAAATACGATCAGCTCACCTTTAGGATCGAACTTCATCAACTGGAGCTTGGGCAGCAATCGTCTGCGCACAGTTGTGTAAAAGCTGCCAGTACCGGCGGTGCTCACCAGACGCACGATCAGGGTTCTGTCGAGCGTAAAACAGCAGCATTAGGGACTGGTTCATCCGGCGAGCCAATGATGATGCCGAAACCTGGTGGGACGCTCGCCTAAGCATCCGGCATCAAACAGCTCAATCCACAGAGAACTGTCCAGGCCGTGTCGAGTGTCCGTCCTCAATACCTTGCTTTTGCTTTGGGTGCGGCCACTGATGGTTGTTGGCCAGGGAAGCATTCGCGATCATCGTGGGTGATGTTGCCAGAGATTGTTTGAGAGGGATTGCCCGACACCACCACCGGTGCCATTCGCATCGAAAATTGAGGTGTAGTCCAGAGGGCGAATATCCGCCGGCGTGGATATCGCCAGGAAAAGCAAATCAGAATGAGATTTGATTCGGCTCAGAGCTTTGGGCTTGGTGGTGCGGATCCGGCCAAACACATGCAATCGCAGTTCCACGTTGTAGCGAGTGGCCTCACACACGAGAATGCAGACAGGCGGTCTCGAGCGACCGGCGTATCGTACTTGTGTATATGCTATATTCGTATCTCGGTTGGATGCAGGGACGACAAGCCAGGAAAACGCAGATGCCAGCGGATGATGGCCAGATCAGGAACAGAAAAAAAGGTGAGAGAGAGCAGAGAACGCTCTCGGAACGCTCTCGGAACGCTGTCTGTCCAGCGAGAAGAATCTGGCCTTGCCTCGTCAACACAGTCAAGCGACAACATCACGACAGAGGAGATCGTTGGTTCGCACACTCAAGCTGCGCTGCTGGGTTGCGGCTGGGTGTTGCAGGATCATCCAGAGGTGCTGCCATCAAGATATCCAGTCTGTTCCGGATTGCCATGTCAAGACGAGGGCGCTTCCGGTGATGGCATTTGCCAGCGACGGCCAGGGCAGCACCGGCTCGGGACTCAGCAACAGCATCACTCATATCCATAAATGTATTCGGGGCAACTGAGCCGTCTCGTGCTCTCTGGGAGAGGCATTGATCGATGTACTGTGGACGAGCCCCCACATGCTCTCTCATTCAGCCGTCGCAATCTCGATCGTCAAAGTACAAGTCGCCACTCGCTGATCCGATCAGCGGCGATGGCTTTGTTGAACACCGCAGGAGATCCGTCGTGGTGCGAGGCCTGCAAGGAGCCTCGATGCCAATTGGGGACTTCGATCCAGGACAATCACCACAACAAAGGATCCTCGGCTTCTCCAAAGACACTGGCCTTGGATACCATCTCCTCCTTTGTCCACTTGCGGATATCCTTGGCAAGGAGCTCAGGGCAGTGGGCCTTCAGGAACTTGCTGATCTCAAAGTTGATTTCGTCAAATTCGAGCAGGAAGGCGTCGTGGCCCTCGCCAGACTCGATAATGTGCAGCTCTGAATTGGGAATGTGCTCGGCGAGCTCATACTGCTCTGATACAGTAAAGAGTCCATCCGAGGAAATGCCTGGCAGAGAGGGTGAGGTGAATGGGATATGTCAGTGAAAAGTAAGCAAAAAACAGGAGCCTATGATCAGCGCTTGTTGATGGGAGCTCTGAGCAGTCATGGCTTCGAAACATACCAATCACGAGTGTGGGCTGCTGAATCTCACGCAGTGTCTCGATGTAATCGCCACTCCGTCCCCGGGACAGGTCGTGGGTGTCCATCTTGCGGGTGATGGCGATGTAGCAGTTTGCATCAAAGCGGTTGAGGAACTTGTCGCCTTGATACCGCAAATAGCTCTGGGCCGAGTAAACGGCGTACTTGTCCGCACCATTCACCTCGCTGGGCGGATTGGGAACCTTGCCCTGAATTCCTTCGTTATGCAACAGCGCTGCCTTCTCCTCTGGCGACAGCTCGCGCGTGCTAGTATGCAGAGGCTTCGGGGGCATCGTTTGGCGACCAAATCGCGCCTGGAAGGAGTTTCTTGATCGATATGTCAGCATGGCACTCATGCGCGCCGAGCTCAGGCCCTTGGTTGGAGGCTGGTGGTGGGTAATGGCATGTTGATGGCATGAGGTATGATCATGGCGACAGTCGGGGCACATATATGGCACCACGTGGATGTGAGGAGGTTGCATCAGGATGCATGGCCAGGTGTTCAATGTGGGAACCACACGGCATCGAAAACAGCGAAGCAGCATATGGAGCGGCACGGTGGAAGACAGGCTTAGCAAGAGATATCAAATACGCTGAAGCGTTGCGCCTTCGACTTTGGACACAGATAGAATTGGCGACTGTGTCAATAGGTGCTACTTACGCTGTTCAGCGAATACCAGCCATGCTCTAAGGCAAAGACATGATGGAAAGCGGCAATGTGAGCCAGCGCGATACATGTCCATGGCACCATGCAGCATGTTCACGAAGGAAGCCACTGTTCGGTGCGCATTAAGCAGACGCGCGAAGGATCTTACTGTAGTCGGGGTCGCTGTAGATGCACTGTCGTTGAACTTCACCCCAGCTGATTCCCCAGGCCGAGTGACGCCCACACGTTGCAATGGCCACAACATTCTTGACGGTCTCCGAGCCCAGCATGGCCCATTCGAGTGCCTGGACGAAAGCAAGGGCGAATCAACATTCACAATACAATATCCAGCGGTGGGATTCCGGCTGTAGCCCCCACGGCGTCGTTCATGCCGGTCGGCCTCAGACGACCTCTGGGATTCGATGGTGGAGCAGAGGTTTTGCAGCACATACCAGCATGCCACCGAGCGATCCGCCGATGACAAATCGGATTTGCTGAACTCCAATCAGCTCCAGGATCGTCTTTTGAATCCTGTTGACACCCAGAAGCCATAGAAGTGTTGGCATCATGATCACCGATGCACCGAGAGGAGAAGTGCATCATATCGATGCCTGAATCCGGAACAACGGCGTCCAACGGCATCCATGACTGGCATCAGCCCCGCCAGCACAGGAAGATGCAACTATACGGCCCGCGCCGGATCACGACAGT
Source organism: Polychytrium aggregatum (assembly GCF_025602895.1). Classification (NCBI taxonomy): domain Eukaryota; kingdom Fungi; phylum Chytridiomycota; class Chytridiomycetes; order Polychytriales; genus Polychytrium; species Polychytrium aggregatum. Next base: position 17,994 of record NW_026516254.1, read on the forward strand.
GTTCATCCAGTACCTTACATCGTCTCGGACAGAGACGGCAGGGAAAGTTGGGCCATAGAGTTTGCCGGTTTCAGGGTTGACGGTGATGGGTGAAGCCGAGCCGTACGGCGAGCCCAGGATGTTGGCGCAGAAGATGAAGAACACCTTTGGATCGAAAGCACGGCCTTCGCCGAGAAGCGGGCCCCACCTGCCGACGGACTCAGCGTCAGCCATCCGAGATTCACCGACGACAATTGTACGCCAAGAGCCAAGAGCCAAGAGCTACAACAGATCCCAGGATCCATGCAGCAGCCGCAAGCCGACAGATCGATCAAGCGAGTGTGTAACCAGATCGAGATGATCAATCGATGTCGGGAGGGAAAGCCTTACCAGTCCTCGACATCCGCCGAGCCTGTGAGCGCATGGCAAATCACCATGACGTTTGAGCCGTCTTGGTTGAGCTTGCCCCATGTTTTGTACGCAACGGGCACATTCTTGAGCACGACGCCCGATTCGAGCTCAAACGAGTCGAGGTGGATGATCGACTGGTCAGCGACCATTTCTGGGAACTTTTGAGCAAGGCGGACTTGCTCCTCTGTAAAGGTACTGGTGGCGTTAGTGACTTGCAGGGCTTGCTTGAATGCCACTGCGGCGCAGATCAAGAGGACAGCTACTTGCCATCGTTGAGAGCCGGCGCTGTTCCGTTGGTGGTGATCATGTCTGCAGGAGGAGCGGGAAATGAGCGGATGGTCCAATTAGCCACGAGAATGGAAAGGCACAGCGTCGCAGCGATGAGCTCGACCCCAGCAGACCAGTGCGGTGGCGGCGGAGACGCAGGGACGGTGCGGGGAGGGGCAAAGACGGTGCTGTTGGCGAGGCGATGAGCAACCTGGAGTGGTGGAAGTGGATGAGCAGGAGGATCTGGAGCGATGAAAGCCCGGGCGAGATGGAGGGCAGCAAGGCGGGCAGCGGGGCTGTCCTGGTCTGGACCAAGGTTAAGTAGGTCGAGGGAGCTCCGGGGACGTGGGGCCACGCAGGACGAGGTCTGAATCGCAGTGACGATGGGCAGAGGACCTGCGAAAGCGTCCGAGAGGAGGTGTGGGAGCAGCGTGGGAGGAGTGTGCCCGATACAAATTTTTTGGGGACCGACGGAACCGAAGCCGAGACAGCGAAAGTGCGTGTGTGTGTGTGGTCTGCCGTTGTCTGCTGTTGTCTGCTGTTGTCTGCTGTTGTCTGCTGTTGTCTGCTGTTGTCTGCTGTTGTCTGCTGTTGTCTGCTGTTGCCACGCACTGTCCAGAGTCTGCGACTGATTGCACCACCGCGCCGCTCGCACAGCGCGTCCCGGGCCGCGCACCAACCGGCACGCTGGCTCGTCCGCGATGACGCCATCGGGGGCGCGCAGCTTGCACGTGCTACCCGTGTGACTCACCGCCCCAGCCACGGTGTCGGAGATGGGGTGCGCAGCGGTCGGAGTTGGGCTCAATCGGCCCTGGGTGTGTCGGCCGAGGCGCCCCGGTCTGGACGTCCGGCATGGCTGCCTGGGCGCTACTTTCTTGCCTCTCTGCTCTCTGACACTGGGTCAATGCGTATGGCGGGATTCGCGAGTCGTCCTCAGCGATCCATGCCATCGTGGCCGAAGCAGGCCCACGCTCGCATCCCTCGCTCAATCAGGTTGGGCCGATACGTCATCGATGCAAAGCCGATGCAAATGGCCATTGTGGTGCAGCGTGGCAGCAAAGTGCACCCACGGCATCGAGTCCATTGGCTCTCTATCTCACATTGGGTACTGGATCGGTTCGATAACCCTGGTCGTCTGATATCGTATCTGTTGCCCCAAGAGACGCTGTGCTGCACCCATGCCCCCACCCGAGCACTCCAAGTTCAAGAACATCTTTGCGCAGCCTGCAGGAGCCAAGGGCCTCTACACCAGCATCAAAGTCGAGGGAACCGCTCCCACAAAAGTCAAGGTTAGTATGCATGGCTTGGCTTCCAAGTCTTGGCCAAGCACGCAGGTTTGGCTAATCAGAGAATCCGCCTCTCAGTCCAATGAGCTGTTCACTGCGATACCATGGGCCAGCGGAAATGGATCGCTCGCAATACTGCCCACACCACAGGGCATGAGCCCCGTAAAGCTAGGGATGCAGCCTCCTGTTTCGTTAGGTAAGCATGCGAACCAGTAGTCGTGACTGCGACGAGAGACAACTGACTCGGCTCTCTAAAGTTCACAACAAGCCCGTGCAGGACTATGCCTTCTCTCCATACGAGCCATCCATCATCGCCAGTAGCACCAAGCTTGATGGTCTGGTCCGTGTCTGGAAACTCGATTCATTCGAACCTGAAGCCGAATACACCCCTGTCGCAATTGATTCCGCCGCCATGTATCTTGCCGGACACGAAAAGCGGGTGGATCTGATTAAATTTCACCCAACCGCCGGAAACATCCTCGCGACGTCGTCCGCGCAAGTATCTCCCTGCAACCAGCACCCACGCCGACTCACGGATATCTGTTTGGTTCGCATGGACAAGCGGAGGCACTCTGCGGACTGGAGCTTGTGCTTGCCGACGCACACAAACAGTATGTCTCTAACCCATTCTCCCCGGCCTCTCAACGACAGCGACTCGACCTTGAAGCTGTGGGAAATCCAAGAAATGCAGGACCGCCTGTGCATCGTCTGTCCTGGCGAATCTTCCTTCCAGAGCTTTTCGTTCGACTACTGCGGCGACAACATTGTTGCCTCTGCCCTAGACGGATTTATCCACCTCTATGATCCTAGATCGGGCGCAGATCCTGTAAAGGTACGGGTACCAAACAGAACGTGCCGGACCTCCGCATTTTCCATCGATCGATTGATGCTGCTGTGGCAATAGAACTCTGCTCTGTGCTTTGATGTTCGACGGCCAGCGAGCCATTCCTCCACATCGTGAACGATTGATGCAGGAACAATTCCCTCCGCTGACTCCCAAGTTCCTCTGCCCTCTGTGTGGACACGCAAATCTTCCAGTCTATTCTCTCGGAGCATGTGCCTGGCAAGGGAGCCCGCGTTTGCTGGCTTGCGCCCGACCAGTTTTTCATCAGCACCGGGTTCAACAAGCAGGGTGTGCGAGAAATCGCTCTCTGGTCGATCGAAAATCTCTCGACTCCTGTCCAGACTTGCCCCGTCACCGGTTCCGGCACAACCGTCCTCCTCCCGTTCTGGGATGCTGCGCTTCCGCTTGTGTATTTTGGCTCCAAAGGCGAAGGCATTCGGGTGTTTGAGCTTGCAGACGGAGCACTCCGGTTTCTCTCGACACTGCCCATCGAGAAACAGCTTGTGAGTACTCAGATTGAGGGCAGGCAGAAGAGTACCTTCTTTCAAGACGGCGGCGTCGTCATCGCCCAGCGTTTGGTCCGAGTCTAAGCGGGACATCGATTCTCACACTGCTCTTGACGGGTGGCCCCTTGAACCCTCTCGGTTGACAGACAGCTATCGATATATTGCCAAAAACCATCTGTGATATTTCAAAATGCGAAGTTGCAAGGTTTACAAAGCTTGGGTAAGCGAGGCTGCGCCGTGATCAAACGGCTTTGATGCGTTCGTGGACTGACAGTCTCCCCGGCGGCCTCGGCGACTGATGCACTTTGTATTTGGCAGCACCGACAACACCCTCGATGTTCTCTCGCTGTGTGTTCCAAGGGTCAACTCGGACACTGTATTCCAGCAGGACATCTTCCCTTCCGCTGCGGTCATCAACAGGGAAGCTACTTCTACACAGTACTTTGACCAAAACCAATCCATCGAACCCACCATGGTCGACATGTACGCCCCCAAAGTAGAGGTTGATCCGGCTCTGCCCGAGCTCCCGCCCAAGACCATCAAAACATCTCTATCCCGGTCAACTACCACGCTCCGACGAGCAAGTACCGTAAAATCCTTGCACGCGAGTCGATCCCCCCGCCCCTCGACTGCAGAATCCATCTCGAACTCGTCCGCATCTCTTGCAGTATCGGGGCCGGCAGTTCACATGGATGGATTTGCTTACAAGGCCATTCGAGGCTGGTTTGGCGTCACTTGGGAAAAGATCTATCTCTCTCTCAAACGTACCAAGCTCTATATTTCGCAGGACGCCGACTCTGACCCGATTGCCCAAATATCCTTGGGTGCAACTCGTCGCGTTGAAGCTTTTGCCGTCGGTGTTGTAGACTCGGGGATGCTCCTTGAGACCCAGGACGGAAACATCATCCAGCTTCGTTGGGACGTTGTCGAGGAGCGGGATGCCTGGATATCCTGTGTCCGCGGACTTGCTAAAGGAGTCCGGTCCTCGCTCAGTCCCTCGCAGTCCGGACTGGTTCCAAGCCGCTCCACCGAGAACACTTCGCTGGGCGGCCTTCACAAGAGTTCGTCAAGCATCCTCGCTGCATCCGCTATGGCACCTCAGCCCGTCTATAGCACTCGCGATGGTGCCCGGCTGCTTGGAACTCTGTCAGTGTACACCATCGAGTCTCGGCGCGAAGCTTGGGCCGCTCGGCTGGTGATGCTTGACCAAGACGGCCTCCTCCACATTTATTCCGACAACATGAAACTCTATCTACAAGGGGCGTCCCCGTTGGAAAGCGTCAATCTGCGGTCAGTCATATCTGTGAGGTTATCACAGCTTCGTATCGAGACATCTGCTTGGCCATCGGCCACGACAGCCGACACAGGGTCAGCCGATGGATCCAGCTGCAGCTTCCACATCAACACAACCAAGCGGGTACTTCATTTTAAAACCCGGAACCCGCAAGAAGCCGCAAATTGGGTCATACAGATTCAAAAGACCATCGTCGAGCTTGGCCTGGCTGCAAGCGACTTTGTCGCTGATGAGTGTCCCGAAGGGCTGGTTACCGTCCAAACCGACCTCGAAGGCCACCCCGGCGGCCGCCTCTGGCTCACAGTAATAGACGGGTCTTTCTATTATTTCTCGGGCCCGTGGTCGACAACGCCTGTATACGTCCTAGCCGTTGCCAACATTGACGAATCGTGGATTAAGGAGCCAGTCGCTGGCCCGCAACAGCAAGTGTCGTATGAGTTCACTCTGGCTCTGAGAGACTCGAGATACTGTACCCACAAGCTCTCGTCGCTGGCTGACAAGAGCTATTGGATAGGCCATCTGCTTCAGATCAAGCGCCAGAGCTTTGATCTGCTTGGAAGGCTTGGTGTGTCCCTCGATCAAACGCTCAAGGCCGAGCTGTCCAAAGCCAAGGCGGGTGATCTCTTTGCTACAAGCGATGAACGAATCCAGGTCATTGACGAACAAAAGCTTTCGAAAGGCGAGCAGCGTGCCTTGATTGCTGTGATGGGAAAGATTCGGCTGGTCATTTCGACTGTCAAGCTCTCATCAGCCTCGCTGAGACGGCATGCAGCATATGTCGTCGATGCAGGTACGAGCCTCAGTAGCGCGGGAACATCCATGAGCGAGAGCTTACTCTAATGTGCCCATATCCTTGCGGTCAATGTGCTGAGCAGTGATGCGATGTTGCTTCTTCAGGCTCGACCATCTACCACTTTGGCGGCGAACAGTCCACCCGTGTTTGCCGCGCAAAGGCCATGGATATCGCTTGCAGGATCAGAAAGGATCGAAGCAACCGCCCAACCGTTACTCTGGTGGAACGGGACGACAGGCAGCTTTGGGCAGCGCTTCAGCGACAATTCGGTCTTTGCTTTGGCGACGACCCACCCTCGCAAGCCGACTGTGACTTGGACAAATGCTCTCAGGCCAGAATCTTCCGCGTAACCAATTCTAATCTGCGACGACGAAGGCTCGAGATCGTTTACGAGGGACCCGCCCCCTCAAAGTCGCTGCTCAAGTCCGACAGCGTTTACGTTGTTCAGTGCTGTAATGAGGTGCTCGTATGGTTCGGCAAGGGTTCTAACTCGGAGCATCGAAGCCTTGCCGGCTTGGTTGTCCAGAAGCTTGCGTCACAAATGGCCGAGTCCGTTGGCAGCCAAGGGCAAGTGACCGTCGTGCCGGCGGTGGAGGGAATGGAGACGGTGTACTGGAGAGTAAGTATGTTCATGCTCATCAAATCCGAAATCGATCTGGATTGGTCATGCTTACTATTCAATTGCCAAGAAGTTTGCTCGGTGCATGGCTGAAGTCGCTGTCTCGATGAACTGCCCACGGTCATGCTCACAAGGCAGCCCATGCTCTGACCGTGACAGGAAAAGTTTGTCGACTATGAAGGCTCTCTGCCCATCAGTATGAGAATCGATGAAGCCAAGGGAAACGTTGCCACAGCTATTCAGCAGGCTCCAATCGACATCAGCACTCTCTTGGTTCCAAAGCCGCCTTTGCAGACTGTCCTTGACGATGGCCAGGGCAAGATCAGCATCTGGCGAGTCAAGGACTTTGATAAAGAGCCTGTCGCCAGCCACTTGGCAGGCCAATTCTTTACCAGTGAAAGCTACATCGTTTTATACACCTACCGGCCAAAGAACTCTGGCGTCGAGCGATGTGTCAGCTACTTCTGGCAAGGATCGCAGAGCTCCATTACGCAGAAAGGCACCAGCGCACTGATGACGATTGAGCTCTGCCAGCAAACTGGGGGAGAAGTGGACCAAATTCGTGTTGTTGAAGGCAAAGGTTGTTCAGCGTGGCGAGCGGCACAGCGATTCTGGAAGCGTTCAGCGACAAGTCAAATGCGAGGCTTCATTGCGCACGACTGACAAAGTCTCTCTGCCTCCCTGATTGCAATCAAAACATCGACTCTACATTCGTCAACACTCACTCAAACCTCATCGTTACTCGATCACAATCGAATTGCTTGATCGACCGACACTACACGTTACTTTACTCTATTGGACTGAAATCAATTCGATCATTGGATCAAACTTGTCCTGTTCTGATGGCTCTGATGCCTCTGATGGCCCGACAGAGCCGCTGCATCTCTTTGTGATTCTGGGAAGCAAGCTAATCTTGATCCGGTCAGGCAGATGGGACAATGTGCCCAGTACAATCGCATTTGATGTTCGCGAGACTTTCCAGGGTGTTCACAAGGCAGTCCAGGTGGAAGTCAATGGTATGCGATGTTTTGGACACGGTCCCATCCATCGATCCGCTGCACGCCATCCGCAGCGTGCACCGATTTGAACAAGAAATTGTCTCGTGCAATCCTCCTCCTTCCCATTAGAGCTCAAGTTCCATCCAGACTCTTCTGTCGTCGTAATTCATGAAAGCAAGGTTTTCTACTGGTACGGCCACAACGTCAAAGGATCTCAGCAGTCGCTTCAGCCTCTTCTCGATGAAGTCGTTCGTCGGGCTCGTCCCTCATCTTCAAATCTCCCCAGAGAAATTGCCATCGACGATACAGCCGGGTTACCGTCGAGCCTGGGCGCTGTTCTCAAATCGAACGGTCACGGACTTGGAATTGCCGACCTCCGCAACAGCCGCGTCCTTCGTCAAGCTCGGCTTTTCTCGTGCACCAGCGCCAGCGGCTCTGTCAAGGCAAGTCGTGGAATGCTAAGCGAGGGATATGCACGAGGATATCAAATACGAACCTCAATCGCAACCCTCACCAACACCCATCTCTCACCAACACCCATCTCTCACTGACATTCGTCTCTCTCGCTGTTCATGCGTCACCCTGCTGACAAATATCGCTCCTCCTCCGATTCGCAAGGTTGAAGAGATTTATCACTTTGTACAAGACGATCTTGATACGAATGCCGTTATGCTGCTGATCACCGGAAGCCAGTTCTATGTGTGGTTCGGAGTCACCGCAAAGGCGCGAGAAAAGACGATCGGTATCGACACCATCCAGGTGGGACCCTGCGCCGTGCTGAGCGGCGATACAATGCGCAAGTTGTGTCTGTGGGCAGTACGATTCCTCCGGGCGGCATCGTGGCTTCGGCACAAGATCGAGGATAGTGCGCCTGGATTGATCCAGTCTGGCTGCACCAGGGCCTGCGAGAGAAGCTTGGCTTGACTTCCCAGCCAATATGGGTCACCCAGGCTTTCCAAGAACCAGACGAGTTCTCGAGCTGCTTTCATGGTAAAGACCGTTGTGCTCCAGCCCGATTGGCATCTGAAGTGAGAGGTGGGCAGCGGCACTCTTGGTGGCTCAATACTCAACTGGACCTGCGTCGATTCAGGATGGACCAAATGCAAGTTTCCAGACGATGTGGTAGGTGGACTTTGCCTGGGACAGCCGCGGCGCGCTCAGATCGAGTTAAATATGTATTGCTGTGCTGTACAGCGACATCTCCTGGCTCTCAAACGGCCGGTGGCTGAAGTTGTCGCCGAGCTTCAGCAAGATGTATTTTCAGTCGATGTCTTGCTCTCCGAGAATGTTCCCGAGCACCTGGATAAGACCAAATTGGAGGTGAGCCCGGCGGCTGTTGTGTGTGTAGCAGCGATCCGTAGTTTGTGTCGACAATGATTTGCAGACTGCTGGGAGAATCTTCTGAGGCCGCTCCCTTTGTTCAGATGTATCTGGATGACAAAGACTTCAGCGACCTATTTGGCATAAAGAAAGCCGACTACCTTAAGCTTGCCGGCTGGAAGCGAGACCAGGTCAAGAAGGCAGTTGGGTTCTTCTGAGCAACTGTACTCGAGGGCTTGAACCACCAAAGCATGACTGCTGTCGAGGAATGACAGCCATCATAAGAGCAGGAGTGCCAAATACTCGTTGGCAACATACCCATGTACTGGCGATTCGAATGCTCAAGCGAACACGCTTCGGATCACGGCGTCTGATGCAAAAACCAATTCAGTATCCGGTGTTGCACGGCTGTGCGTCGAGCTGCGGGAATGTTGCGCAGTGGTGTGGAAATCGACGGTGTTGTGAATGATGATTCGTCGACTATGGATATGTGTATATTTCCATCCAGAAAATAAGGGGGGAGGCGAGCTCTCAGCAACAACAAAACAGTATCCGTGCTATAGCAAACAGAGCAAACAACGCAAAGCACTCCCTGCCAAGCTTGTGGCGACGATGCCTCGAATTAACGCAGCGCTGTGACGCAAGGTTGTGGTCTAAAAAGTAAAAAGTAAAATAGAATAGACGACTCTATTCGTTCGTGATGCGACGGTCTTCGTTGATAATTTCGACCTGTTCTTCCTCACCCTCTTGAGCGGCCATCGTCGAGAGCTTCCAGCAACAGAGTATGGTTGGGAGGAAGCAGCATGTGCAGCAAAAGAGAGTGCTCATGATGATGAAGACAGGAACAAGGATAACGGCAGAAGACGGTGTCGTGTCATCCGAATTGTTGAGCCTTGTGATAAGCATGCCGACAGTGTAGCACACAGTGAATGCCAGCAACACAAAGCCAAACACATTGAAGCCCAGAACGGCCTTCTTCTCGGCAGCCTGCTCGTTCGTTGCCGACTGGCGACTGCGGCGGTACTCTTGGTAGCTCAGGACAAGGGAGACGAGCTCCAGGAATACATAGATGAAAACTGGCGAGAAGGTCGCGGCCCATGAAAATGCGGCGCCGTTCGCCTTGACGTCGATCAAAACAACTTGGATGACACGAAGTGCCCAGGGAACATAGGCATCCGAGATGGCCTTGAGCTTCTCGAGGGCATTGAGCGAGCGAGGGCTTGGGTCGCCGCTGGCATCAATGTCGTAGGCGCCCATGGCGAATTTGGAGAACAGCGCGGGGATGGCAACGATGCCATGGAATGCCTCAAGAGCAAACCACGGTACGCTAACAACCAGCCAAGAGGTCGTGATGACCGAGTCGAGCCGGAGGGCGATCAGAACCTGCAAAATCGTGAGCAGGATCACATACGTAAACGTGATGGCGGTCGACAGACGCTTCTCGGCCTTGGACTTGCGTTTGTGTTCTTCGTGGCTTTCCTTGTCGGCGAAATCCTCTTCGCTGGTCTCATCCTCCGGCTCTCGGGAGAAGTTCACCCAGGCAATCAGGAGAACAAGAGCATCCAGGATGAAGAGAGGGGTGAACACAGCGACCCACGGCCACTGCACCTTTCCGTCCGCACGCATCGAAAGGAAGGCAGGGAAGAGGATGAGGAGAGCCACGCAGATGGTCAAGAGGAAGAAGATCCGGTTGATGACAACGAGCATTCCGGGGTGGAACATCGGGACGCGCCCGCCCATCGTTTCCATAGCAGTGACACCTTGCTCGCCCTAGACGGAGCGATTCAAGCCGGAGCGATACAAGCCGGAGCGATACAAGACGGTGAAGCAACAGTTGGTTAGTATAGCAGCAAGTTTACTGGAGCGGTGGAGCTAGAGAGAGGACAATGCTGGAGGCAGCCCATATTCACTCCTACAGAGTGTCCACCATATCAAGATCGAACTGCTCAGGATGCCCACGATGTTCACGATAAAGAGTATGGTGCCGTTGCAGCGGGACTCGTCCCCAGGCTGCCGGACAATCCCAGCGATGCAACACACTTACATAGCTATCGTAGATATTTCGCTTATCGGGGTCGTCTAAGGTACGGATGTCGGTCAGTCACACCTGCAGCTGATACCAGGTATCCGGCTGGGCCCGATGCAGGTTTCGGTGGAAGAGGCCATGTTGGGCAACCCAGAGCGAGACAGGTTCCCTGAATCAATCGGCCATGACAGCTTACTCAGAACGTCGTATGCTCGGCGAATACGCTGGAATCGCTCCACAGCCTCAGGATGTGAGCCGACTTTGTCAGGATGATATTTAAGGGCCGCTCGTTTGTACGCCTGCGGATCAAACAGAGACAAAAGGGGTATCAGGAGCCTCTCAGAACGTCGACACAGGGCTGCATTGGAGGGGCGGCCGAGGCAGATAACAAAACAGCGACGCCAAATGCAGCCGGAAAGATGCTGTCTGTAATGCTGGTGGGACGGAGCTCTGGGGGAGGGTGAGAAGCCCACCTTCTTGATTTCCTCTGCCGTGGCATTTTTGGAGATGTCGAGCAGCTTGTAAAAGTCTTCGACAGGACGCTCGTTCTGGTCGAGGTCAAATGCCGTTGAGGATGATGCCATGGCGGATGTCGACAGTCCAGGGGCGGTCTGCCGTGGAAATGCGCTGGATAGCGAGGGATGGGTCGGCGGCTCGGATGGATGGGGGCGGCGAGGCGGCGGTCCAAGCAGAGAATGCAGGCTGGAGCGATGCGAACGAAGAAAGAGCCAAGACCAGAGCACCCGCCACAGACAACAAACGGGGGCGAGGGCGAGAGCGAGAGCGAGAGCGCCGAGAGCGCCGAGAGCGCCGAGCGAGAGCGGCAGCCGGCCAATCACAGCGCGCTGGGCTTTGGCTGGACAGGCCGGCAGCCCATTGGCCGCGCGGCAGATCACAGAAGCGATCCGTTTCCGACACGGCGGCGCATCAGGGAACAGGTTCGGCTGCCGACGCAATCATAGAGCGGCCCCGCTGTGCGGACAGGCGGACGGACAGGAGGACGGACCGGCGGGTGCGCCGTCGCTTGTCCGTCTGCAGCCGTGGATACATCAAAGTCGGTGTCCCGTTTCGTTACGAACGATGTATTCACTTTTGCTTTCGTGGATCCGGTCAGACACGAAGTCCAGTCGACGAGAGGTGCGCCGAGACGGCAATGGTGCTGTCTGAGACTGGCTGGCTCAAGCACAGCAGCGACAGGAATCCATCGCACCCATATACGCCAAGGACGCCCCTTGCCCTGCCGAACGAGAGTCCCGTAACGGTCACTCCGATACTTGTGGCTGCGATCAGCTCGCTGCCTCGTCCATCGATGCATCGGTGCACAGCGAGCATCCCATGCTTGTCAACCACCGCGACAATCATGTCCTCGCCTCGACTATCGCTCTGCACAAGCGCCGCATCCACCGGAGCGCCGGATGTCTTGATCGAGTATCCGATGCCATCCCCGGACTCATGCTGCAGCTCAACCAGCAGGCGGCTTGCGGCCTCTCGGCACTCGATCCGCAGCGAGACTTGCGCCGGCGGGAGCTGGGGATCGGCCAGGCTCACGCGAGTATCGTTCTCACCGGCAATCCGCCAGGAGAGTACCGCGGTGCACTTGCGTCGGTCAAACAAATCGATAACTTCCTCGAAAGCCTGCACAGGTGGTTGGGCGTCGATGGGCTGCAAGTCGGCCACGTTCTGCGGGCGGTCAGCCCCCTCCAGACCGGGTTCGCCGCTGGGATCATTGCTTTGACTCGGGCCCACAGACGGGCCAATGGACTGCTCGTCTCCATGGGAAGGTTCTGCTGCAGCCGCTGAGTTGCTGTCCCGAGGACGGCGGAGCTGTCTCTGCTCGTTCTCGGATCCCAACGAGTTGTTCGTGTCATCCACAACCGCGGCTGCACTTCGGCGCTGATTGTCTCCAGACGGATTACTTGCAGACCAGCCCTCATGGAGCCTGTCGCTGCTCAGCTGGGCGACACTTGTTGAATCCAAATAGCGCCAGTGCAGATCGTACGAGTGCTCAGGCTGCAGCGCCTCCATAGGAACATCCTTGATTGCGATCGGGGTCGTATCCTTGTCGGACACAATCCGGAGCAGCACCAGTCGCATGATCCGGTACTCTGGAACCCACAGCAAAACAGCCAGGGTACGGAGCATGCCGTCGGCTGTTGCGGCAACAACCTTGGCCTCCCGAGCCGCTTCCAGATCCAAAAGCCGGAGCTCGGTCGAGAGTTCGAGTGTCCCATCGACGCCCACGATCTTGATGTGATACGACTGCGGGCCTTGCATCAGTACGACCACCACCGACGGCTCGGCGGCATCCCGTCTTTGACAAAACTGAACCGAGGCGACAGATAGAGCGACGCTGCCCTTCTTTGCCAGCTCGGCTGCGACCGGCCACGCATAGCAGGTGACGGCTTCGTCGACCTCCCATATCATAATGCTCTGGTCGGTAGCCGGTGCTCCTGATGCGCTCCCTCCACCTCCAAGGCTCACGGCATATCGGCCACAGTCCGAAAAGGATAGGGCGGTAATGGCCGGGCGGGGTGCAAGCGAAAGCGCATCCAAGTTCCAGACCGAGACTTGGCCGTCTGTGCACGAGGCTGTGGCCATGGTGAAAGGAGGTTGGGGCATGATGACAGCTGTTCGCAGCTCGGTCCGGCTGCCGTCGTCGCCTCGTGGAAGCAGCGGCTTCATGGCTGGCACGAAGGGCTTGAAGGTCTTGCCCAGGCCATTGAGGAAGGCATTCGCCGACAGGACCCCCAGAGAATCAATCGAGCACTGACAAAACTCTTTGAGGGAGAACGAGTGGATGAGCGGAGGCGCTGGCATCGATACCTTCATGCTCGAGCTTCGGATACACGAGGTCAGATCCCAAATGTAGACGAAGCCGCCGACACTGCTCGACGCCAGACAAGTTCCATCCGGATAAACTGCGATGCTCTGGGCCAGTCCTGCATGTGTGGTTTCCCACAGAACCAAGCGAGTGTAGGGGTCGCGGGCATGGATGAGTGTCTTGTCACCGACTGGCGTGGCTGTGAAGAGGGTGGTTCCGTCAGGGGAAAACGCCGCAGGGGTAACTGTGGCTGCGGATCGGTCCGGGCTGCTGATGGCTCCTGTCGTTGCTGCAATGTGATGCAGGTCCCACTTGAACCAGTCGATGCCGGCCACAGTGCATGCGGCAATGATGCCGTTGCAGGAGATGGCGACTGAGGGCGGGTAGCCGGGCGCCATCGTCTCGCCCTGAGCAGCAATCTTGCCACTGGATACATCCCAGGCAATGATCCTGCCATTGGAGTCGGCCGAGACCATCGAAACCGAATCGCTCTCGCCCTCTTCCGCGCTGGGAATGAAGGCGCACGACACAATCGCCGAGCCTTCGACGTGCCCCTTGGTTAGATCGCCCTTGTTTCCTTCGTTGAGGGTAGACACCAGTATCCCTGTGGTCGAGTTCCAGCAGCAGATGGTTGGCCGCACGTCTGTGCCGCGAGCCGAGTTTCCGGTCAGCAGCATATTGCCGCTGGGGAGGTACTGTATCCACAGGATACCGTTGCTGGACTTGTTGGCTTTGCTCTGGGGTGTGGGGTGCTGCAGTTTCCACATCTCCTCGCCGGTCTCGACGTTCCAAGAAAACCCACAGTCACTCTTGCTTGAAGCCCCAGTAAGGCGTTTGCCCGAGGGGCACAGTCCCAGCACCGAAACGTTGGGCAGACGAAAGGTCATCCGCTTGGTGGACTGCACAATCGACGGCTTCCAGGCAGCACTGAGGAACCGGAGCAACCAGTATGGTCGCGCCTTGGTCTGCGCGACGGATTTTCTCACCGTGTCTCGAATGTTCTTCGAATTGAAGAGCCCCTCGGGCGCATTTGCAATCTCAGTATCCCATAGCTGGGGCAGAGATGCCCCAAAGTCAAAGAGCTCGGACTTGATTCGGAAGAAGGTTGCCCATTGCCGGATCAACTGTTCGCATTCACCCGAGATCTTGAAGTGCGGCGATGTATTCGCATCCCGAATGATCCATTGCAAAAGCCGGTGGATCTCGTGAAGTCCCTGATAAGTACCCATTCCCGCAGGTCAGTGATGCGACATGTCGCTATTCAAATACAAAGCAGTCGACAAAGATATCCCGCCGTGCTTCCCCCACCCGGTCGTATGCAACTTACCTGAGAGTGATTGATGGCGTCAAAAAATTCGAGGTTGCTGAAGAGCTCCTGCAGCTCGCTCCACCGGTGTGCGTACGTGAGTGACCGCGGAAGCTCACGGATTTTGCGGATGTTCCAGCGGTACTTGATCCCGTCGAAAAACCGGATTGGCTGCGACGGGATGTTACGACCCTCCGGGAGATCGATTGGCGAGTTTTCGAGAACATCCTCATCGAACGGCTTGCCCCGGGACCACATGCCTATCCAGTAGTCGGCGAGGTTTTCGTATGCGTTTCCACGCTGTCGAGTTGTGTTGAGGTATCGATGCCGCATGAAACTCTGCACACAGCTGTGGTTCCACTTGAGCAGCGGCGTGTGATGGAGCTCGCCGCATGGCTGGCATGTCAGGAGAAAGTCAAGATTCTGAATCAGAGCCGCCAGCAGTATGCTGGGGATTCGGCTTACAGAGAGCTTGAACGATTGGTTACGGTACAGCTCAAGTAGCAGGTCGTCGTCCAGTGAGAGAATGTCCTCGAGCTCAACTTGCGAGAGCCCATCGCGGGCAGCGGTGATCAGGGCAAATGTTCGGGAGACAAGCATGACACCGTGCTCCCGCTCCAGTTGATTGCAAATCGAATCAAGCAAGTCCTTCCGCTTTGACGGGATTGTGGTGGCAAACTTGTGCGACGCCCATTTCCTAGTGAACTGGTACATGAACCGGAGCAGGAACGGCGTGGAGGCGTTCTCTTTGCTATAGATGGAGCTGATAAGCGAGCCCTGGAGTGTTTGGTATTGGGTGTCTCTGAGTCGCCGGTTTTCCCGCGCCAGCCACGAATACACAATCTTTTCGCCGTGCTCTTGGGTAAGGTTGGGAACTTCGATCAAGCAATCGTTGATGCTTTGGTACTGTAGCGGGAACGTTCGCAGACGATCGCGGAAAACCAGGTGGCTCGTGTGGTTGGTGGTACCAGTGAGTAGTATGCGAGCGTTCTTTGGTAAGGTCATCGGCAACCACGCTGACAATGGTAGTAAACAGAAGATGGGCAAACAGATCGAGTTACAAGGCTAGACTCTGTATCGGATCGATATGGGGCAGCAAAATGGTTCGGCGGTGTCCGCGTGGGAGCGAGTCGACAATAACTCACTCAAAGAACAATCCGAGCTTTCGGATAGACGGTGCAGGCCCTCTATGACGATAATAATGGGGTTTTCGTCGGTGGCGTATTTCAAGTGCTCTTTGAGGCAATGTTTCAGTCGTCCATAGGATATATAGCTCGCGGCTTCGCTCTCCTCGGCATTTCGAGGCAGGCTCGTAGCAAAGGCTCGGGTAATCTGGCGACAAATCGACATGATGATGCTTGCAATGGTGCATGACTCTGGAGTGAGCCCGACAAAGCGCACTATGATCATCGGGGTGCTTTCGTCGTGCTTTGCGTCGACAGCGAGCTTTTGGAGAGCGCGGCAAGCCACTGTGGATTTACCAGCGCCGTCGATTCCGGAGACAAAGAGCGGAGGGCTCTTGTGGTTGAATGGAGGAGCAAGGTGATGGAGAATACGCTCCAGAATATCTATGCGTCCGATATAGTCGGCCGCTTTGGCACGACAGTGCTTGAGGTGTACCAGTGCTTCTTGACAGAGTGGATCCCGCAAAGAATCCTCTGTAATGCTCTTGATAGACTGGATAGCTTTGTCGTGAACGTATTGGACCATATTATCAACGTACTCGCGGTGGGCTGGATTGTCATATACAATGCCCTCGCTGTCCCAGGGAACCTGTGGTTTCGGCGCCGAGTCAGTCGCCGTCGGTATCCCAAGCGACTCTGGGATTTATCAACAGTCGCCCTTCCCCTCCGGCCGGGTAAACTTCTAGTTACTAGCTCGTGCATGCTCACCGTTCGCTTGAATATGTCCCCCACATGCAGCTGCGGCTCGATCGATTCCATCAAAAGTTCCAAGCATCTGATGCCCAGCTTGTTGTGCTTGACGGGCTTGAGCGTATCGTAGTCTTCGCCGTGGGTGTCCATATAAAAGCGCGCGTTGAAGTCTCTTTCGATGATGTTTTCGATCCTGCGGTTGATGACGACGCCTCTGCAATAGTCGTCAGTCGGATCTGGACTGGCCCCGACCGCATACTGGAGCCATAGTTGGAGCTCTTTCTCGATCAAAGATGCATGGAAATACTGGTGAACGTCCTTGGAGATTTGCCGACGGAGTCTCAGGGCTCGAGATGCGTGTTGCAGGTCCTCCTTGATAGGGGTGAAGCATCGGTTCCTGGAGGCATCAGGGAGTTTGGATAAGATTGCGTATCTGCGAAGCGGTTTGCCAGCTCGACGTGGTGACCGACCCATGTCGTCTTGCCAGATGAACACACCAGCCCTTCGATAATCCACACCGTCAGCCTACTCAGCGGTGCTTCGGCTGTGCCCCGGTGCTATTGCCTTTCGGCTGAGCGTTGGCGCCCTTCGCACGACGCCGAGTGGTACTTTCAAACCGCACCAGCAGCCAGCCGCCAGCGATCCGACCAGTCCGGCTGAGTAGTAGCTTGCTACTGAGCAGAGTAGTATGCGTGGACAGATTCCCAAGGTGATTACACTTACCACCAAGTCCACATCGACCGCTTGTGGAGTCGTTGGTCACTGGGCATGAGGAACCCTGGAAGATATGTTGTGATCGGCTGCAGAACATATCTTGGAGGGTTTGTGTTGCGATCAAGCCAGAACCTGTAAACGCAGAGGCAGTCGTTAGTCGCTCGTTCAAACAACGGGCAGAGCCGTCGCTACGGAGAGCACCGCCAGTGATGCGAGCCTTTGCGCCTCGGTGGCTGAGATGCAGGAGGCAAATGTCAGAGGTCATGCGCTACCAATGCGTGCAAAATTGGTGCCAACCATTTCTTCAGCATCGTCAGTCCCGCGCTGGCTTTCCGAGACATGTTCTCGATTTCGTCAAAGAGCAGGTCGCCGAGGTCTTGCTCCATCTGGATCGGAAAATGGCATCGCCCATACATATCTCCGATGATGGAGAGCATGCTCATGCCGCAAGAGCTCTGTCGAGCCGCCATCAAGTGTGAGCATCGATGTGAAGCGGGCCACAGAAGAAAAAAAATCGTCAGGTCGAGCACGGGAGGGGCGCTGCTATCCATCGTGCCGGCTTTGTAGACGCATGCATGTCGCCAACGTACCTTGATACATCGCAGCAGCTCCTTTGTATATATCTCGATAAGCCGGTGCTCACAGACGAACTGGGTTGTCTCCCCCCTGGCGATCACAAGTAAAGTTGGTGTTGGTGAAACAGGATATGGCTTATCGACATGCGACGACTGAAGCTGTACAGCAAAGATTTGCCCACGCACGTTTGTCTGGGTCATCCCACGGGATCATAGGTACACGCCCTGGTGGACAGCCTCGCGGTCCCGGATTCCCATACCATCGCATATCCACAAAGTGGAGATCAATACCAAAGTTTCGGCACTCGGCTCGCAGACCAGGGACGAGAGTGCTCATCAGCACCGATCTTCGTTCATCATTGCGATTGACGGCGACAGCACAAGCATAGTAGCCCAGAGAGGAGACACATGGTAAGCAGACACAAGGGTAAGTGATGGCACGAATGCAGGGGTAATTGGATGGCCAGCAACAGAACCAAATACAGCCAAGATGAAGAGCCGATCTTCAAGCCATCAATCAAATGCACAAAGCGCAGCAAGTACCTTTCCAGTGTCGTGTCAATCGCATTGCATGAGACATATATGACGAGCTCGAAGGTCTGGTCATCTGGAAGCACGTATTCGCTGTGCAGTAACTCTCGGCCCAGTATGGTATGCCTCCAGGTCTCGCTATGAAGATCGCTGAAGTTGGCCCAATTGCGATGGGCTGGCTTGAGGCTCCGCTCCTTGTGTCCAAGTACGGGAAACTCATATCCCTGTTTCTCCCAGAAGAACGGATCAGACGGCTCGTTGGCGGTGATGCCGTCCTTGGCGGTGCGGAGATCGATCTGTGCATCTGGTTCGTCGTCCTCGACATCCACGGCCGGAAGCTCGGTCGGTTCGTGCTCGCCATTTTCGATATTGACGATGCTCTGAATCCTTTCGCGGCGGTTCGAGTGGCTGAGCCGGTCCCAGGTTTCGGGCGAGATGTGCCTAGCGGGCTTGGGTGGAGGCATAGAGCTCGGGATTTCCTCAAAGCGGCGGCGCCTGCATGCCATGCAAATCAGCCAGCACCGGTATCAACTTTGTCAGGGACCTATGGCTCGGACAGAGCGGTGTCAACTGCCCAAGACGTGTGCTTGGCACTCATACCTCGGTCGGGAGAGGTGCTCCCAGTACTCGGGACCAGGAGGCTTCCACGGCTCGTCGTCCTTTCTCGACTTTACCGGAATGGCCGGCGGTGGATCTGGTCGAGAGTGGACAGGCCGCGGCGTGCTGAGGGACATTTCCCGGTTGTTTACGAAAAGGCAGTATCAGCAGCATAGCACAACGCAGCACAGACGTCAGTTGGTATGGGAGTAGCGAGCGCTGGATCGGCATCTGGCGGAGACAAGAGGCCTGCTGGGCCGTGCAGCTATATACCTGAGCTTGGCGATCCGCTCCTGGTCTATCGGACGAGGCGGCTTTCTTCCTACGAAGCAGTCATCTGGGAGCGTTGGAGCGGATTTCGGCTTGCGACTGCTGAGTACCTCCCAGGTCTCTCTGGTTGGCTTGGGCTTGGGAAAGGCGGCCAAGAAGGCTCGTCTCCGCGGGTGCGACCAGAAGGCAAGCCCAGGGCCCTTGAGAGGAATGTCGGGTCTCCGGATGGGATGGGTGAGCTGGAACAGAGATGGGCGAGAGTGAGACGCATGCACAGTCCTGCAAGACAATCTCCGTCTTGGCGGAACCACGAGCGTGACCCGGCCGACTATTCTGCCGACTGGCAGCCACACTGCTCTCGAAATGCACCCGGCCGAAACCGCAACAGACCTCGGGATAGGTCGGAGCAAATAAGTACGCGGGTTTGTCGGGCTCGGGCAAGCCCGCTGGAAGCATCATCGTGGCCCCGGGTGTAGCATGGGAAGTGGGGTTTCCATCCAGCCAGAATGCGGTTGGGCATCATCCGGTTGGGGTGGGATTATCAGGCCAGAGCGACAGCAATTGTTAGAGCGACTTTGGGGCCTCGGCCGATTCTCCAGCAACGCATGAGCTCTCTAGACAGCGGATGCCCACCCGTTAGAGCCTCTGCTTTCCAGGCCTGACGGGCATGGTGCCAGTGGATTCTGGGATTGGGCTTTGGCGACTCGGGCCGGAAGCTGGCGTGGGAAGATGCGTCCATGCTTGCTGTGGGATGCAGCCGGTCGTGCGATTTGGCATCCAAGGGAGTGAAGCAGAGCGCTGGACGACGGGCGAGGCCGGGATGCCTGGAAAAATGCAAATGCAGCTCAAGGCAGCCCTGCCCTGGTAATGCAATATGTCGGCAAGCCAACGCAACTGACGTGGATGATTGAGACCCAGCCAGGCATCGCGTCGGACGAAGGAAGGGGTGTGTCTCCAATCTGGAGGACACTCCGGTCAGCGACAACAGGCACAAGTGGCTGATCTGCGCTGCTGGGGCTTGGTATCGAACAAGACATCAAAAACGCACACATGCATCGGTTTCGGATGCAGAAAGGGACGGGAGAATGCCCGCTTGCGCTGTTGGCACAACAACCGTTGCTTTCAAACCCAGCGAGGGACATATGCAATCATCACGGGCGGACTGTACGATTGTCCCTCGATAGCGATGAATGAACGGTATTTCTGGTCATGGTGGATGGGTGTGTATTCAGGACCCAGAGAAAAAAGCCACCGTCCGCGCTCAGAAAACAGGGAAGGGAGCTCCTATTTCGGTTTGTATGGCTGTATCCATCAAGCACGCAGTCGGCGCAAGCACGGCGCAGCGGCCTGCTTATTTGAAGGTCTTGCCATCGCAGAACTTCTTGCCCTTGGGCTCCCAGGCAATGACGTGGTTGAAGTCGTCACGGATCTCGGCGTCGTTGTGATCAACACGCTCGAAGGTGTAGGACTCGTAGTCGGGGGCATCGATGACCTCGGCGGGGACCTCGCTGCCGCGGCAGACAAAGTAACCAAAGATCTCGTTGTTGTTGTCCTCACCGCAGATGAGGAGGGTGGCAAAGACGTACTTGCGGGCCTTCTCGAGGCGCTGGAAGAAGCCGCCGACGAGGTTGGCAGACATGAAGGTGAGGGTGAGCTCGCTGTTGTACTTGTAGGCAACCTTGTAGATGGTGTAGCCCTCGGCGTCAAAGTGCTCCCAGAACCAGTTGGTGGCGGTGGGGATGGTGTCGTTGTTGGAGTAGAAGCGCTTCCAGTCCTCGAGGTTCAGGGACGACTTGGGGAGAAGATCCAGGGGGTTCTTGCCCTTGGGGGCCTCGTCCTCGTAGTTCTCCTCCTCCTCTTCTTCCTCCTCCTTCTTGGGCTTCTTCTTCTCCTCCTTCTTCTTCTCCTCCTTCTTCTCTTCCTTCTTCTCTTCCTTCTTCTCAGCCTTCTTCTCCTTCTTCTCGGCCTTCTTCTCCTCCTTCTTCTCGGCCTTCTTCTCGGCAACGGGGGCGGGGGCAGCAGCCTTGGGGGCGGGAGGGGCGACGTACGAGCCAGCAACGGCGACCTTCTCGGCAAGAGGGACCTCGCCAAGAACCGACTTGAAGTTCTTCTGGTTGATCAGGGTGACGAACCAGCGGGTGACGTTCTTGTACTGGGCGCGGAAGGGGGCGTCAAAGACAAGACGGTAGAAGTTGAGGAGGGCAGTGAGGACGGTGATATCGGCGAGGGTGATGGTCTCGCCAACGAGGTAGGTGTGGTTCAGGAGGTGGTTGTTGAGGAGAGCCATGACCTTCTTGGTGTCCTCGATGGCCTTGGCGGTGTTCTCGGGGACGTTGGGGATCCAGCCGAGGATGGGGAACAGCCAGGTGGCCTGGGCAGGGGAGAGCTCGTTGTCGGCAAGCTGGATCCACTGCTGGATCTTGGCGTACTCCTTCTTGTTCTTGCCGAGGAGCTGGGTGCCCTCCTTGGCGGCAGCAACGTAGTAGGCAATGGCGTTGGACTCGTAGAGAGTGAAGCCATCGGCAGCCTCGAACGTGGGGACCTTGCCGAGAGGGAACTTGGCAAGGAACTCGGGGGTCTAGAACCAGACAGAGGGACGAAGCGTAAGCATCCGACGCAAGGCAAAGCGAAAGTCAAAGGCAAAGACCATCGATGGGGATGGGCAGCCGGACCGACCTTGTTGGTCACACCAATATCGACATGAGCGAGCTCGATCTCAATGTCGTTGTACTTGGCGGCAATGAGGGATTTGGCAACACGGGGGTTGTTGGGGTCTGCGGCCAAGAAAAAGGAGCAGGGAGGGCTTTGTCAAGATCTCAGGCGGCAGGCCAAAAGCTGTGTCACTGATGCGCGACGATCTTGAGCGGAGGATAGCAGCGACAACTTACAGGAGTAGATTTTCTGGAGGGCCAAAGCAGCGACATCAGGGTCGAGGCCACGGCAGCAGCAGCAGCAGCAGCAGCAGCAGCAGCCGATCGGACGAGAGATCGTTTAGTCCAGGAGTAAAGTCTGAGAACGACGGCGGCGACGCGACGCCGCTGGATCAGGCAGAAGGCCCGAGGCAGCAGACGGAGGGAGGAACATGGCCCGGCAGCACATGCAGACCGGCAGACAGGACACACTTACACCAAAGGGGGCCATGGTGTGCAAGTCGGCTCGATGAGGAAGGACCAGAGGGAGAGAGACTACCGAGAGTGGAGAAGAAAAAAAGCCGCCCTGGCGGTGGCCCGACCCGAGAAAATATATGCTCGTAATTTTCTGATCTGGCGCACACACACACGCGCGCGTGGCGGCGGCTGCACAGAACGACACGGAAGCGGCGGGACACGTGTGCGCCACATCGGGGCATATTGCGTGGCGCAGCGCGCAGCATGGAGGAAAGGCCCAGAACGGGTGTGTGTGTGTCTGTGGCCAAGCAGGGGCGACAACGCGACGGCGACGGCGACGACGGTGACGGAGATGGCGCAGAGCATGACAGGGATGGCGCAGACACCTCCGCGGAGAACGGAATCCCTGGCAGTTGTCGGGGCTGCGAGGACAATCCAAAGCAAGTCTCTATCGGTGTCAGGATTCGCCGCGACCGAGCCATGTTTCCGGTAAATTGCATGTGTATTCAGGGTCCAGACAGCAGCAACCGCTGGCCAGGGCGGCACGGAGATGGGTGCTGGCGCCTTCATCTAAAACTTGGAACAATCCATCGGTATTTTCAGGGAGATTCAAAGCGCCGATAGCAGTACAGGGAAGAGGGAAGGCGGAAGGAGGGATTACGAAGCGGTTGATGAAGTAGGGAGGGGAGCCGGTCGATCCCGGATGCATCCCCGGGAGATATAACAATGTCCATTCTCGTACAATCGGCGAGGATCGCCCACGACAGGAAGAGCGATTCAAAAATTACCCCATTCGGAGGCGTCCTTCTCCTTTGGAAAGAGACAGGAGCCAGGCTATTCAAAAGTTAAAAAGCGAAACAAAGGAAAGGAAGGAAACAAAGCGGGGGAATGAAGGAGAACTTGGGGAGGGGGAAGAAGGGACTCCAGGACCTGTCCGAGCGACAAAAGTTGCGGCGCATGTGAGCTCGCCCTGATCTACAGACTATGCATTGAAGGCTATTGACACTGCCGAGGCAATCGTGGCTGCGGTGCAACGCCCTCACTGGTCGGGCTGCGGGGCCATGTCCTTGCGGCTCTCCTCGGCAAAGTGCTCCATGAGCTCGATCAGGGTGGCAGGGTCCGGGACGTGCCACGACGCCATCGTCTTCTTGGTGGAGGGACCCACGGTTGTCGAGTAGATGTGGGATTGGTCGAGGTGGGGTTGACGGAGGGCAGTGAACATGTCTTCGTCGGTGCGATCGTCGCCGGCGCAGATCACAAACTCGGATCCATCGCGAATAGACAGAAGCTTCTTGACGATCTCGCCCTTGTTGACGGACACGGGGCGAACCTGGGCCAAAAGAATTGCGGCATCGTCAGCAGACAATCCAAGACTGCCGGTCAACGATTTCAATCACACACACACCAAGCCGACAGGGCGCTGGCAACTGAGCTTTGTCCGCTCTGGGTTTGCTCATTCGTCTCAATCACACGAGGCGCCCCATCCGCAACTGAAACCGAGCAGCAATCTGCTTACCTCCAGGTTTTTCTTGCCAACCAGGATCTCAACGGGGAGCTGGCGGAGGACCGAGTTCTCCAGATGGTTTTGGCACTCCTTGGCTTGGAAGATACCGTAGTCAGGGTCGGCAAGCCGATAGTGCCAGGTGATGGAGCTCTTTTTGTGCTCGACAAAGGTTCCTGCCAGAGCCACCAGAAAGCGTTAGCGCGGCAGAGACGGAGGGAAAAGGCATGTGTCGTCCTGCTGTCCGTCCACATGGTCAGCGCTCATCAGTCAGTGCCACGCGATCTCTTGAATGGTTTACCTTGGGTGCGTTCGGTGTAATAGTCAAAGATCTCGGTGACCTGCTTCTTCCACGACAGGTCCTGGTTCTCGGTCATGTTCTTCCATTCTTTGGTAAATGGGAAGCGCACGAAGCTGCCATGCTCAGCGCTGTTGCCGTCGCGATCGTCGATGGTCAAGGAATAGGAACAGCCGTGAGACACGATTCGCTTTCGGACATGCGAGCCCCAGAGTTCCAGCATAGGTGTATTTGCTTGACGCCCCCCAGCGAGCACAGGCGTAGAACAGACGCTTTGACATGCCGCCCCAGCTTACCTGAAACCCAACCCCTTCAAGTGGCCGAGATGCTCCTCCAAAAACGCTTGGTCACGGCCAGAGATAACAAAGCAGTAGTTCTTGGGGTCGCTCACGATGACCTCCATGGCCTTGAGCATTGCCGGTGGCGGGAGCGCATCCTTGGGGAGCTTGACGATTGGGGTGAGGGTGCCCTGTGGATAGAGGGAGGCATTAGTGCGGGGCTTGTCGACACAGGCTACGGCCTTTGGCGATGAGCAGACAGAGCTCGCTGGAGACCGTGCCAGCGACAGGCAGATTGCTCGATAAGCGCTCTGGACTGGCACGAGACAAAGCCAGGCTCACGTACATCATAGTCGAACATGAGCAGCCGCTTGGTAGAACTCCGATAGGACTCGATCGCCCTGTCAAAGTCCAGGAAAGGCGTCGGGAGTGCTTGGGACGGAAGCTTAATGATCTTTTCGGCCTCGGAGACAAGCGACTGCGCCCAGTACTTGGCGGTATTGCGATTGACGTGCTCGGCGAGTTGCTGCGGATGCACGACGTGGGCGTATCAGCAGCGGCCTCGGCGACAGCACGCAAACAGAGGAAGGGGAAGTCAAGCCTGGATACATACCTGGTACTTGGTTTCTCTCTCATCCTGGGACATGGTCAGGGCATCGTTGAGGGCACTGGCGACACCCTGCGATCAGCGAATGCAAAGCGAGTTAGATGTATGGCATTCGAGTGCACAGCGCCATCCGATGGATATTGGCAGTTGCATGTACCGCCATGCTGTACCGCCATGCTGCACCGCCACGCGGCTTGGGCAGGACGATGCGGACTGACACTGCGAGAAGCGAGTCGCTTACGGTATAGTCGTATGGGTTGACCAGGATCGCTGAGCTCAGAGACCCAGCCGTTCCGGTGAACTCGCTGAGAATGAGCGGGCTGTGCTTCTCGCTTTGGCAGAGCACAAACTCGTGCGAGGTTGTGTTCACACCATCTCGCAGAGAGGTAATCAAACCGACATCAGCTACGCTGAGCAAGGCGTAGTAGTCGTCCTGGTCGAGGTGCTGCATATGGTGGTGCACGGGAGCGAACTCGAGCGACCCAAAGTTGCCGTTGATGCGGGCAACTGCTTCCGAGATTTTGGCCTCGATCTTGTGGCCGTCCTTGTGCGCTGGGGACGTGACCTGGATGAGCACAACCTGAGAGATGCAGACAGGCATCAGCTAACAGCCTTCTCCAGCGACGGCACGCAGATCAAAGAGCACGCAGATCAAAGAGCCCGCAGATCAAAGAGCGCTGCAGGCGATGAGGGTGGGCCGCCGGCATATCCATGCCTTGTTTTCCCACTCGGGATAGAGCGTCAGGAACTTCTCAAAGGCATTGAGCTTATTGTGGATATCGCTGACAGTGTCGAGCTTGTCGCGGCCAAAGATTATGATCTTGTCGGCATAGAGCTCGCGGATGGTGGCGATCTTTTCGTTGACGCGCTGGGTGTTTCTGCAGGAACATAGCCGATATCACGGTCAGATACATGGACTCTCCAAGTTAGGCGCGCCCCAGCCGCTGTCGGGTCCCCCGCCATATCACAATCGACGCTGAGCTGACTCACCGGCGGGCCAGGACACGGTTGGAGTCGATGCCGATGGGGAAGACGCCGATGTGGACCTGGGCTCCGTTGAACTCAACGCCGCGCTGGGTGGACTCAAGACCCAAGACACGGGTACAGCTGCTGATGAAGTGGCGGGCGTAGGAGTAGGTTTGGAAGCCAACGAGGTTGGCGCCGAGCACACCGGAAAGGATCTCCTGGCGTCCTGAGGCACAAAGCAGAGATGAATGGAGCGGAAGAGTAAGAAGAGTGCAAAACAAAGGACTCTACCAACCATCCAGCAAACAACTGGCAAGACGAGCCGGCTAACGACGACGGTCAAGTGGCCAACGAGAGCGGTCGGTCAGCCAACGACAAATAGCGATGCTGCGTACTTACTAGGAAGGCATCTGAAGATCTCCGAGCTTGGGAAGGGAGCGTGGAAGAAAAACACGATGGCGGCGTGCGGCAGAGCCTTGCGGATCATGGAGGGAACCAGCAACAAGTGGTAGTCCTGGACGAGAATCAGATCGCCCGGCTGATAGGTCTTGAGCAGAGCATCGGCGTACTTTTGGTTGACGCTTTCGTAGTGCTTGAAGTCGTCCTTCTCCTTGGTGCCGTCGGTGGCGGAATCGCGGAGCAGGTAGTGAAAGAGCGGCCACAAGTTCGTCTTGCAGTAGCCCTCATAGTGGCCCTGGCTCTCCTTGTCGTTCAAGAACACGGGTATACACTTCTTGGACAGCAGCATCTCCTCCGAGAGAGCGTCGAGGAGATCGGCGGGAAGGTCCGAGGGTCGAAGGGGCTCCTGGTGCTCGTCGAAGCACAGGCCGGTGCCGCCGATGGTGACGACGTCATGGTCTTCGCTCAGGGAACCGATGGCCGAGAACAGAGCCGTGTGGCCGCGACGTTGGCCGTATCTCCATTTGCGATCGGACGAGTTGGGCGCTCCGGAGCCGTCGAGGAGGCCATTGAGCTCAGCGGATTTCGGAGGAGAGCCGTGGGCGAAATCGGCAGGAAGACCGGACTTTTGGGTCGTGGACGATGTGCGATGGTATGGCCCGAGCGATTCGTTGCTGGAGAGGTAGCAAGTGTGTGGCAACAAGTGCGTCACCACCACGATTCGGGAGGTCTGAGGTGCCGGAGACATGGTATCGTTGAGAGCGGACGAGCGGGATGGCAGACCGAGGCGAAGAGAACTGGATTGCGATTCGACTGTGTACGAGGGCTTGCGATAGGGTCAGAGCTCGGAATGTAATGTCTTGGCAGCGTGGACGGGCTTTGACGAGGGCTTTGACAAATGCTGGAGATGACAAAGGAATCGTGGCAGAGTGGAGGCCAGGATACCCAAGTAGGTGTATTGTTGGCCAGGGGCGTTGTTGTTGTTGTTGTTGGAGAGGATGGCAGGTCAGTACAAGCTGGCAGATGGATGGGATCGCGAGGCTGAACTGGGGTTGAACTGATGGGCAGGATGCAGAGCAGGGCAAGGCAAGAGCGATGGACAGCGTGCGGACGAACGAACCGCAGCGAATGGGTGGTCCAGGCGGAAGGAGGATTGCTGTTGGGATCGGCGATAACGCGGACGAGAGCAGGCGGGGTCCCGGGGGAGGTGGCTGTGGGGATTGGACCAGGACGGACCAGCGAGACAGGCGGGCAGCCGACAGGGAGACGAGCAAGGCAGCGACCAGGGCTAAGGACCAGGGCAGACGACCAGGGCAGACGACCGAAACGAGCAGGCAGATCAAGACGGACGGCGAGGACGCTGAGGAGGGGGAGTGCTGGGGAGCAACGGGAACGATGGCACGATCAAGCAACGCGGAGGAACCACAGGACAAGGCAAGCCGATACGGCGACGAAGCGATAGCGCAGGGCTTGGTGGGGAGGGACGGCAAGACAGGACATTGCGAATTGGACGATTGGGTGCCGATTTGGTGTTGGGTTGGTGTCGATGGACTGCTGTTTGTTGACAGTGCGAGTGCCGGTGCTGCTTGTTGTGTCGACGGATTGCAAGTGCAAGTGCAAGTGTTATTGCGGGTGCAAGTGCAAGTGTTATTGCGGGTGTTATTGCGGGTGTTATTGCGGGTGCTGGTGCATGCAGCATTGTGGCCACTGTCGTTGTGCCCCGGAGCGGCTGCGCCAGCACGTTCGAGTGCATTCCTGGGCGGGTCCTGGATGTGGCCTGGCATTGCCGGGTGTGCATGGGGGGAGGAGGCGTTGATGGCCCACTGCTGCCGATCTTGGTGTCGATGCCGCTGTTGTTACTGCTGTTGTTACTGCTATTACTGCTGTTGTTACTGCCCATGATCGTGCCGTGGACAAACAACAGCGCAACGCTGCTGCCGGCGGCCGCCTCTCTGGAATCCAAGCTATCCCTCTCGCTCGCTCGCCCGCCGGTGCATGGTCGCTGCAACCAGCCGCGTCGCTCAAGCGTCACTGAAGCGTCGGTGGGATCAGCGCTGGCTGCTATCGCTGGCGACACGAGCGTTGCACGGCCAGAGAGCATACGCCACCAGAGGGCAGCCCGCCATCTCGATGCCCCCCCCCCGCTGCCCCGGACGAGTCTTGCAGAAGAAGCCATCTGGGACAGACCGATGCTGCCGATACTGCAATGTCTCTGCAAGCACCTCGCTGTGCATGAACGGATGCGGCGTGGGTTGATGGGACACATCGCCTGACATTCCCTCCAGTCCACAGCGCTGCTCTGCCGCTCTGCTCCGGACTGCAGCACTTGCTGGTGGTCTTTCGCACGCCCCGCACGTGTGCCTGGACTGTGATTGCCATGGCCGGCGCTGTGCCAAGCCAGCCAGTGTTCCTCCGCTGCCAGATCGCCTCCTCCCCAGAAGCCTCTGCGGTCGCCCAGCAGCCAGCACAAACACACGACGCGAGCAGCCCCTTGATCGCATGGATCCTCCCGTCAAGAAAAAGTAAGCCCCCCGGTCGCGCTTCTGCCACGAGCCGGCCCGATATGGCGCAGATAGCCTCTCCATGCTGACCGCCGCCGTTCATGCCAGGGATGTTGTCCAGGCCGGCAAGGACATCTCGGCCATCATCGGCCAGGCCATCGATACTGCCCGGCTCGCGTGCCGGTCGCCAGAGGCCCAGCCGACCCTCCAGCCAGCCCTCCAGCTCCCCGACCACAAGAGCCTGCCGCCTCTGCCCAGGCCAGAGGGCTCTGTCGATGAGAGACCGTAAGCACTCCGAGAGAGGCCCTGAGCAGAGACCAGTGCGAGGACAATGCGGCGGGGAGGGGTGCGGGAGCAAGCCGGAATCGCGTGCGTCAGTCGGTTGGTTGGTTGGTTGGTTGGTTGGTTGGTTGGTTGGTTGGTGAGAAACCCACACGGCGGTGTTATCAAAGTTCGGTCTGCTGGCCAACCTTCCACAGCAGCCGCTCGCCACAGAGAGACAGAGACACAGAGACACTCCAGCAGCAACAGCAGCAGCATTCTGCCCAAATGCATTCCCGGTTGCAGCTGAGACTGATCCTATCCCTCGACTGCGCTGGCGTGTTCGGACAGCCCTCCGTCTGCCATCGGTACTCTGCCGACAACGCCGGCAACTCCAGCCCCATCGATCATCCCGAAAATCAGCCAGCTCAAGGCCGGCGATGCATCGCACGTCCTGTCGGCCTGGAAGAATCGCCGATCGACCAAGCAGCTCGACACAGTCCCCAAATCCACGCGCAGGCCTGTGCGTGCGGATACGACCGTCTTGGAGCCTCGGAGAGGCCCCGTCACTCCCAGGGATGCAGCCTCAAAGCCACCGCCGCCCCGACAGCACACTGTGCTGCTGGATGCCAGGGTGCTCTCTCCCGGCGACAGCGAGGATTCGCTGGAAGATCTGAGTGACTGTCCTCCCTCAACAGGCCCAGTCGGGTCGATCCAGGCTGACCTGACCTGGCGCCTCGGCAAGTGCAGCCATGATCGGTCCTTTGGCCAAGCAAGCACCGGCCGCCTGAACGTTCCCACGACCACCCACCAACGAGACCCTTGCCAAGACCAGATTCTCCAGGTCCTGCTCGTCGGCCAGACCTTTGCCGGCAGTGCACCAGAGCCCAAGCCCACCCAAGCCTCCCGCACCCCACGCACCATCACTCGGGCTTCGCGTGTGCGGCCAGAGCGCATATCCGAAGTACCTGAGGAGGCACCGGACGACTCTGGGCCTCGCGCTGAATCGGTGGCCAAGAAAAGCGGTCGGTCGACCGTCATACGCTCCTTCCTGCCGAACCATGAAGAAGGCACTGCGTCCGCCAATGGCGAGCATGCGCAGATTGTCGAGGGTCCCGATGAAGATGATCTCGAAATCTACCACTTTGAGACCATCGACGATGTCGACAACGTCATCAAAAAGTACATGGCTGCCATCGAAGCCAAGGAGCGCCGGCTCAAGAACCTGCCGCTTCTCGAAGCAAGTGGCGAGCCTGACCCACCGCGCGAGCCCAACAGCCAAGACGCTGGGTTGGATGATAATCGAGACCAGGAGCAAGCCTCGGGCGAGACGAGCGTCCAGGAAAGCGCCGAAGACATCGCTGCCAACTCAGCAAGTGAGGAGCCAAATCCTTCCCGGGCCGAGCCGCCCGACCGCATCGTCCAGGTCATCTTCCACGAGGGCGAGTATGACCGGGAGGATATGCGCGACCCTGACGACCAGCCCCTGCGTATCGATATCAACGACCACATTGTCGAGTCTTATCTCAAGAGCATTCCGGGTGGTCCTGACGGCGAATTGCATCCTCTTGAGAGCCGAGGCGACTATCCAGAGATTGATCCATTTTCGATCCGCGCCAGTCCGGCCGAAACAAGCAACGGTGCTGCCTCCGCGGCCCCGAACAAAACAGTCACCTTTTCGACCGAAGCCCTGCAGCTCCATTCCTCCGATGCACTCGACGAGAGTGGCGGAGAAGGCCGAAGCCAGGTCGAGTCCACCCTCAATCCCGATGTCTCGCCTTGGAATCAAGAGCAGGCTTTGGCGCCAGACCAGCCTTCCCCGCGTGATCCCGTTGTTGTCGTCGCAGTCGCGGGCCCAGCAGAGGACGAGGATCCCACGTCAAAGCGACAAAGCATATCGCGGGACTCGCAAACCTCTGAAGGTATGCTTCTCGCTACTGCATGATATAATGTTTGCAATCGCATGCCATAATCAGCAAGCACATCCCAGGACCAACGACACTAACCCCGGGCGTATGTGTCTCTCGGGATCCATATCAGACTCGTTATCGATGGTGCGCAAAACGATGATCGTCACCTCGCTGAAGAGCATTGTTGCCAATCGGAAGCGGCAGCTGCGCGATGCTGCATCGATGAGACCGATGAAAGCACACAAGTCCGTCTTTGGCACGGGTGAAATGCCCGAGTTGCCCTTTGGCAAACTTTACATGCCCGACGAGTTCCTTGCCAACTATCAACCGCGCACTCATGAGCCACATCGCGCTGCTGTCGGCGAGGAGAACACCAAGGAGCTGCCACCGGAGCCCGATACTAGAATGTAGGTGGGCAAAGCACAGGGGCTATGCTGCCTATGTCCACAGGGAGTCCTCCGGCTCGCTTGTCTGTGAGGCCATTGGGGTCTCCGCGTTTGCATAGCGAATGGATTGTAGCATCAAGCCACTGTGAATGCGCTGATACCGACCGAGTCAAGCTGTGATACTGAGAATATGCTCCGCGACTCTCGCTGATCGCCCTCGACATCGATCCACTCATAGTGACGATATCCACAAGATCTTCCCACATGATTATGAGCAATACCCGTGGGACCCAGAGGCAGACTACCTGGCTCGTGCGTCATCCTCGGACTCGCTGAAACATGCTCCATATTACCCTACCAAAGGAGCGAGTCGACAGCCCCCTCGAGTAGCCAAGCTGGTGGTGAGCTTCATGCGCTGTTGTTGTGGTGTCCATGTTTACCACAATAGTACCCAATTCCTTCCCGTCAAGCCAAGACTGTTTTCGCCCCTGCCGCTCCGATATTCACCTTTGTAACTGTTTCATGGCTGATCTTGTTGACAGATCGATGGAAAGACTGTGCCAATGGAGCCACTCCAGATCGGCCACGGCTCCACTTCGCTCGGCATGAACTGGGTTCCAGCAGCCGACAGACTAGCCCTGCCCGTGCAGTTTTACCAACACACCCATTCGATTCCAAACAGTCCCAGTCCCAAACCGAGTGCGGACGCAAACGCCGATCCCGGGATGGTACGGATCTGTGGAACAGGTCCCATGACGCAGTCTGTTGCTCCGCCGTGTCTGCTCACACCTGCTGATGGTTATTCCTGTGGTTTCCTGTCTGCCGATGCCTGCTCGTGTTGGCATATACTGGCTCTGACATGCCTCTCTTGCGCTTCCAGAACATCGACGGGTCCGAAATCTCCGACTCCCCAATCGTACCAGACGAACAGGACGACGCTGAAGGACTGGCAGTGTCCGATTTCCACAAAGAGATGGACATCTACCCAGCTGACTCTGAGCGCGAGCCACTGGAAGAGCAGCAGCCCAGCATGGAGGTTGAGAGCGTTGTCGATCTATCGCTTCCAGCACACGCCAGCTCGAGCGGCGTGCGAGGCCAGACGACCTCATTTGCGCCGTGGATTGGACCCGAGATGCTGTTTGCACCCACACCCTGGGACTCAACGACTGCAGATGCAGGCAAGGTCCATGCGCACTACGAGCCCGTTGCTCCCAGCGGCTCACCGGAAGCCGAGGCCGAGGGGAAAGCATATGCCCAAAGCGATGCTATGGATGCCGAGGAGGCTGAGGACGTGGTCGAGCCTCTGTCCCAAGATCGCGATGGCTTCGGCAATCTTGTGGAGCTGGACGATATGACCGCCATGTCAATGGTCGACGACGGAGCCATGTCCGAGAACGATGAGTTCCAGGTCATTCGCGAGGAAGATGGAGGTAGCGCCTCAACACCAAAGCCAAAACACGGGGAGTCAAGCGGTGGAAGTGGTCCTCACTCTGCCCCGACTGTGAGCATCGAGTTCCCTACCGCCAGTGTATCGAGATCGAGCTCGCGGATCCAAACTCATCCCATAGAACCACCCTCATCGAGACGAACATCCCACGGACTGCTTGCTCAGCACAAGTCCGAGACATCATCGGGCGAGGCCAGGCGCAAAAACAGCGCCACGACCCACTCGGAGCCGGCCACCAAGCCCCCGACTCCGCTGCAGAGGACTTCGTCTCGCCGACGCCCTGTTTCACGACAAAAGTCTGATCTGCACCACGAGCCACGCGAAGACCCAATCTCCTTCTACCGGCGGCGGAAGCGATCCAGCGCCAGCCATCCCTTGCGGAGGTTACAGGCATCAGGGTCAAGCGAGGCTTCGTCGTCCAGACCCGTCTCTGCTTTCACTGCCGAGTACGAATCGCAAGGCTCGTCGTTTGTTAGTTCGCGACAACAGAGTGCCCGCTACTCAGCCAGTGCCGAGGTGGCCTCGACCGAAGATTCCGCAAAGCCCGATTCGGTTCAAGATATGGCCCCTGAGGACGAAACCCAGCCCAAAGAAGATGCTCCCGAAACCCGAGTCTCGACCGCAAATACAGCCAAAACGGCAAACACTTCGGGCACAAGTGCAATGAGATCCTCGACCAACACCGCAACCAGAGCCTCGACAGCCAACACCGCCCCGCGTGCATCGACCGCCAACACGACTACAAACAGATTCAGCGTCGCTGACTCGGGAGAACCCAGTGACGCTATATCGGACATCATCGACGAGCACCCGGCGATACGGCGGCCCAAGTGGTCGCCCGAAGAAAACATTACCATCGGCCGGCTTGCAAGTGTCTACAACGCCAACGCCGGTACCGTGAACCCACCCAATGGCGCAACCATGTACGACATTATCCACAGTGTCAAGCGGCGCAGCACCCTGACTCTGGAGGAAATGGCTCGGTATCCCGCCATCAACGAGAGCAGCGCCATGGACGACAACGAGCTGGAGGATGAAATCAACAAGCTGACGGGGCTCATCGATATGTCCAGTGTCCCGATTCCGGCGTATCTGCGGCGCCGAGGCATCCTGTGCAGTCGAAGGGGCGACTATGACGATGCGCTGGATGATCTGTCCAAATCGATTCAGTATGGTCAGTATCGGACCCTCAATTCAGGGTTGGAGGTGATATCTGCGCTGCTACAGCGATGGTCATGGGTGAATCTTCACACATTCATGATCCCGCACGACGTGGCCGGCGGTGTGCATACACTCTGTTTCATCCGGCTGGTGGCCGCTGTGATGCTGATCCTCTGGGATACTAGATCCCTTCAATTCGGATGCCTTTTGGTATCGGCACCAACTTTATTTGAAGCGCAACAATGTCGAGTACGCCCTCAAGGACCTGGACTCTATCACCGAAAACAACAAGCAGCACTTTGCGGCATTCCAGACTAAGGCGCGCATATACGAGGAGATTGGTACGTCGCCAGGTGCTGACACCGTATGAGCCGCTGGTATCGTTGGTATCGCTGGTATCGCTGGTATCGCTGGTATCGCTGGTATCGTTGGTATCGCTGGTATCGCCGAGCTTTAGCTCATACTCGAGTGGAGTGCAAGTCAGTGGGAGCCAATGTACCTGTCATATGAGGGCTGTGTTTGAACATAGCTCAGACTATTCCCCCATTATGGCGGCAATGACGCATGCTGATTTATCGAGGGTTCGTTCGATAATCAGGGCAAATCCGGTTGGCGATCGTCAACTACTCTCAGGTCATCAAGCTCAAACCTGAAGATCCAGATGGATACTATCACCGAGCTTGCCTATTTGATTCTGAGCACGTAAGAGCAGCAGTAACAGCGACGGCAAGGCTGTCGGCAATTTTGGAGCCGGCGTGGGTTGCTAGAATGCGATAGATAAGATGTGCTGCTGGATTCTGGCCTTCCTCGACTATCGCCGATCATTCATGCGGAACCTCATGCGGATGTGCGGTGGCTCAGGAAAACGTATATGCCAACGAGGACTTCAAGATGGTCCGTAAGCTCGACCCATTCAACGAGCACGCCATCTACAACCTGGCCGCCTACAGCTTTCGGAGGCAGCTCTGGGACGACTCAATAGTGGCTTTCACGAAGCTGCTCAGGCTCAATCCAGAGAACGGACCTGCGTATGCTTTCCGGGGACGAGCGTACGCGGCCCTCTCCAAGTGGGACGATGCGCTTGAGGTGGGAAGTCGTATCGCCAAAGCGGTGCATGTGTGGTATTTTCAGTCGCGTTGGGTCCCCCCAGGGCGGTTGCTACGTGTAGTCGTTGTCATTCTAACCAAGGAAACGACCAGCGTTTCTATACACCACATTCACTTGACGCCAACTAACCACCACACATCTATACAATCACAGGACCTCACAACTGCTGTGCAAATGGCACCGGATCAAGCCGACATATTCTTTCACCGTGGGTGTCTGTTGCGTGAGAGGAACAGGCGCCGCGCCATCGATGACTTTAGCATCTCTATCCTACTCGACGACAGCCACGCGAACGCACAGGCGTTCTATCAGAGAGGTAACACGCGCTCCAAAGCCCACAACACGACCAAGTTTTGCATCTATTTGCGCTGCATAATCGCCGGCAACGCATGGTGATGATCAGGGTATATTATTTGGCGACGCACAATTACTGGGCCCGGCACTGATATTGCGACGTTATTCTGCTGGAATGGGTACTAGCTGTGCTTTACTACAAGCTTGGCAAGTACGAGCTTGCCGCTGCCGATTACACCTCAGGTAGGAAAGCGATCCAGTCCGGCCGTGCCGTCTCCCGGACTCACGAGCCGGAACTAATAGCTCTATGCTGCCCCGCCTCGCTATGACACCGGTTCAGTGTTGGATCTGGACTCGACAAGCTCATCGGCATACCTCAGTCTGGGTCTGATTCAGTTGAAGTATTTCCACGACTACGGCGAGGCACTCGACTGCTTCATCAAGGCGATCCAGTACGATCCCGTCAAGCTTCCGGCGTATCTGTGCCGCGGAGACCTGTACCAGATGCTCTATCATAAATCACTTGGAGAGATCACAGACGTCATGCTGATCGAGAAGCGTATCAAGCGAAAGATGAATATGAACTTTATCGACAGGGCAATCAAGGACTACTCCAGAGCAATTCACTTGTGTCCAAACAACTATCTGCTGTATCTCTACCGGGGACGCTTGCTCTTAAAAATGAGGTAAAGGGAAAGAACATCAATGCCGTCGATGTGCATAGGCCCGCTCTGAAGCAATGTCTATGGACTGGTGATGAGCCTCCGCCGCAATGCGCGCTCAACACCTGCGCATTTCTGACGAACTCTCCTGCATACCTACTGGCAGCCACATGAAAGAGGCCACGCACGACTTTCGCGCCGCATTCGAGCTCAACTCGGGAATTGCACAGACATTTGTTCAGGTACGACGACCGGTGTCCCGGATACTGCGGGGCACGATGCAGCCCAGCCACGTCGAGCATATTGTTTGGAGGACAATAGTCCAGGCACACGCCGTACTGAACAAAAGTGACGAATCACCGATGATCAGAGGGCGCTGGTTTTGTCGTTCCAGCGAAAATACCAGCAAATCATCGACGAGTTCAACATCCGCTGCAAGATCGGGAACATCGACGATCCGGCGCTCTACATGTTGATCGCCAAGGCGAAGGTCAAGTGCAATGACAACGAAGGTAAACTGTGAGGAACAGTCGCCGCTCTCCCCCAACATCATGGGGTAGCGACCAGCCATTCCATTGGATCGTGATCGCAGCTTGGCTTGCGCAGGACCAGGGCTGCATCTGCAGTGGCTTACAATGGCTCGTGCTCACGTTGTTCTTCATTTCAGGTGCCCTGCAGGACCTTGCCAAGGCCGCGGAGTACAACCGCAAAGAGCCGCAGATCTACCTGCAGCGCGGTATATGCTACGAAAATCTCAAAGACTGGGCCAGCGCCTCGCAAGAGTTCAGCAAGTGCCTGGTGCTGAACCCAACATACGCCAAGGTATGGGTGCGGACATCCGTGCCATCAACTGATCGATTGCACGGCATGTATGGCAAACGGCTGCTGCCGCCTACTGACAGCTTGCTCGATGTCCAGGCCTATCACCACAGAGGCATATGCAAAATCCACGAAAACAACCCACGCGGTGTCGCAGACCTGGACAGAGCACTGAAGCACGACCCACAGTTCTTTGAGGCCTATCTCACTCGTGCATCGTACTACCACTCCAAAGGTCCGGTCCGATATGGAACTCACCGCTATGAGAGCGACAGAAAGTGGGCGTGTCGCCGCCACGAAGCAACGAGCGCGCTCTGGTTCCTGACCCATCTCTGGATGGCTGGTGCACTTGTGCGCATACTCATCGTGTATCGCCTTCACTTTGTCGGCAACTCTAGGGGATTACAATCTCAGCATCGACGACTGCAACGAAGCCTTGAAGCTGGAGCCAACAAGCATCCGGGCGTTTTTGCTGCGCGGCGCATGCAAATGCAAGCTGAATCAGCATAGCGCTGGAATTCAAGACTTTACGCGAGCGACGCAGCTCGATAGGGTAATGCAACTCGCAGATGGCGCACAATGTCAGATGAATGAAGGCCTGTGGTTGGATGTGCGATCAAACAGTGGCGTTGCAGCCTCACGGGTATTTGTGCGAGAGAATGAGACTAAGCCAGCAAGCCGTTGCTCTTTTCTCATGCCTCCGTATCCAGGCTTGTCGGTTTGCTTTCTACAACAGAGCAGTGACCTATCAGCTACTCGGTGCACATGAATCTGCCATAAAAGACTACAGCATTGTGCTTCTGCTCTTCGAAGACTTTGTAAGTCTGGTGGCCAAGTGTCCAAGTGGCCAAAGTCGCGATGCATCAGCGATGCCTGCAGGATTGACGGAAGTTTGTCTTCGGTACACGTATAGAATGCCTATCGTAACCGGGGACTCATATACTGGAAGCAAGGCGACACAGAAAATGCTCTCCAAGATCTTTACGCAGCCCGAAACACCTTCCCACAAGACGCGCGGCTTCACGGTCTGCTGGCGCTATGCTTGCAAAAAGTTGGCTACATCAAAGAGTCCATCGAGGCTTTCACATCGGTAAGTCGCAACGACCACATGCTGGGGCCAACAATCAACGGCGTACCATCTGTGTGGGATGCAAGTGGCTGTGCTGCATGGATGGTAAATGTGTAGAGGTGACCCATCCCCTCCATCGGCGTGCACAGGCTATGCACGTAAGCCCATATATGATCGAGGCGTATCTCGGACGTGGAAATGTGTATGCATCCATATCGGAGACCAAGTTGGCCAGGTAAGCCAAACCCCAAATCAGGGATCTCTGTCGAGCCTGAGCCAGGCATTGTCCGCCTGGAGCAGAGTGGATCACTGTCGCCCCGAAGCGACATACTGAGTATATCAAACCGCGACCCCCCCGCTGCGTGCGCACAGACGAGACTACGGACGGGTCATCCACATGTATCCGAACTGCACAGCAGCCATCGTGAACATGGCGTACACAATGCAACTCGAAGGCAAATACAAGAAGGTCAGTAGATCTGGCTGGACCCGACTGAGGGCGGCAGTGGTGTCGATTTCAATTGGTCACCATATTGACTTTGGTGATTCCAGGCATGGCAACTCTTCACCATGGCTCTGACCATCGACGCGAACTGTACCTCGGCGCTCGAGGGACGATCGGTAGTCCACTTTACCATGAAGAACTACTTTGGCGCGCTCCTGGACATATGCAAGGCCATCGAAATCTGTCCCAACAAGGCTGAATACCTGACGAACCGAGGCGTGATCTACCAAGCGCTGAACGACAAAGTATCGTCACTGCAAAACTACAAGGTAGGTGGGCGAAGGCGGTCACAGCGATATCCTCAGCGCGGCTCATGATCACTGTGGGGCATTCTAACTGGGCGAACGGGCTTAACTTTTCTATCAGATGGCCATCAAATGCGACAAAGAGTATGCGTTGGCGTATTTCAACGCCGCAAATCTCTACTTTAACCAGCGCAGATGGGAGCAGGCGCGCGACATGTACACCGAGGTACGAGCTCGGCACTGGCGCTGGCATTGGCACTGGCACTGGCATCAAAAATCAATGCCCAATTGCGTGTTCCTGATGCATGTGTCAACTGCCAGGCTATCAAGCTCAACAAAGCCGATGTACCGGCGATCCTCA
Source organism: Polychytrium aggregatum (assembly GCF_025602895.1). Lineage (NCBI taxonomy): Eukaryota > Fungi > Chytridiomycota > Chytridiomycetes > Polychytriales > Polychytrium > Polychytrium aggregatum. The sequence goes on from NW_026516254.1 coordinate 56,909, forward strand.
ATCGTGGCATAACATATGCGATGCTGAAAGGTAATGGCTCTGTATCACTGAAAGCGGAGCGTGATTGGACAAGCGAGGCGCATGCCATAGCCATCTGAGATTTGGCTGTGGACAGCATGCTCGACGACAGGAGCGCATCAGGGCCGTCGCAGAGGAGTCGTGTTTGCGGGCTCGGACGGCTTTCGCGAACCTGCCGTCTCATCTGCTCAAATAATTTGCACAACGTCATCGCGGCTCATGTTATCTCGCAGACTTTGAGAACTCAATCAAGGATCTGTCCCTGGCGCTCAAGTTTGCCCCCAACATGCCCGAGATTTACTTCAACCGTGCCAACGTCTACCAGTCCATGGGTGAGCATGTGCCGATATCGATGGGGGTGAGCGAGCGGGCTGGCTATCCCGCCAGGAGCAAAGACCGGACCTGCACTGTTGTAGTGATGCCTTTCTGGTCGCCTCGATCCAGCGGAGTATCAAAGAGCCGAAGACGACTACACCAGAGTGCTGCAACTGACCCCGAAGGATGCCATCTCGTATTTGAAGCGTGGCGAAAGGTATGGAGCTGGCTGCAGACAAAGGAAGATAGTCCTCCCACACACCACCGTTACTCCTTTGCCTGGTGCTGATTGATGGTGCTGACTTTCCGGATCCAGTCGGGGATATCTCTATCGTGGTCTCATGGCGATGGAAGACTTTTCGTATTACTTTGCGACGGATTCCGATATTCTGGTCCAAGGTTAGTCTCCACAAGCAGTGCCATTCGCCCAGTTTTGTGGAAAGCAGTGTTTTGGACCGACAGACATGTTCGTGTTTGGTTTTGTGCACTCATGGCAGCTCTTGCCTTTGCAGCCGATCCATCGCGGCCAGAAAAGAGCGCAAGCGTTGTCGCATAGGAGGCTCCACCGGCCTGCTGCCGGGCTCTTGATCGCCTCAAGCCTTGGCACAGAGAGTACCAGCAAGAGTAGTTTGGTGAGAAGCAAAGCACAATAGCGGATAAACCAACGAAACACGAACACGGGGACAGTCAGTGCTACTTGGACATGATTCTGGGACCGGCGTTCGCTGCCCATGTCATCCACACCCGTTTGCGCCAGCATCAAAACATGGCGGGTCAGACAAGTGAGTCGCGGAAGTGCTATTGAGGGTCATCCGAGATCGGGCGGTGCTGTTGTGCTCCAATTTCTATGTTCTGCAAGTGGAACCGAGCAAAATGATAGTGGTAAAGAGAGGGAGGACGTTCGTTGGAGCGAGAGGAGGATGGGAGGGACGGTTGAGACAAACGTCTCCAGCTGAGAGGAGACGCACGCATGCAAAATAATGATAGACAGGAGCGATTCGAGAATAGACAGCGAGATAGAGTGAGCGAGCGAGAGAGAGAAAGAGAGCAAGGGCAAGATGGTGACCAAAAAGATAATCAAGACAGACAGAGAGAGAGAGAGAGAGGAGAGAGGAGACAAAGGAATCAAACAAGTGACCAGGATGGCAGTGACAGCGCTGCGACACATCAGCAATTAACGAGCGAGCAGAGACATGGAGGCCCGCCAGACAGCGCATTCGCTTCGAGACGAAAACAAATGCAGAGAGAATAGCAAAGTCAAGAAAGAGAAGGTGAAAAATAAAGACAATGCGTCCAACCGGTGTCTCTGTTCTGCAGGTTGGCGGGGGCCATCATGCTGTCTAATCAAACAGCACAGAGACGACGGCTGCGGCAAGGAGCAGGAACCAGGGTCGTTGCTGCCCTTGGACACAGAGGACGTCGCCACCAAACGGCCAGCAACCCAGCAGACGCAGCCAGAGATGGACTGGGAAGTATCAGGCGGCAGGGGCGACGTAGCCGTACTGGAACAGGCTATCTGCCAGAGAGGGGTTGGCGATCAGCACGACCAGGCGCTCCGAGGCAGCATGGTCGCCCCAGGCAGCAGCCTTTTCGTACCAATGGATGGCCGTTTCGATGTTCCGGGTGCATCCAATGCCGAGCTCATAGCAGCTCGCAAGAGCCGACATTGCAGTCACAGAGCCTGTGCAGGGAGGAGCCAAAGGTGAGCGACAAGGATAGCAATGATGACAGTGATGCTAATGATGCTAACGATGCTAATGATGCTGATGATGCTAATAATGCTAATGATGCTAATGGCATTGTACATACCGTTGTTGGCGGCCTTTTCATACCAGGCAACAGCCTCTTCGCGATTGACATTGCATCCTTCTCCATTCATCAAATGAAGAGCAAGCCTTGTCTGGGCGCGGGTGTGGCCTGGAGCGAGCGATTAGGGTTGTGCTTGGTGAGTGACGGGTCAAGCATCGAGCACCAGCACCAAGGACATACACATGTCGCCCAGCCACTTCCGTTGGAGAGAGAGGCGCTCCAGAAGCAGCTCAGCATATGCAAGGAGAAGCACGCGATAGTAAGGCGCAGATACCCACCTGCATTGGCTGCCAGGCGCAACAGACGCACTGACTCTTTGAGATTTTTTCGGACGCCCTTGCCTTCGGCGTAGAGCACTGCCAGATTTGTCAGAGCCCAGACGTTGCCCTGCTTGGCGCTGACAGTATACCAGTAGACGGCCTTTTTCATGTCCTTCTTGACGCCGATTCCATCTATTGCCGATCAAGGCGATAACGAGAACAGCAACAGAGTGAGCCAAACTGGGCCTACAGCCACAGTCACAGCCACAGTCCCAGCCAAGACCGGGCATACCTTCGTAGAGGTGGCCAAGCGTGTTTTGTGCCAGATCATTGCGCCCGCGAGCACTTCTGTAGATCCATTTGAAGGCTTCCTGATGATTCATCTCGACGCCGATGGCGTTGCGATAGCAGCATCCGAGACTGAGCTGGGCTACAAACGGATTCAAAGGACTGTTAGCAAAGACCTCTGCAGGCCTGATGTAGCGGGTCGAGATTCACTGCCGGTGGGTGATCAATCAACTTACCAGGAGCATGTCCCAGTTTGGCAGACTCGGTGTAGAGCCTCACGGCCATGCGCTCGTCAATAGGCGTTCCGATGCCATACTGGTAGCAGTACCCCAGAGAATGCAAGGCAAAGGAGTTTCCTGCGGCTGCCGATCGCCTGTACCACTCCACGCCAAGGGCTTCGTTCTGTTCGACGCCGATGCCGTACTGGTAGGCGTGTCCCAGATTGTGCTGGGCGCTGGTCGCAAGGATCAAAGTCCAGGTGTCAGCTGCAATGCCCATTCCCATTGGCGAGAAACGCTACAGCACGCGCTGAACTAGGCAAGTCGTCAGTCAGATCGGCTCGCAGCCAGCCAGACATGCTGACGTCCGACTGGATGTGGTGCTTACCGCGAGTGGCCTTGAATGGCGGCCTGCTGGTACCAGTAGGCACCTTGCCGCTCGTCCTTCTGCACACCAATACCATTCTGCAGACAGAATCCCAGATTGCACTGTGCCCAAGGATATCCTTGTTCGGCTGGAGAATGTGGGCATGTAAGGCAACAAGTGGTGAGAACGAGGGCAGGGCTGGAGCTACCACTCTTTGCTCTCAAACGGCAGTCGCTGAGGACACTTTCGGTCAGTGCCGCCGTGTGGAGCCGGCCTCTCAAGGTGAGTAGCTTACCGGACAGCTTGTACCAGTGCACGGCCTTGTTGGCGACGATGAAAGCGAGCATCGAGACTGAGGGTGAGCGGCTGATGGATCGAGGGTGCGCTCTTGCAGCTCTGCCAGCATCGATGATCATGTCGCCGCTGCACGTGCAGCCATATCGCTGACGGCTTACCTGTCCCTCATTCTTTTCGACGCCGAGCCCTTCTTCGTACATGTAGCCCAAGCTATTCTGGGCGTAGCAGTTGCCCAAGATGGCCGACTGGGTATACCATTTGATCGCCTGGGAAACGATGAAGACGCGCCATCGATGAGTCAGTATCAGCGGATATGAACTGCAAAGCCCAGATCATTGACGATCGGTAGATCCGGGACACGATGAGCACAGAGACGGACAGCTCACCTCCGCGAGATCGCGAGTCACGCCGACACCCTCCTCGTAGCAGTGAGCCACGTTGTACATCGACACGGACTCGCGGCTATTAGCAGCTTTGTAATACAGCTCGAATGCCTTCTTCTCATCCTTTTCCACACCGAAGCCCTCGCCGTAGCAGTAGCCAAGGATGCCTGGAGCGATTGAGAAGCCAGCAATGTCAGAAACGATTCTCCGATGGAATGCCCGTGGGAGGCGCGTCCATTCGGAGGGACGGCAGACCTTCCCAGCAAGCTCCGTGCCGATGCTGCCGATGCTGCCGATGCTGCCGATGCTACAGACCTTCACCGCGGGGCTGGCCAGCAGCAGCCGACCGCTTGTAGTAGTAGACAGCGGTCGCGGGATCCTTGTTGACGCCAACGCCATCGTGGTAGCAGACACCGAGGGCATAGTTTGCTGGAATTGCACCGAGGGTTAGGGCAGGTGCCGAGCCATCGAAACAGTTGTTCGAGGAAGCAAGCGCGGACAGAAAATGCGAGAGAACAGAGGGATCCGTGCCGGCGACAGTAAAACGGCCCGATGATTGCAATGACACTCGGGATCGTGGGTAGGCGGGCGGGTGGTGAAGAGCACGCTCACCAGCAGGATGGTTGTCCTCATTAGCAGCCTTGAAGAGCCAAGAGATTGCATCTGGGCCTTGCTCGTTCACGCGGCGGATCCAGTCTTCGGCCTCCACTCGATCGATTTTGACAGAAGGACGGCCGTATCGCCTCAGAAAGGCGAGGCGAGCCTGCGCCAGACCTGGGGCGATCACATATGCACGGCGGGCAGTCCGACAGGGTAAGCAAGGCAGGGCCAACAGCTAGCACAGAAGCACAGCCAGCACAGCCAGGATGACGGTACGGTTGGATCGTCGATGGGACTAGCGCCACCCCCTCCGTGATCGGAACAGCCATTGCTGTCGTCCATGAGGAGGGAGAGGAGGCCATCTGTCGAGGGGAGTGTCGCCGATCGAGAGGATATCCAGCTGCACAGAAACATCGGGCGAGCAATATTCAAGAAGACTGCGACCAAAAGGCAGCATCGACAGTATCCTACCGTTGCCCTTGAGTGCTGCGCAAATGTACAGGTTCTCTGATGCTTTGAAATCCTGCTCGATCCCGAGACCGAATTCGGTGCAGAATCCCAGGACGGCCTGTGGGAGACAGCGTGGGGGTCAGCGCCAACGAAGTAACCGGCTCAGGGAGACGATCAGTCCCCAATGGACGGATCACAAAGCCTCTGGAGTGGATCCCGGGGATGGTGGATAACTGGACCGGCTCCGGCAGCAGGGCTCATGGACACGGCCCCATCCAGTCGGTCCCGTCGTCGAGTGCCGTCAATAAGCTCCATCGATGACTCGTTGGCACGAACACTGCCCTTCCGGTCGGATGAATGCGATATAGGATGCAAACGGCCTGCCAACCGGATGGTAGCGCGAGCGAGAAAGCGAGGGTCGGCAACACACCTGGGCCATCGAGTGACTCTCGTGCTTGTATGTAGCCTCCTTGAGATAGACGACAGCAAGCACCTCGTTCCTGGCGACGCCGTTCCGACCAAACAGTAATCGCTCGGCATATGCGTACTTCTCCTGGGCGAGCTGGGCGCATTCGTACGAGTCCGTGGGAGGGGGGGTGGTGAGAGGGGCGATGGGATTGGGATGCTGGCCCGGGAACGGGAAGGAGGCAGCTGATGGCGATGCGACCGGGGAGAGCTGGTGGAGCGAGTGGGCCATATCGATGTCGGAAGAGCCGGCAATCAGGGTCGAGGCGTCGGCGGAGGAGGGCTGCTGCTGCTGCTGCTTTCGGAGGGATTTCGTCGAGCTGCCGGCGGGGGAGGACGGAGAGGACGGGGCGGCTGACGAGGAGCCAAAGAGGTTGAATCCGGGCATGCTTGAGAAGACCGAGGCCGGGCAGATGCAGGCAGAGCGGGAGGAGGAAGGCGAGCGAGGGGATGCGTTCTGGAGACCAGACGGCAACGAAGACAACCGTGGGAGGATGCAATTCAGGGCAATGCCGACCAGGAGACCGAAAAAAAGGACTGGCAGGGCTGTGTGCTTTTTTGGGAACCAAGACAGGAGACGAGGACGAGGGCGAGCGAGGCGGCGAGCGAGACGGCGCGAGAGAGAGCGTGTGTCTGTGTGGGACTGTGTGGGACTGTGTGGGACTGTGTCGTGGCCGCGGAGCCATGCGGCACTGCTCCACTGCTCCACTGCCCCAATGCAGCAGCGCTTTGCCTTCTGTCACACTCTCGGTCGCACACATGTATCATTCGTGCGCGTCCGACTCGCACAGGGCCGCTGCTCCGCCCACACACCCGCCTGCCTGCGCTTGCCGGTGCACCCATATTTAGACCGTCGTCACACAAGGCTGCCTGCCGCGCTGTCTCATGTGCCAGCCGCCAGCCGCGACTGAGCCAACATCCCCCGTCCTCTCTGCCAGACCGAGGTCGCTGGCGAGAGCAGCCGAGGACACCCGAGCGAGAACGAGTCGCCTGTGGCACAACACACACACACAGCTCTGGCAGGTCACGGCGGTGGTACAGCCGCACACACACACGCGCGCTGGCGGCGGAGTTTGGCCGCTCCGCCCGACCCTTCCTCCTCCATGTTCCCCTCGGCGGCCTCCATCGCTCCCTGGCCCGAGCCGCTTGATCGGTCTGTCGGAGCGAGCTCCCGCCCCGCCCCGTATTAACACCTGCACCAGCACAGGTATATATTCCCGCTGTCCCCTGCCCGATTCCCTGCGGTGTCTTTCTCCTTTTCCGCCTCCGTCTCGCCAAGATCGCCTCTCGTGCCTGCTCGGCCAGCATCCGTGATTGGGCCCCCTATCTACTCTCTCCGACCGAGTCCACCGAGACTATCAAACCCGTCAAGTCGCCAATCCGAACCATGTCTGTGTTTGAGACTGCCCGGTCGGCCGGCCATAGGCTATCACGCGATCCGCTGGACTTCAACCCATTGCCAACCACGCCCGGCAGATCCAACAAACTCAAGGTCAACATCAGTCTTGACTCGGAGATCTTTGTCGCCGGGAGCATGATCTATGGAAGCCTCGATGTTACCTCTTCCACCTCGCGCAGCCTGCGTCTTGGAACCATCGCCGTGGAGCTCATGGGATACGAAGGTGAGTGCGGCGCACAACTATACCCATGGTCTGGCTGGATACGCCGTGCGGCTCTCCTTTGTTGGCGCGAATCGAGGACCTGCCAACCTCGCTCGATACCTGCCAATCCGAACCGAGCGCCTGCCAATCTCACTCGATTCCTGCCAATCTCACTTGATCTCTCCAAAACCAGAACTCAACGACAAAGACTATACCCAGAGCTCGTCCTTCCTGACTGCTCGCGAGGTCTTTCAATCGCTGGACACGCCCCCTTCACCGGCCGTGCATGGTCCGCTCCAGAACGGCATGTGGACCGCAAATAAGGGCAAGACGACCTTTGTGTTCGCCTTCAAGTTGCCTGCCGACTCCCCCGGCTCATTCAAGTACAAGGATCCCCTGCTCTACAAATCCACCAACCTGGCGGCCCTGCGATATGTCGTCACTGGGTAGGATTCCTCGCCATGATTGTACTTTTTGTATTTTCGTGGGAGTGGATTGCCAACGGGCAGCGCTTGGCTTGGATTATCGGCCCAGCCGACCGGCACCAGCACCAGCACCAGCACCAGCACCAGCACCAGCACCAGCACCAGCACCAGCACCAGCACCAGCACCAGCACCAGCACCAGCACCAGCACCTGTCCGATGCCCACATGACTGCCGTAGCTTCGCTGACATGTCCTCTGTTCGACCTTGATCACCAGTGTTGTCGAATTTTGCCAGAACGGGCGAAGTGACACCATCCTGCAAACTGTTGAAGCCTTTGTTGCCAGTGCTGGACCTGCCATCCCTTCACACCCTCTCGCTATTGGATCTACGGCCCTGTTCGACCAGCGAGAAGAACAGGGCTTTATACTTAAAGGAGTGATAGCGAACCAGGTCGTTAAGGCTGGCGGCGAGATCAACCTGCAAGTCGGTGTCCGAAACGACACCAAGAGGCAGAAGGTATGCCATGGGGCCTCGGCGGTGCACTACAACTCTGGTAGCGGTGTCATCTCGACGGCGTCAGCGATCGTCGAGCTAATAGCTGGCTGTCTCCATACCCCATCGCACAATTGATGTGCCATGATATGTCTCGAACCATGGACATAGGCTCTCGGCTTCCGCGCCACCCTGGAGCGCAAATTGACACTTCTGGTCGATGATTGCGAGGAGAAAAGCAACGGCCCATCAAAGTCATATACAGATGAGGCGGTTTCCTCCGAGATTGTGCCCAAGGACTTCACCGTCGATCCCTATGAGGAGAGGACAAAAATCATCACCCTTCACGTGCCGGTCAGTATATCTGGAGCAATATGGCTGGCAGCACGCCTGATCTCGTATGCAAAGCCTTGGTTGGGTTGAGCAGTGCACTCGCTGACATTGCGGTCCATCATCAAAATGCACTATTAATCCATTGGTTTGCTCCCCCCCCCCTACCTTTTCTCCTCCAGCCCCAGGTGTTCACTGTCGAAAATACCAACTTGGCGACCGTGACGTGCTATATCACCGTGGCTCTTCACATTGGCTATTTCAGGTATACCAGCGATAATGGGTGGCTGCCACCGCATGGTCAACCTCTCACCAAGCTCGCTGAATGTCTATTGAAAGCCGACTAATCATTTTACTGCGTTCTTCATCGGCTGCTTTGCCAGAGACATCAAACTCGTCATACCCGTGAGCATCTATCACCCATCGTCGATCGAGCCGCCACCTCTCCAGAATGTCACCGGGCGCAAGCACACCGGTTTATATGAGCCGCAAGATCCCAGCGAGGTCTGGGACGAAGATGATTCGCCAAAGGATGTTGTGACCCTCGCCAAGTCCAGGGCTCGTTCTCCATCGCCCGTCAGAAGCACGGCAACGTCACCGCGCACGAGCCAGCTGCCGTGGCTAAACTCCTCTCGGGCCGATGGCCATTATGCGGTTGGGGACGCCAGACTGAAGGTCTCGATCAAGCCTCCAAACCGAGGTATGATGTCCAGCATCGAAAGCACGGCTGGGACAGATCGTTGCGTCCTCGTCGACAGAGCTGCTGTCGCTCAATCGCAGCGTCTCGCTTCGTCCTGCCTTCTTCAACTGTCTCTCTGACCCCAACACTCGCTTTCGTCCCAAACTGCCTGCCGCAATTGCTTTGTCTCCAACGCACCAGAACCCACTGCCCCGACGACCTACATCTCTGCCGACAAGAGATTCTCCACAGCCCAGGACACAAGAGCCGATAGCGACCACACCCGCTTGTCCGGCGGTGTGTTGGGCGATCTGGGCTCGCTCGATCGCACCGGTGCCTCGCACTTCCTGAATGCCACCCTTGACTCGCACGACGACTCGGTCCACTTTAGCAGGGGTCATCATGGGTTTTCATACATACTCGGGAAGGCCAAGGACCTGCTCGACCTTGTCCATCCTGCAGCCCCGGTGGTTGCCCATCACTCACTACCAAACCAAGTCCAGGCCCAGGAACCCCGGCCGTTGTCGCCCCAGCCCTCCCCGCCCCCTCGAGCCATGCCGCTTCGGTTTCTGCCTCCGGAGCTGCTGCAGGCCGATCCGGGCATCCCAAGACATCACACCGGCATCGTGCCCGACCAGCGGCTGCATGGCCTGGTGGCCCCCGGCAACGATTCGTTTCGCAACCTCAACGGCCATCGCTCCGATGACCAGCTTTCGTTTAACCAGAGCATGATATTCTCTTCAAATAAGCACAAATCCATCTGCAGCGAGTTTAGCCTTGGCTCTATCGACGCCGACGTGGTCTCTGACTCGATGGTTGACCCGGCACGCTCGCCAGGCCCAGACACGTCGATCTATCATTCCTTCGGTAGGCACCCGCAGACGCATGGTCCGGACGACGCGGACGACGGAGCCCATCCATGTCCTTGCCAACCCGCTTGCGCTGCTTCGAGTCCGTCCCGCTCTCAAAAAGCTCTCTGCAACGACACCAGCTGCGTGGCTGCTGTGCCTGCGTCTGTCCGATCATCCAGGCTAACACCGTTTCCGTCCTGCGTTGCTTGCTATGCCACGCAACAGATAACGACGCCGATCATGCTTTCGTCCAGACCCAGGCGTCTGTTCCGCCTGGGCCTCGGGCCCTTCCGGTTTCTCCTTACGACTTTCTGCAGCAGCTCAACCCGCGAATGCTTGCCCAGGGCCTTCGTCCCTCGGGAAAGGACCGCCCTGCTCCCCAAGGCCCGTTCTTGGCAGTCCAGCAGACGTCTCGATCCGTGCCCTATGCAGCGCCTTCTGCCGCCCAGGGCCAGCTGCTTCCATCGCCTCCAAACGAAGACGCCCGCTCGGGTCCAAGTCACAAGCGCAACAGCGCCGTCTTGGGAGCTATCGATTCGTCCATGCAGTTCCGGCCAATCAACCCATATCTCCCGTCCCATCCGGGGTCGCCGCGCTTGAGCGATTGTAAGTAGAGCCTCTTGCATGGATGTATGTATTCCGCTGTCCATACAACTAACGTTGGATGTTCACGCTTCCGTCGGTGGGTGGTCAGATCTCTCTGCTGTACGCGAAGCACAGGAATCCAGCAATCTCCACAGGAGCTTCATCAAGCGGGCATGAAGGCTGGCGGCCCGCGGTGAGAGGGGCTGTGTGGGTGGTGGGGGCTGATGTACTGAAATAAAGCGCAGCCTCGTCCCCTCGACAGCGGGCTTCTTTCGTTCCATTTCGTCCGCCCCTTTCGCCTCCCACCTCTGCTCCCTCCATCGCATCTCCCGCTTTCCCATCAGCCGCCATGTCCGTCGCTCTCGTCTCTATCCTTGACAACGATCTATACAAGTTTGGCATGCAGCAGGCCGTCTTGAAGCTGTATCCAAACGCCCATGTTGTCTATCGCTTCAAAAACCGCGACCCTTCTATGAGGTTCGACCGGCCTGGCTTTGAGCAGCTCGTTGCCTCCATCAAAGGTATCCCCATCTCCATCCTGTGCCGATGCGCACTGCTGAGGGTGACTTGCTGAACCGCTCGCTACCATGTTCACTCTGACCAACCACTTGCACCCGCCCACCAGGATTCGCCAACCTGCGCCTGACTTTGGACGAAAAGGCGTACCTGACCAACAAATGCCCGTACTTCGAGCCCGAGTACATCGAGTATCTCGATCGGTTCCGCTTCGATCCCGACGCCGTGAGCTGCCAGCTCGACGACACCACGGGCCAGGTCCAGATCGAGATCAGCGGCAAATGGAGCGAGGTCATCCTCTTCGAGGTGCCCGTTCTGGCGCTCGTCTCGGAGGTGTATTTTGCCCACATGGACCGCAACTGGACCAGCAAGGGCCAGTTCGAGCGGGCATACGAGAAGCTGCAGCTGCTTGTCGGCAACGGCTGCGTCTTCTCCGACTTTGGCACCCGCCGGCGCCGGTCCTTCGAGACCCAAGACACCGTCGTAAGGGCCCTCGTCGAGGGCTCCCAAAGCGGCCAGCTCCAAGGCTCAGGCCAATTCACGGGAACCAGCAACGTCTATCTTGCGATGAAGTACGGCGTGCCGCCCATCGGCACCGTCGCCCACGAATGGACCATGGCTGTCTCTGGTACGGATTCACTGCCGCCGTTGCCCCCCTCATGCAGAAAGCGCCCAACAGACGCAAAATCGATCGCTCTCGCTTTCCTTCTCGCTCTCCCTCGCTCTCCCTCTCTGCGATCCCGTGTCGCTCTCACAAATCTCATCATTCCCGGCTCGATCTTCTTCTTTTGCTGCCGCTGATGCAGTCCTGGAGAGGGACTTGCTCCACGCCAACAGGAATGCCCTCCGCAAATGGCTCGAGGCCTATCCAAGACACTTCAAAACCGCTCTTACAGACACCTTCGGAACCCAGGTCTTCTTTGAGGACTTTGATGCCGCCCTGGCAAACGGCTTTGACGGGCTGCGCCAGGACTCGGGCGACCCCAAGGTCTTTTTCGATCTTGCCATGAACCACTACCGCAAGCTCGGCATCAGTCCCGCGGGCAAGGCTCTGGTGTTTTCAGACTCGCTCAACACTGCAAAATGCATCGAGCTCGCGCGCTTGATCCGGGAGAATGGCGAGGGCATCAAGGCCCTCTTTGGCATTGGCACCTTCCTGACCAACGACTTTGATCGAGTCGACCAAGCCACGGGAAAGCGGCTCGAGGGCCAGAAGAGCAAAGCTGTCAACATCGTCATCAAGCTCTACCAGGTCGATGGAGAATACGTCGTCAAGCTCAGCGACGACGTTGGCAAGTACCAAGGCGATCCCGAGGCTGTCAAGAAGGCTCTGGCCACCTTTGGTCGACAAGCCGCCAACTAAGCCGATCTCAACAGAGAGGGACAGACGAGGAGAGTACCCTTTCCCCCTTGACCTGGAGCTTCTTGGGCATCACAGCCCAAGCAAGTCAAGTCGTGACCCATTTTACACTTGCTCAAGCACCCATGAGTTGAATTGCAGCTCTTCCAGCCACCGAGTTACCGCCACGCCCGCCCGCTTCAATCCTTTCCGCAATTTTGCTCGATCTGTCCACCACTGCGTCTGCCGCCACCCTTGCAATCACAGCTTGATCCGAATGAAACGCGACATCTTTGAGCTCTGCCAACGGCGCTGTCTTGTCTCTTTGTGGTCAACAATGAGCATACGCATTCGCCACCATCGCTCCTCGCGGCGGACGCACAACGTCCTGGATATGCCGTGCGCGGTATCGGTCGATGGCGATATATTCAGTGGTGGGTGGCAGCGCGCCCGATCCATGGCCAAGAGGCGGAGGCAGTTCTATACATTCGCGGATGACTGTGCTGCCGATGATGCTCCAGCAAGGATCAGGTTCGCCCGTCGCGCGCTGCTTTGGCTCTTCCAGATGCTGCTCATCATGGTCTTGAATGTGGCCGCGGATGCACCTGACCGCTCCCTCGCCGCGGAGCTGGAGGAGGCTGTCGCGCTCGAGCCGCTCGGTGCAGATGCCTGTTCTGGTGCTGAGCCGGCATCGGAATCGGCCGCGGGCTGAGTCCGAGGCGGCCCCGAGATTCGCGCAGCATGAGATCCGGGAGGTGGAGAGGGAGTATGGATGGAAATCAAACAGGCAACGATGAGCAACGGTAACCAGCACTACGCAACGATAAACGCCAGGCACAGCCATGGAGACAGCCAAATCATCTCTCTCTCCTCAAGCCCCGCACAAACAGCATCCATACGGACCTTGTCGATCGATTTTCTGGGATTGAGCCGGCGCTTTTTCTTGGTCTGCACGCTGGGGGCTGGAGCGGGGGCACGGAAGGTAAAGTCGCCATCTGCTGGGCTGCGTTTTTGGGCTGCATCCGCCTCTTTGGAAGTGAGCGGGTTGACAGCCACATCAGAGCTCGGCTCCGGCTCTGGCTCTGGCTCAGCGATGCCGCTGTCGTGGGTCGTGGACAAAGTCGAGGCAGAGACGGCCATGGACTTGCGGTTGCGCACATGGTACTCCACCATATCGCTGGTCGAGTAACTGTCATCATCATCATCGTCGACGTGGAGCATCTGCGCGGTTGGCGCTGCCCGGCGTCGCGGGCGGTGGTCCGCAGCGGAGCCGTTGCTCTGGCTCGCACCCCCAAGACGAGCGGAGGTGTCGTCGGATGATGTGTTCAGTGCAGCACGAGCTGCAAGCAGGTCTTTGGCGCTTTGCTTGGCCCCACTTCGCTTGGGCTTTTCAGTGCCCGATCGCGCTGTCTCGACGTTGAGGCGATCACGCAGTGGCGACGGGGCGTCGGGATCGTCCTGGTCGCTATCCACAATCGGGAAAATGCTGCTGCCAGGTTTCCGGCCACCATCGACTGCCTTTTCGACGGTGCTGGTGGTGCCAGAGCTGGGTTCGAGGGGCTGATTCGACCGCTTCTTCATCAGAGCAATGTTCTTCTTGTTAAGCACTGATGCAGCCACAGAGGTGAGGGTGCTTTCCGGAACCGCGGCGGTGACAACGCTCGTGCGATCCGAGTCCAGATGCGCGGCCGAACGTTTCTTGGACAGCGACGATTTGCTGCCAGCCGCCGGCCCTGTCCGAGATCCAGATCCTGATCCAGATCGTCCGTTCGACTCGCTTGCGCTTACAGAAGGGCTTGCACTCTCACTGTCCTCTCGGATGCTCTCCAAAGGTTGGGTCTTTGGCTGCGTCCGCTTTGTGGCCTTGGGACGAGCAGCCCGGGCATCAACTGACTCGGTCCTCTGGGTGTTTTCCAGCAGCAACTCTTGATTTGCCTTCTCTAGCTGATCAATGCGGGTCTGGAGGCGCTGCCTCTCCATGGAAAAGGCGTCCTCGCGGAGCTTGAGGGCCTGACGCGAGCCGTGCTCGAGGTTTCGAATCTGGTCCTGTACCCAAAACAGAGGCGTTAGCGCAACCAGATGCTTGGAACCACAGACAAAGACCCCGACACAAACGACGCCAGCGGGAAAGCTGGGATGTCAGGCCAGCGATCAAAGTAGACACACACATTCATCGCCTTTCGTTCGATATCATGCATGCTCTTCAGGTTCTCGAGGGATTGCGTCGAGACGGAAGAGTCGCTGGATCTCTGGACCTGCGATTTTAGAGTCACAAGAGGACCGAGCAGGACCGAGCAGGACCGAGGGGCCAAAAGGAGCAGAAAGCACACCGTCAGTTTTGCAAAGGCACTCACGACCCACTCGCCGTCGCCAGCACATGCTCGACACAGCCGATGCTTCTTCATCCTGCGGTATTTGCATCACAAAACCGATGCCGTGCCGCAGATAGGAGTGCGCCCGCGCATACCCGTGCGACTTCGAGTTCAATTTGGCACTCCTTGAGCTGGCGCTCCGACTCAAACCGCTTGGTCTTCTCCTCCAGACGCAGCGCTTCCGACTCAATCAGCTTTTGGACCCACACTTGACTCTCCTTCTTGAAGGTGCTGATCTGAACTTCAAGGTCGGTGATGATGATGCGCTTTTCCTCGTTGGCCTGGTTGAGCTGCTGGACCTGCTGACGCAAGTCGGCGGCTTCGCCTCGGCTGCGAGCCTGCTGCCGCTCGAGATCTTTCAGCTTTTCGTTTTGTTGATCCACCAGGGCCTGCAGCCGCTGGCTCACGTTCATGTGGCTCTGCTCGAGCTGCTGGATATGCTGTTCGTGCTCGTTGTGGGCACTCTCGAGATCGGCTTGGTGCTGGCTGTGCGTCTTGACAAGCTCGGCCTGGTGCTCGGTGATCATTTTGTGGAGCTCAGCCTCCATGTCGGATTTGCACTTGCGCTTTTCGTCGTGCAGCTGGCTGATTTCTTGCTGGTGGCGAGCCTGTGCGTCTTCGGTCTGGATTTTGTGTGCCATGTTTTGGTCTCGGCTGGCCTGATCAAGAAGCTCGATCTCGTCTTGGAGGGCCTGGCGCTTCTGCTCCTCCTCGGCCGCTAGTCTGTCCATTTTCTCAGCCCATTGGCGACCCAACGCTTCCTTCGTGTCGCCCAGCGTCTTCCGGAAGCTCTGCTGATGATTGTGGATATCGCGGGCATGCTCGTGGCGGATATGCTGAATCTGCCCCTCCAGAGTAGTGCATCGGTCCAGCCATCGCACCTCGGAGTTGCTGAGTGATGTCTGCACAAATGCGACAGAGATCGAGGTAGTGGCATCAGCACCGATCCAGTCGCAATAGCAAGTGGGTTCACGACAGAAATTTACCTCAAGACGGGTGATTTCAGCCCTATACTCGTCCAACTGGGACTGCGACTCGATAAGCTCATCGGACTTGAGGTCTTACAATGAGAAAGTCGCGGCTTGGTCAGATGTACAATTCTCAGCCCAACTCAATCCAAGGACGATCGTGCTACCTAGCCCGATCCGAGTCAAATTCTCCAGTCCAAGCCATAGCAGCGGAGCAAGATGCCTTACTGAAGAGATTATGAAGATTCGCATACAGCAGTTTCCACTCCTCGGTTTTACGCTGGGAGTTGCTGATCCAGACGTTGGCTTCGAGAATAAGCTAGGCAACGGACATGTGTCGCGTCAATATGGATTCTGAAGATCGAGATCAGCGCCATCTCGTGAAACTCTCTAAACGGCTGCAAGCAGGAAATATAAAGCACACCCTTCGATTGTCGTCCGCATCGAGCCTGCGACGAGTGTTGCGATCCTTCAGACAGGCCTCGAGAATAGCCACGTCTTGCTTCCAGCCCCACTCGGTCGTCTCGGCCTTGACAGAGAGTTCTTTGAGCTCGCTCGAGCGCTTGGACCGATAATCTTGGAATTTAGCACGCCAGGCACTCTCCTTTTGCTGAAGCTCGGACCTGAGCGACTCAGCCAGTGTTTGGCTGGATTGCACCTGCATCTCGCAGTGCTGGAGCTGGTGTTCAAGTTTCTCGATAAACTCGTTCCGCTCTGAAAGTTGGCTCTCCACCTCCATCGTTTGGGCTAATTGCGCGCTGATTTTCTGGTGGAGCTGCCAGCTTTGTTCCTCGCGTGTGCTCGAGAGTTCTTCCAAGTACCGGACCCGAGGGTCACGGAAAGAGACTCTCTGCAACGCCGCAATTCAGCACAGTTAGTCAGAGCCCGTTACATCGCCATACGGATCGGTGGACTACCCGCGCTGATGGGACCGCAACAAACCGGAACAACTGAGGCCTGTGGCTGTGGACATATGCGGGTGGCATGAGACGGGCATGTGAACCAAGCCCGAGGACATTTACCTGGCGTATCTTGACTTTCTTCCAGATCTCGATGAAGTCAGCCATGGTCGCAACGTTGGGCGACGCTTCGGTTGCCTGGACCCGTCAAGTGGCTGAAGTCAGTGACAGAGCACCAGCCCAAGCAACAGCAGATGTACTGCCGAACCGATCGATCCTCTGGAAACGCAACCGCTTGGATGCACCGACAGCAGCGGGACTTACATCGATGTGAAAGAGAAACGTTGCTTTACCACTCCCGCCGAGCAGCTCTAATTACACGCGCAAACGAGAACGAAAACACAGATGTGCACAGTGGACGGTGCGCGGGGGTGAGCTCACCGCAACCAAGCATAGCAAAGTTGTGTACACGAGCAAAAGCCCCGGATTTTTACTGTCAGTCTGGCTCGAGCGACTCACCGGATGTGATTGTCGTCAGCGCCGATTCCTCGTAGGGCAGGTTCCCGGTACCCGAGAGCATCGAACCGATTTTGGCTGGATGGATGCAACATTAGTGAATGCAAATGGAGCAGCCACAGCACAGAGATACCATGCGTACACGCTCGCGCCTGTCGGTATGGTCAAATGGCTGCCCACGACTGAAACAACACGCGCATGGCATGCACGTACTCATGACTTTGATGGTCTTGAAGAGCGCGTTAGGAGCCTGGCTAGCCATAGAGAGGTCGCCCTTGAACAGAGGATACCCAAGCTCCACCTGCACCAGGCGGGACCCGTTAGCATCGGCTGTCAACACCATTCGCACAGCGTAGGAAATGCGCCAATCGTTTGAGTGCAGGAATATAGTACCAGATAGAGCGATCCGTAGGTGCGATAGACCGATTGCTTGCATTCGAGACGGATGCCCAGCACAAATGGTGAGGAGCATCCTTGAGCCAGAACCTCCTTTACCGCAGCCAAGGAGTTGTCCGTCTTTGAGAAAAGCCCGTGAAAGTTGGTTGGCACGTGCGCTGGCACTGGTTGGATGGCATGGAAAAGAGTGTTGCACCATCAGTTCGATGGAAAAGCTCATCGTCGACCCAGCCAATGCAAGAATAGGCCGAATGCGCCCGTCGAGTTGATCTGGACCAGGCGAGACTTTGCTGGCGGAGACAGGCATCAACCATGAACTGACCATCCACATTCTTTTGTGCCAGAAGATCAAAGCACTTGGTATCGGTGGCAAGCAGGTAGCTACAGGCAAGTCGGTGGCGCAATGAGTACGGGTCGGCTTTCGTATGCAATGCATGGCCTGACGACGACCAAGTGCGCGACCCTTGCCTACCAAAACGAAACAGCAATATCTTGGCTTGAAGTAGTGATCCGACTCAGCTCCTCAACAATCTGCATGAAGATCGACGAGCTGGTGCCCAATAGAAAGGTAAATCATGCAATCGGGTAATCCTCCGCCCCGGATCCATGTAGAGAGCGACCGCGATCAATACCTTTGGTAGTCAAAGTGGTGGCTGGAGCGACAGAATCAAGAGGGAGGATACGATACGGAAACGTGATTAGCATGGTGAGGACACGCAAGACAGCTGGAGGGGGGATTGGACGGCCGTCCCGCTGCTTGGAGATCCGCAAACCACGTCGGATGGCAGGACTTGTGGTGGAGATCGCTCTGGTCAAGCCGATTGCGGTGCTCTGCCGGGTTGTTTGATTGAGAAGCATGAGCGAGACCATACCCGAGGGATGAGGAAAATAGCCCAACGACTCTTCCTATTGGAGATCAGGAAGCCATTAGAGAATCTCCAGAGTCATCGCAACCCAGCGGGATCAGCTACTGATGAGGACGGGCGTGCGACCAATACCATTGACGGCCTCCAGAGCGAGTGAATCTAGCTGCGACTCCTGGACGAATCCAGCGCAGGTTGCTGACGAGTCCAGGCACTGGTCGACGGCAATGTGTCTGGATCAAGAGCCGTTGCCGAGAACGAAGTGTGGGGTCGTCAAGAGGCGTCAGCGACATGCCAGAATCGAATGGAGCGCATGGACCTAGCGGTGGGCTCCGGTCCGGCTGCTCGAGCAGTGATCGCTGCACAATATTGAGCTTGCTCCAGCGTATGGATCGAGTACCTTTCTCCCGTCGACGGAGACACACTTGCGGCTGAATGTGTTTGAAGCAGATGAGATGTTACGGGCGAATCGGCCGTGTTGGTAAGCGACAAAAGACAACTGACACGCTATCGATGCACATCAAGGCGCATCGCAGCGCAGCAACGACGATAGCGATCTCGAGCGGGGAGGAGCGATGCACATACGCAGCTTGAACGATTGGCGGGTGTGCCCAAAAACGGAATTCGAGGCGGGGCCATGAAGATGCACCAGCATGCGCGGATGGCAGACCGAGGCTTCCATGACGGCGGCGGCGGCGGTGGTGGTGTTGTTGTGGCGGTGGTGTTGTTGTGGTGGTGGTTGCCGCAGCAGTCGATCGAGCGAATGCGAGGAGCAGATGAGTGCTTCGCCGAGGCCGATCCAAGAGAGCGTACGGGTGGGTGGCTGCAGGGAGATGCAGAGCCAGTCGCCAGGAGGGACGGGTTGGGACGGGCCGAGATGGGGTTGAGGCGGGATTGGGATGCCCTGACCCCGAGGGAGTTCTCGGCGGGCGAGAGCACCGCCTTCCAAAACGGGACGTTATGGAACCAGCAGCCGGATCGAGTGCGTGGATCGAGTGTGCGGGTGTGCACGTGGACCGCGCCGGAAGGGCAGCCACAGTGCGGCCATTGTGCCACACAGCCGCGGTGGCCGTGTGCCTTCCCCTTATTCAGCCGCCCTTTTCGCTCTGAGCCCGCGCCGGTCGGTCCTCTTCATCCGTCTGCTCTTGACTCGGCCGGCTCTCTGTGTCTGCTTCTGCTTCTGCGATTGCCTCTGCCTCTGCGATTGCCTCTGCCTCTGCCTTTACCTGTGCCTCGCCTCTGCTGCCAGCCATGACCTCCGCGACCGTTCAGGAAATGGAGATCGAAACAATCGAGTCGGAAGTCAACCCCTCTCCGCTCTACAGAGGTAAGCATCATCGGAGCCCCGCATCGCCCCCCTCGGTCAGAAACCCAAGCCAAGACAACGCACCATGCTGATGCGCTCTGCCTCAACAACTCCCCGACTCCGTGCCAACTGTCGTCGGGTGCAGCCATCGAAAGCCGAAGGGCAACCTACATCATTCTGTCGTTGGTGATGGCCGACTACGTGATCTGCCGTAAGTGTCGTCGCTTCTGTACGGGGCTGACGGAGCGGTGCCGGTCAGTCCTCATGTTGTCCGCCCTGCGTCTCTGTGGGCACTGGCCACCTGGGCCTGCCTTTATCAGTGTGGGAGCTCTGGTATGAGTCCAGTCGGGCCACCTCCCAGCGCCGTCCCAACCGCTGACTCCTGGGCCATTTGCTACTGCCTCCTGGGCCATTGTCTATTGCCTCGAATCCTCCACCCGACCCAACGGCACCCGACCCACTCGACCCGACCCAACGGCACCCATCTTCCCCAGAGACCGACCTGTTCCTCAGTCTGTATGATCAATCCCACCCCGCTCTGGACTCGCGGAGCCCCGCCGCCATCAACCTGTACACCGACGCCCAGCAGTGGACCATCATCCGCATCGTCTTCTTCTCTGTCTCCATGGTTTTGAAATCCCTGTTCGTTCTGGAACTCGCCGTACGAATCTGGGGCGCCACCCCTCGCAAGTGTAAGCGTGCTCTTCTTGCTGGGCACTGAGCCCTCCTCCGCAAGAAATGATCACCCGCCAGAGATGATAGTGTCCTAACCAGCGAGCCCTCCCCCTCCTCGCCCCCCCCTCCTCGCCCCCCCCCTTCGCTGCGCTTGCTCCGGCGCCTGCTTCGTATAGACTTTGCCCAAATCTTCAACTGGCTCGACTTGATCTTGGTCGTTGCCCCGTTGGTGCTCAAGGCCGCGCTCCCGCTCCGCGAGTCGCTGATTGCATCGCTATTCGTCATCTTCCGCTTCTGGAGACTCAATCCGCTCCTGGCCGACCACAAAAACGACATCTATGTTTCGCACTCTGCAGAGATCGAAAACGTGCGCACACACTACAGCTCGCTACTCCGGCACGAAAAGCAAAAGGTTCAAGAGCTCTCGTCCTCTCTGGATAGCGCCAATGACAAACTGAGACGGCTCATGGGCGAAGTCAGCATGTAGACCGCCACACACCATGACCGCTGACCGGGTGCGTTCCATCCGCCGGCCACACGCCTCCATCACTCCATTTGTTCTCATGGCCCCCGACCGCCACCCACTAGATTTCTTTCGTACGCATCCCACTGGTGTCTGTCCGTTTATATGGTGTCTCCCTTTGGTTTTGAGCTTTCTTGTTTGTTCCCACCCGCACCCCTACCGAAAACTTCTATCCCAACTGGCCCCGCTGGAACCCTCGCCTGGCCTCATCGACTTTGGCGCATCACAATCCATAGACCCTGCTGGAGCCTGCCTCATCCAACGGCGAGCCTCGTCCGGCTTGGATCGTGCATCGACACCATCCCGGGTGTGTGGGGGCTGCAAAGGTGTGTCTCGGTCGTGGTCGGTGGCAGAGCCGGGCTGGCCCTCCATGGCGTGTGCTGACGAGCCGGATCTCTATGCGAGCACTGCATTTTTGAATGCCGTGTGTCTTGTCCACGGTGGTATCATCCAGCACGATCGCTCCGGTGGCTTCGAGGTCCTTCGGATGTGCTTGTGACCGGCATTTGGTTGGCAAGGGGCAACCTTGCTCGCCAAGACGGCCTCGCCAGCCAAGGCATGACCGCCAAGACCCGGCATTCTCAGTGCCACGTTGGGCTTGGCGCCGAGGCGGATGCCAAGGAATCCCAGGGTACAAATGCCCTGTCTCCGGCGGCTGCATCTGCCCAGAACCAGAACGATCCTCTGCATCGCACCCAACCCCACCTGCTCGTTTCGACACCCATCCGCTCGTTTCGACACCCACCCTCCCCCGCAGCATGTCCAGACTCGCCGATCTCTGCCACCGCTCCGCCCTGACTCTGGAATACTTCCTCCAGCACCCCGATATCGATAAGGGCATCTCGCCCAGCCACATTCTCAATGCCAAGGGCCTCGCCATCCTCCAAGTCGGCCAGCTTGGTTTCGCCCACATGTCCTTCCGGACAGGATCGGGCATCGTTGTTGCCCGTCTCCCCGACAACTCGTGGTCGGCTCCCTGTGCAGTCGATTGCACGGGCATCGGCATGGGATTTGTGGTAAGTACTCCGCCGATTGGGTCAAGGCCGGACACAACCCCATCCCCCCACGCTCTCTCATAGCATTCAATCCGTTGACCGAATCGCTGCCCAGCATCGTGCGCTGTGAAACTAACAGCCTCCTTTGTCGCATCTGTACTCTTTAGCTCGGCATTGAGTCCTCCGAGATCCTCGTCATCCTCAACAGTGACGAGGCCGTGCAAGCCTTTACCAGCGGCGGCAACTTCACTATCGGCGGCGAGCTTTCCGGCTCGCTCGGAGCCGCTGGTGGATCAGCCAGCGTGTCCGGAGCACTCTCAACCAACTCGGGCTCCATCATCTCCTTTGCTCGATCCAAGGGTCTGTACTTTGGCCTTTCACTCGAGGGAGCCGTCATCAACACCTCACACGCCGCCAACCAAGCCTTCTACGGATACAGCATCGACGGCACCGGCATCATCAAGGGCCTGCTGCCGCCACCCGCCATCGCCGCTCGGCTCTATGAGTGTCTGCACACCTACGAGGCCCTCGTCCGGAGCAAACAAGAGGCCATCGCCCCGCCTGTCTACGAGCCTGCATACGAACGATTCGTACCGACAGCGGCCAAGGCCAACCCAGGCTCCGATCCGGCCCCGAACCAGGACGCCGACGAGAAGAAGAGCTTGATTTGAACACATTTCCCACCCCATCCTCCTTTCGCTTCATTTTGGTCCATCTGGTTGCTTTTGCCTCCCATATCAGCCGCGCTGCCCAGCCAAGCCTCTCTATCTCTCCCTTCCTCGGTTCCAAGCGGCTGGCTGCTTTCTCAATAAAAGCATGTTCACATCATCCCAAGAGCGCATCTCGCATCGATTCGCGTCCTGTTTTGAGTCAGGGGTGTCACTTTGCTGGGTCCTGAGCCCACTCATCCATGGCCACGCAGCGATACTGCAGTCCCAGCTGCCATCGAGTGTGAAATCGCGATGGCAATCGTGGGAACCGGAGAGCGACTGATGATCTTCATACGGAGGTTGCCAACAGCTTTTATTGCATATGGCTTTGTTAGACTCCAGTTACCTCATACTACATGCCCACATCGAATGGGACAGCGTCCCATTTATATTCTGGAACGCGATCGATTATGGACGCAGCGACAAGAGCATCGACGGTTCGCAAGGATGAACCAGGCTGACCATTGAGGCTAGGTGTACATCCGGAAGGTCATGGCTGATCGTTGCGAGGCAAGAGCGGCCGCAGCGATCCGGTTGCTGCCCAGCTTCATGCTCACAGTTTCATCAAACGTCGATGCAATCGAGATCAGCAGCGGCAAGTCCGAGAGCTCCACCCTATAGGTTAGTCCCATCGGGCCCATGCCCCACAGGACATCATCACGGAGTAAGTGTTAGAGAAGCTCCTCACAGAGCATCTCGCACAAGACCAAGGGGCTTTGCTCAAAGGGCACCCTGCATCTCGAAGCGCACAGCTGTGAAGAGAAATCGGTCGTTGCCCATCTACGTACCGCAACATCGATGCAAGCTGCACAAAGTCGATCAGGGAGCTCTTTTGCAGAGCCAGCGACAACAGCACAGCCTTGTTATAGAACTCTTGCAGCTGATCTTCGATGAACATGACGCACTGTTTTCCACAATTAGGCGGTGCGGAAAGCCGTGAGTCGCTCGGCACCAATGCATATCGCGCTACCTCCTCGAGGGACAAGCAATGTCAAACGAAGGCATCGCTAGCGACCACCAAATCAAATCACAGAGTCTGTACCGTTTCTGCAGGCATTCCATGGTTCCACAGGCCGTTGAGGGTCTTGATCATGTTGTCGACAAGACTGGCCGAGCTTTTGGAGCCCGAGACGGTGTACAGAGGCTTATCTTCATTCTCACGATCATCCGGGTCGTCAGGCAGAGAGTCGGCCTGGAGGTGCGACAGATTGGACAAAGTTGAGCCGGAGGACGGCATAGCAGTCGGAAGGCCAGAGCTGGCCATAGTGCCGGAAGCCATTCCCGAGCGGGCCGTGGTCGCGGTCATGTAGTTGCGACTGAAGGTTGCTTGGATGCCATTTGATGCCCAGTAGCTAGCGGTGTTGTTGGGCGCCTTTGTCGAGATGGTCGCAGGAATGGTGATTGTCGAATTGGCCGAGACACACTCCATCACCTCGCAGTCCCACGTGTCCGTGTTGGCAATGATGGCACAGGCAGCATCGAAATACTGGCAGTATCAAGAACTCGGCATTAGAGCAACCGCACCAACAATTGCGCTGATGTGATACCAGCAGCACTGCCCATTGGCCCATTTTGCAGGCACAGGTAGATCTGTCTCTACGCGGGCTCCGTGATCTCTGCATCCAGAAAGGCTGTCAAGCAAACATGCGCTGCTCTTGCCACAGCTGCCCCGAGGAACCAGCGTGGCATTTAGTTGCTGCACATTACCTCGCAGTCTTGCCACAAATCAGCCTTGATGTCCATGATGTTGTGTTGAATGTTTCGAACGCCCATGAGCACAAAATCGCAGCCACTGTAGTACGATGATCCATATCCGCCGAGCAGCGACCTGGAGGGCGAGAGAAGCGACATCTTGAGCCCCGGCTCCTCGAACTTGGAGCTGTCCGGAATAACACGAATGACTTTGGTTCTGCGTGATTGAAGCGTGCGCATGATGAGTCTCGGCGGAACCGAACAGCTATGCAGCGGCAGCGAAACACAAGCGATGCGTCCACGGCCCGAACGGATTGCATCAAGGCCCCAGGATTGGTTCGGGTTGCGTGCAAGTGCGGTATGGCATGGCACGGCATGGTACAGCGACAAAACAGCTTCACTCACGAGGGTAGAGGGTATTGACTAAAGCCAGGGAAGTGCTGTGCCGGACTATTGCCTGCCTCGACGCTTATAGAGCCCGGAGGTAGCTCTGCGGTGCCATCATGTTCGTTCACTTTCTCAGGTCCAGGCCCAGGCCCAGGCCCAGGCTCAGACTCGAGCCCGGCTGCGGGCTCGCCTTTGGCCTTTGTGTTATCCAAGAGATGCGTCAGAGATGAGGGTGATTGTGATGAATGGCTGTGCAGTGGGCGATGCACCCCGCTCAAGGACGAAGAAACAGGAGTCGACTTCAAAAATGCAGTGTCCGCAGAGGCCGAGGACGAGGGTGTCACAGGAGATAGCTCTTCGTCGCTCGACTGGGTATGTGCCTTTGGCGTTCTGTCGGTGCTTTGCGAGACAGTTGATAGGGAGGCTGGAGCTGCCTCGCCCCCTGGGCCGGCTGCTGTGATGGGCATAGGCTTTGTTGAAACAGCGGTGACTTTCGTCGAGGCAGCAGCTCCATCTTCAGGTGCTGGAGCTGGTGCTGGTGCTGGTGCTGGGACGGCTGGAGGAGGCACAGGCACTTCGGCTACTTGGATACGCTCAACAAGCTCCCCGGATCGAATGAAGTAGCTGAGCACGTTTAGAATCCGGCGAACGGCGTCCTTGTTGTTTTCCCCAACGATAAGGGTTCGCGACGCTATCGCGGGTGCGCCGATCGAGCCATGCAGATCGCTCAGTTGCGCCATGTAGATGTTGTACGGCTGGCTGAGGTCATCCTCAGAGTCTCGAGGATCGGAATCCTTATCATTGGCCTTTGGGTCGGCGGCAGACTCTCGGCGGATCACCGATGCGACGGTTCCGGTCCACGCCAGATGAAGCGATAGCACCAAGGTGACGAGCGACGACATGAATCTGGCGGTGGAACAGATAAGCAGATTCGTCAGCGCCGAGTGCACTTGACGTACGGCTGCATCAGGCGCTTGAGAGCCGATAAGCAGCACAGAGCGGCGGCAAGTGCAGCGCTATACATACAGCTGTTTATGTCGTGGATTGTGCTTGCCGGTCAAAAAGCACAGGTCCGAGACCAGCGACTCACAGCCGCTCGTCCGCGTTTGCGGGAAAGTCAGCATATTCAACCAAAGCGGGGGCTGCCGAGCAAGAGAACGTCAGAAAGCTTGCTTCAATGGACACCCATCGCAACCCACAGTGTCAGGGGCGACCTACATCAATCCGCGGAAAGACGGCCAGATTGAGCAGGGCGATCCGAAGTTTTTCGGCTTCTTCGCAAAATGACCGATCGG
The DNA here is from genome assembly GCF_025602895.1 of Polychytrium aggregatum. Classification (NCBI taxonomy): domain Eukaryota; kingdom Fungi; phylum Chytridiomycota; class Chytridiomycetes; order Polychytriales; genus Polychytrium; species Polychytrium aggregatum. Next base: position 82,795 of record NW_026516254.1, read on the forward strand.
CATTCAGAAAATGATACGGCAGCGGCCCTCGAGAATACACTAAATAGTCTGGATCGCGCTGTGGACCATGAACGAATACGAGGGTCAGCATCAAGAGTCTGATCGCCATGAAACAATTGCCAGCGCCTGTCCTGGATCCCAGCACGTCCCACGCCAACACAGGTATCAGCGCTAGTTGTCCAAGTTCCCCGTCCACCGAGCCGCAACGCAAGCAGCATCATCAGCTGCGATAACGATCAGCCCCGATGGCACATCCTCGATGCGTTCCAGAAGCACCAGCTTGGGAGAATCCTACCGCGTTTGACGACCGAACAAGGCCCTCAAGAGCAGACACAATGGCCTTCGAGACTCTGCGCTGGAAATGTTGCACATGTCGGTCGATTATGGCAAAATGGGTAAAGTAGATGTCCTTGAGCTCGGGAAGGACGTCGATGTTGAAAATGACACCGAGTGCATATGAATGGCGCTTGCGAGGTCGGCGCTGGAGAGAGAAAGGCACTTAGTCGTCGTCATCGATTGGCATCGGCTCTGCAAACCACTGAGCGACAGTGCGTAAAAGTGCTCGATGCCAGCCCGCCGTTGCGCTATCTTGGATATTGGCATACCTTCAGTCCACTAGACGAGCGGCCCAGGAGATGCTCGTCTGCATACGAGCTGTTTTGGTTGAGGCTGAAGCGCTGGGCCTTTTTCCGGCGATATCCGTAGCTGTCCGGGAGAAGTGGGGAGGAGGATTGCGACGGCGATCCCATCGGGGAAAAGTCCGAGGACGCAAGCCAGTGTCGGTGCTGATATGAGCTCGAGGGCGTGTAGCTGCGAGAGTATGAGCCATACGCCGAGTTAGGCGGCCGCAGATCGCCAATAGAGTTGGTCGATTCGCTGTTTTCAGAGAAGACCGAGGATGAGCTGGACGACCGCGGCCGGTGCGCATGAGGATAATCCACATCGTCGTCATCGTCGTCGGCGTCGGCAGCAAGTGAAAACAACTTCGTCAGCATGATTTGGGGCTGGGGCGTGGTGAGATGGTGCGTCTTGGTGACAACAGACTTGGCGGCGATTGCGGACGACGATCCAAACATCATTTCGCCGAGAAGGTCGGTATTGTTCGCAGAGACCTGGTCATCAAGCGGATGCAGCATGCAAAGTGAAGACACATCAGGCAGCTGCGGATAACCGATTGTAACACACCACAGTCGCAGTGCAGCCACAGAACAGGTTAAGAACGGAGCGTTGGGAGTACCCTGCGGCGAATCGTGCGATTTGACTGCCCACTGGCGTAGGAGCGAGTCGAGTCCATTTCCTGTAGCAACGGCACTTGAGACAGGCGGCCATGCTGGGCATGGCTCGCCGAATCGGTCCAGCTGGTTCCGAAACCCGAGCGCGAGGCCGCTGGTTGGCTGGAGCCTCGATGTGTTTGGTGCGAGGCCATGCCAAACTCCCGAGACTCTCGAGATATCGGACTCGCCTGGCCTTCGTGGATGGAGTCATAGAGCGGCATCTTGGGCTTGTCGCCCGTGTCTTGGCAGACAAGAATGCGCATGAATGCACGGTCCCCCATCTTCGCTTCCTCGTCGATGATGCTGCGAAATCGAGGATTAGGTTGAGTCGAATCAGAGAGATAGCAGCATAGCGTCATGGCGTCATAGCGACGCCAGGATTATCATGTACGGGTGCGGCCGACGGGCTGCCCTGGATACCCCCAAGGGACCGTAGAAGAGAGCACCGACGCCAACGCCGACAGACAGCACCGGTGGCAGTACCAACCACCAGCACCCGCATCAACACCAGCAGCAAAGAAGGACCAGGGCAACAAGGCGGAGAGGAGATGCAAAACACAGCCGTACCGCTCCAACTGGGTTGGGGTTGTTCGAGATGGCGAGGATGATAGGAACGAAAACATGCCCAGCTGATTCCGGCCAGGCGAATTCAGCGGACCCTCGTCAATGGACGATGTCCGGCGTCCAAGGATGCGACCAAACGCCATGAGCAGCGGCAGTCGAGGACACAGCAGAGGAGAGGCGGGAGCGGTGCGATTGGGAGAGCGACGGCGAGGATTGGGAGGATGTCCAGGAAGGCCGGCGGCGCGCCTGATCCACCGACCACGTGGGCTGCGCATGTGACCCTGACGTGACGGGCTGCGCTGGGAACAGGGCGTGGCTGGGGCCGTGTCGCCATGTGCGAGCGTGGTGCATGAACTCGGCTGTTTGGGCATCTCCGAACGAAGGATGGCTTCTCGACGCCAAGAGTCGGATCGAACGAGTCTCTCGGCCTCGAGTGTACTTGGACACACCGCGTGGGCATGACGGGGGTGTATTCTGGATCCGGAACACAAACGGCTCTGGCCCGGAACGAGCCGGGACTTTAACGAGGGGCTTGCTCGCTGCCAGAGGCGTTCTCTGGTACGATGCGTGTGGCCGTCACATCCTGGTCATCTACTTTGAGCGGGATGTTCTTCTTGAAGAGGTCCGGACTGCCCCGCAGGCTGTTCAGCTTCTCCATCATCTCCGGGTCCTTTTCCAGGACATCGAATTCGCGTTTCTTGGTCTGTATCGATTTTTCAGCATTTCTGGCCCTGCGAATACGATCAAGGGGTGTCAGGCAAGCAGTCCCAATCTGCTCCTGCAGCAATGCATTCACCGCAATATCATAGCAACAACTTACCGGAACATATGCATTTCGAGCTCGAAGCTGTCGTCAGCGCTCTTTTTTGAGACGGGTTCGAACTTGTTGCTCTTGATGAGCGAAGTAGGGCATTTCCACAGACATATTAGGCCTGTCTTATCGATACGACACAATACTCCGGACTGGATCTGGCATGATACACCCGTGCAAGCGAGCGAAGCCAGACTTACGGAGAACGTGGCGGTTGCGGGACCCAGGTTGTAAGGAAGATACATCTCCTGAACATTTGGCGCAGCCTGGTTTTGTTGCTGTTGGGCATCGAATGCCGATCAGTCAGTCGACTGGTCTACCGCCGAAGCCGGCAGGATTTCGTCGGGAGCAGCTCAATCTTACATCCGCCAACTTTTCGTATGCCGAGAGAACCTCGTCTTGTGTCTTTTGCTGGACCGGCTCGATATCGCGGGACTTTTCGCCCTCGCCCTTCTTCTCTCCAAAGACCCTGATTCGGAGTATCGATAAGAAAAGGACGATTAATGATAGCGGGGTGCAATGCCATTCATGCGCCGGCCATCGTGAAGTCAACTTACATGTCTCCCTCGCTGTTTCGTGGAAGAAGTGACCGCGTTAGTTTCAAATCGAATGTGTCCCCCGATGCCCGTGGTTTTGTCTGTATAACTTACCGAGACGATGGGAACTCCATTCCTGAAGATTTCGGCTTTCTTTCAGCCGATCTTGCAGATCGAGTTGTCGGACGTGAGCTGGAGGAGAAGAGGCACGCAGACCCGTGGCATATTCAGCTTTCGGAAGCAAGTGGCAGAGACCATATGGTTGGCGATGATGGGTTTCCTGGTCGGGGCTGACGGCTTACCTCTCCTCTGCCTCTCCTGAGCTCACAGAGCTCGAATCATCCTCGATAAGCGAGCTAGTGCTCTCGGCACTCACGATCTTGACGTTGTTGCGGCGGAGATAGCGAACTTGCTCGCGCGTGAGCTCTTTGAAGAACGTATCGGGTTTGAACTAGGACGTCGTGGGAGGAGGCACAGGTTTAATTGCTCTAGCTCTCAGTGTCGATATGAACGCAAGCAACTCGGAAGCTGGCCCAATTCAGAATTGAACCGTGAGTCTCCAGATCGGTGGATCCCACGTGCAATTACCTCCAACAACTCGAAAAAGTTTTGTCCCATGGTTTCTTGCAGCGCGAAACCAACATAGTCGAAGGTTTCCACAAGATACTGCGGACAACACGAATGAGTTCAGTATGAATCCGATCGCAAATGGCCCGCCGACGAAGGGAGGCCTGGCTCGGTGATAGTACACTTACAATCAAGGCACTGGCGGCATACTTTTGACTCTCGGGGTGCCCTAGATTGGCAATCACGTTCAAGAGTCCGCTGATGATTTGAAGCTGAATCTGGCGCTCTGCAATTTCTTTCGATCCCGCAGCCATGATTCTAGAAGCCAAGTAGGCATGTCAGTGCAAATGGAACACTACTACCGGCATTGGCAGAGCAACGACCGAACACGAAGCAGGTTACCCGAGGAGCTTTGCTGCATAAGCTTGCTGCACATAGGTCGACATCAAGGCATCGTTCTGCTTCTTGGCCGTTTCCTCGGACTTTGTGAGCATCCCTTGCCAGCTTGCACCTCCACCTGCCCCTTCTTGCTGCCCCTTCTGACGGCGCCCACGAGCTGTCCGGTTATCGGTGGCCGTGAATGAGTCCACAAGATATCATGCAGCACGACTCCTCGCTCTGCGCCGCTGTTTTGCCAGACATACCCTCATTCATGTCTTCTATGTAGTCATCGACAGAAATCTTCAAGATAGCTATCAGCTGCTGAATCACAACATCCTGTAGCGCTGATCGCTCGCTGAGCGATCGCAAAATCTCATATCCTGCAGGCAGATAACCATTGTTCATAAACATAGGCTTGGGAAAATAGACACCGCGACTTCATAGTGGACTAGATCCACACTCTACCTTCGTATTGAACTTGGATGTTGATGCTTTTGAGCAATCCAATTGTGATCTCGACGACCGACGGATGAACAGTTTGGATATGTGGCTACGGGAGCATCAAAGCCACGACGCTTCAACATCAAGCTCTGTAGAATCATATCAGTCGTGCACACGCTGGCAAATATATGACAACAAAAGGGTGTATCATGAACGTACCAGAAGCATGCGGACAGCTTGTCCGGCCATCTGCTGGGCGGTTGGGGTTGGGGTCCCCGATGTGAGCAGCCCGAGAAGCGATTTGTATACTTGAACGAGAAATCGCGGATTGCCCTGCAGAAGACAGCCCCTTGAGTATCTCAATATGATGTTCCAGCAAGCTTAAACGCTCAAGTAACTTTCTCTCCTATCCAATAGGTTTCACTTGGTCGATGCATGGCATTCGTTGCACTTTGATCCTCCCTCCTGGCTGTGCGAACACTATCCATCACCATGGGTAGAAACGGAAACCCGGCATAACGCTGTCGTGACGCAGCAGTCCTACCAAGCCAAGTTGGTAGAGCAAGTTCCGGGCATAGTCCTGGGTGACCTCTGATTTTGAACGAGCCAGGCAATCGGTCACTGATCGGACACCTGTCAGGGCGAAATGAACAGCGCTGCTCGTTTTAGTCACTGATGAGTGTGCATCATTGAGGCCGATTTCGGTCGTAGGATATCTGCGAGTCAGCACGCACCGTAGCTTTCGCAGATAAACTCTTTGTACTTGCGTCCGGCGGATGCAATGTGAAGCAGAAGGCGTAGACCCTCTGCCTTCTCGGCCTGTAAAGAAACGCAGCATTATTCGACCATCCAACACATCAATATCGAATGTCCATGCGCCCAATATAGGCCAATGCGACGCTGACCTCTTTAATCTGGGGAAGACCAATGATTTCGAGGACGGTCATCACGCCACCGACTTCAAGAAACTCGGAGAGAAACCGATGGCCACTCGATGCGGATACAAATATCGACACTGCCTGCAGCTGAAGGGCCAAGTTGTATCCGAGCAAGTACCTGATCGAAGCCCCGTGTGAATAATAATGCGTTCTGCGTGCATGGGTACCGCCGGATCAGTCGTCCATATTAACTCACGTAAGCCTTAGCCAAGACGTCACACGGTTGAGAAAGAGACTCGCGCCGTTGCCAAACTCTCGCTCGAGTTGCGGGCCGGTTTTGTGTCGATTGTTGGCAACAAAATCGCAGAGGATCTTTTCTCGCACATGGCGGTTGCCCTGGAAATGGTATTTTGGCGCATTAGCCACTGAGCCGTCCTCGAAGCCGTCTCTTGGGAAGACGGGTCGCTGGGCAGAATGCTGTTGCGTCCCTGGATTACGATCGCGCTGCACACCTTGTCCCATGTGCGGGAGATTTGGAGAAACACGGAAGAGGAGCATGTTGGCACCAAGGGCTTTCCTGCCGTGCGAACAGGCGGCAGCTGCTCCCTAATTGGATATTTGTCGCGAGGACTTTGAGCCTGGGCTTGGCGGACGTACAGGTGCGAGGAACTTGAAAATGGTCGAGAGCCCGGACGCGACCGAGCGAGAGTCCGAGGCAATCCATCGCTAGATGCGGACCCGAGAGACATTCGTGGGAATTCGCTGTCTTGAATGATGCTCATGTCGCTTCGGTCGGCTCTGGGTCAAGTGATTGAATTGTCGGCGCTGATGCTGATGCTGATGCTGATGCTGATGCTGATGCTGATGCTGATGCTGATGCAATAACCGGTGTGCTCGATAACGGGCCGACTCAAGGACGTGAGAATGATCGTCGCGCCAAAGCCAACCAGACCTCATGGACGATGGATGCACAGCCTGGAAAGAGGCAAGCCGTTGGAACGTCGAGCCGAGACAGATATGAACAATGGACGACAGCATCTATCGTCGTCATCAACACAATGGCCGGGAAATGGCCAATCATCTGCCCAAAGACTGCCGCTCCTGAGCACCCAAGCTTTGCTTGGAACAAACTTGGGATCCTTCTTTCGGGGCAATGAGCCACTGACCCGCAGGAGCGCTACCGATAGACCACCATGGACAACATCTTCTACGCTATCATGAATGGGTCGATCGCCGATGTCCAGGCCATACTCCGGCGGTCCCCAGGCAGCATCAACCAAACCTCAAACGTCAACCTTGGTCGGACGCCGCTTCATATGGGCACAATTGCCGGGAAGCATATACTCGTGCACTTTCTCACACAGCAGGCAGGTCCAGAAGGTCGCCGGGATTGCTAAATTGCATATACTGTTGGAAGATCTGGATAGATTCAAGTTGGCGAGTTTGCCTGACTCCCCACCACTGTCCAATGGCAGAGTGGCGTGGACCTCAATGCGCAGGATCAAAACGGAAACACCGCACTGCATTTTGCCGTCGAAAACAACGATATAGAAATGGCAAAACTCCTCATCGACGCCGGCTCAGACAAGACTGTCAAAAATATACGTGGCGAAAAGTAAGCCGGAGGCGCAAGGCTGGAGACTTTGCCAGTTGGGAGGATCGTTCTGGAGAAAAGTTCCAGAACCACCGTGTCGCGTTGTCTAACTCTGTGGGCCGACTTCAGACCCAGAGATATCGTGAAGAGCAAGGAAATGAACGACACACTCAATGGTGAGTCGATCCAAGCGACCGCCCAAGAGGGCTCAAACACCCGAGTTTCTGTCAGAGCATCACTAACAAGCGAGCAGCAACGCCGTGCGACGACTCAGATCCATCGCAGGTGAGCCATGCTGCCTCAACAAGGTGGCTCCATGGCAAGAATGAATTGCTTTGCATAGTCAGCACCAGCTCAAACTCTTGCTGTTCAAAAGAAATATTCCGCAGAGTACTATTCGGCAATCGGACCAGAGCTCGCTCAGCTCCAGCATGCCCTGCCGAGTGATGTCAACATTCTCAAGATCTTTGCCTTGGATCTGGTTCAAAAGCAGGCCAAATTTGAGAATCGCTGCCGGGTGCGTTGATGAGCTGCACTTGGAGAGTTCTCGTGGAACATGCAATAAGCAAATTGACTTGGCCAAGTTCCGTTGACATACAGGAAATCATATACCAGCTTGTTGAGGAGAAGCACATTTTGGCCCACAAAAACAGGTTGATGGAGGTAAACAAAGAGATCAAACTGCCCCGAGAGAATAGCACCATCGCTCTGTCGTAGCTGTGGAAGCTGGAACGACACCTCGCATTATTTCACAGGAAGCAATCGGGATCAAGGACAAAGATACAAGCACTCGTTACATCGAGCAGCTCCAGTACTGGCAGGACGAAAATGAGCGGAATCAAGCCACAATTACGTATCTCAAGGTAGCGGCCTGCCAATTTATCTGCTTGTTTCAGACCAATGAGTTCAGAGACCCGCTTGGCGATCAAAGCTTGCTGTCCGTTGCACTAGATGTCGGCTCTGGAAGAGCACTTGATGCGGAGCCATCGATGCCCTCAGGATTGAAAAATATACCTGAAAACGACCTTTAGCTGCGGCTTCAGGAGAAAGAGACGAATATTCATGAGCAAATCGAGCAGAGTAGACTGCAGCTTGGCCAGATGTCCAAAGAGCACGCGCTTCAGCTCTCGAGCGTCCTGGAAAAGCACGAAGAAACACAGAGGGCACTCCAGGTTCGTAGAGACCACCCTTGGATGGCATAGCGGTGAAGCGACATCAGCACAACACTCATATCAGCTTTGCTGGACCGCCGCTCTGCATCCAAACCGGTCCAGGATCTTCAAAAAATCTACACTGAAACTCAAACCTCGAAACTCGTAGACATGCGCAAATCCATTTCACAGAGGCAAGCTCAGAAGGTGGGAGAATGGCAAAGCTAGCTTCTACGATAAGTTGCTCGAGAAAATTCCCACAGTAACAGCCATTTGATTCATTCAGACAGTCGAGAGTCTGAACTCGGAAGTCGTGGTGCTGCAAGAAGAGCTACTGTCTTGTACCAGCCAAAACTCGGCACTTGAAGAGCGCTTGAAGGTGAGCAGAGCGCCTACATCGTGAATTCACAATTCAAACGAGCATAATCCTTCGCCTACTTACAGCGTGCCACCGCCAGCTTTCCGAGAAACTATTGGATTTGAAGGAGAAAGAAAACGCGGTACTTCGCGAGGACTTGAAGCAGCTGCGAGAATCCCTGACACAAAAGGTCTGTGAGATGACCTTGACAAGCCTTCTGCCTCCGTCGTTCGTCGAGGCATGCCCGAACTTGTATGCCCGAACTAATGAGATTCAGTGATCCGCCAGGCTTCTGAGAAACCAGATCGCCAGGAGAGGCTCAATCTCGATGCACGCTCCGGTGCCGTAGCTCTGGAGGCTGTCCCCCGAAACTCGATGCAACTCAAGGCTGTGCCAGTCCAAGTGCTGATAGATCGGCTTACGGATCCACAAACTCATGGTGCGTTTGGTTGAAATTGAATGTAGTAAATTGGGATGGGATAGATTCCTTCCTGCGTCGCGGGCACAAAATCAATGATCTAACTGGGGCCTGATAGATGCCGAGTTTGTGCATGCCTTCATTCTCACGCACAAGTCGTTCATGAGAAGCCAAGAGCTGATGCGCGAGCTTTCGAAAGCCGCCCTGGGAAATGCATCAACAGCATCGACATCCAGTCCACGGCTTCTCAGGTACGTTACCAAGTTTCGGATGACAAGTATGTATCAATCGACTGAAGCATAGCAACTCCATCCAGAACCATCAACACGCTCAAGTACTGGATTGAGAACTACTGGAGCGACTTTCAGGAAGATGGCCAGCTCCTAGCTGATCTGACCGAGACGATGGATATATTGAGCAAAACCGACCCTGATCTTGTCAATATGGTGCGAAACATCACATCGCGGAAGGTGAGCCGAGTTCTTCCGTGCTGGGAAGTCTGCTTGTGGCCGTGCTGTATTTGATCACACTATTGGAAGAGTTGGACGAAATTTCATGGCGACATACAGCGACTGAGTTGGATCACATGTCTGCTGACTCCCAAGCTGCAAGCAACAACAAGCCATATTCGCAAGAGCACCGATCGACCGTGTCCCAAGCCAATTCTGCCAAAAGGTCTTCAGAAACGATACGAGCCTGAAGGAACCGTCTACAAAGTCAATGCGGGACTCGCTACGATCATCATCCCAGAGCGCATCGACATCAGAGACAGGAGCCTCCAAATGGCCCAGACTCCACCACGTCTGAGCCAAGAGCTTGGTGGTAGTCTGTCCGATATAACCTCTCTAAGCAGGGAACCCAAGCCAAGGTGGCTGTTTGCAGATTTTGACCCACTTGAGGTAGCACGCCAAATCACATTGATTGAATTCGAATTGTTTTCCGCGATAAAGGTAAAGTCGTTTGAGTTTTGATTGTGCACTATTCCGGCGTGTCTGAGAGCGGCACGTTTTCATCGACACATTGTCCGTCGCGAGCATGAAGCACCTCGCCAGACGCCACCGCGGATGAGTCTGTCTATACTTTGGCGAACCACTTGATTTAGGTTCAGAAAAATCCCAGTGCTGCCGCACATATCTCTCCCTGCATGATCGATGCGTCGCTGATATCATAAGTTTATCGACCATAACCGTACAGCCACGAGAGTTTCTGGATTTGGCATGGATGAAGGATGACAAGGAGAAGCTGGCACCAAACATCATGAAAATGGCACGCTGGTCAAACCATGTGGTTCGCTGGCTGATTACCGAAATTGTAACGATCAAAGATCAACCCAAAATCCGTGCGGCCGCCTATGAAAGGGTAGCCCGGGTAGCAAAGGTGGCGAATGCTGCTGAATGGAATGCTGAACACTGGTGTTTGGCGGCGTCACTGTTGCTGAGATTCACAATAGACAGAATAATTGAGATACTAGCTTAATACTTACAAGTGCATGAACGATATGACCGCACTATATCAGCATTTGGCCGTGCTAAACAACTTCAACGGCGTCAAAGAATGCGTGGCGGCACTGCAATCATCTTCGGTTTACCGGCTTCGCAAAACAAAGGCGGTATGTGTACAAACCCAACCTTGGAACGATACGATCCATTGCTTGATCTTCAAGTCCAGCATCTTTGTCGAGGATGTTGTTGTGGCTATTTGGACAGCAAAGCGGCGTCGACTGTGTGAATATGAAGCGAATTCATCGCAAATGGCTCCTTCGACTTAGAGTGTGGCTGGAAAGTACATCAAGGTCGTTGAGGAGCTTCAGCGGATGATATCCAGTGAGCTGAATTACAAAAGCTTGAGATCAAGAATTCACGCTGCAGAGCCGCCGGTGATTCCATTTCCAGGTATATACCAAGGCGATCTGGTAAGTTGCAGAAGCACGGGGCTCGCCTGAGTAAGCTTGTGGCTCACCGACCACGAGACTCAGAGAAACAGCCGATTTGCCTCTGCTCGAAGGAAACGGAGCATACAGAGTGGGTGTGGCAAGCACAGAAAACCCCGCCAATGAAATCGGCCCGGCGTTTCGAGGCTCACTGTGTCTTGGGCAACCATCATAGGTGTTTCTAGATACCACGAATAAATCGGCACCAAGCGACGGAAACATCAACTTTGTGAAGCATCTTAAGGTGTTTCAATATGTACGCGAGATTCAGGTACTCAGCACACATGAGGCGAGTGGCGGAAGTCACTCCCTTGAGAATCAACCTGAAGGCGACTGCATGAGGCGACCATCATAGAGAGGCCATTCAACGAACTCAGCTCTATCCTTTCAGATATATCAGCAAACAAGCTATGCACTCACTCCAATTCCAGAGATTCAGGAGTACATCAAAGCTTTCATCGGGATGAGCGATGACGACGCATACGATGCTTCTTTAGCTTGCGAGCCACGCGAATTGACCTCGAGTCGAGGCGCATAGTAAACACTCTACTGAAGGAACGAAGCGACCCGCTTGTTCCAGCACACATTCCGAGTGGCTGAGCAGCTCATCAGTACGAGCCAATCGAGTTGCTACGAAGTTACTGCATCGAATCATCGACATTCAGCTCGCCTTGGGAAGCATGATATTGGGTATAGGCAGCTGATTTCCATAACCGATGATCGACCTCTACACTGCAGTCATGTTCCCGGCCGAGTTGATATCCTTGTTCCGGACTGTGATGTACTACTTGATGGAGTGAACAATATGGGCGATGAAGAGTCCCATGGGCTGTCGACAATCGGAGCAGCCCTGTTCGGGCTGTGGATCAAAGCGTAGTAGCGCTGCAGCATAGAAACTGAAGGTGGTGAATTGAACCATTGGCGATAAGTGCGTGTATTGATGTCCATAACGGAGTGGTTACTGTCCCCAGCTACATCTTGTTTGTTTCATTTGAAAGCTATGGAAGCAGACCCCCACAAACTAGGACTGTCCATCATAACTGGGACGCGTTTCGATTCTCATCGATGGTGGATGCTGAGTATTTGAGATTTTGAAGCAGGAATAGCTGCAAAACCGAGAGATCGTTGGTGTGGGTTTATGAGCTATCATGGAAATCGAGGAGCGAGTGATACGGTATTGAAGGAGTATGATACCGCATTGAGTGCACCGTCCGGGAAAGTCGATATCGCATGCTTCACAACTTCGTGCCCATGTTGAGTGACGACCAAACGTGAAATCGGCCACCCGTTCGGCGGTACAATTCGATCCACATGCCTTGACGGCCAAAGTTGACTTGATAGATCCGACTGAGACCGTCTCCGAGTTGGATACAGTTTGTGATGGAGACAGAATCGGAGTGCAAGGTTGTCTAGGTGGTTCCATTGGTCCTGAAAGACTCTGGTGACAATAGCAATGCGGACTCAGGAAGAAACACGATCCCATCCTTTGAAGCGCAATTTCTGTCAGCGAAAGCACAGGTAGTCCGCGCTCTCGTTCGTTGAGAATGAGCTGACCGAAGCTGAACACGTTGAAGCGATTGCCCTGCACCCAGAATTTGGAGAGTCTGGGAAGGCGTGTCATTTCATATGGAACAAACTCGAGCTGATTTTTCGACAGATCCAAGGTGTGCAATCGATCAAGAAGGGCGATCGATGGGGGCACTTGACGAAGCGTGTTGTTGGCTATCCGAAGCTCGCGTAGGAAAGTCAGTGCGCCGATCCTTGGGGAGAGGGATTGCAGCCGATTGTTGGAAACATTGAGCTCGATGAGATTTGGCAGGCACGAAAACAATTCATCTGGAAGGGCCTCGATGACATTGTTCTGGAGAAGCAGCACATGCAGTCTGTCGAATCTGGGTATATCTGGCTGTATAACAATAAACTCCAAGGCAGGAGTCAAATTGCTGGCATCGAGCTCATTCACTCGCTCATCGTATCGCGCCAAGTTTGGGCCATTTTGATGAGAAAATACAATCGGAGAAGCGTGAGTGGATGGAGAAGCAGATGGTATTAATATCTGTACGAACAGCAAAATCGTGGTATCGTGGGGTCGTGAGCTCATGACCAGATGGGCTGATAAGAATGGAATTAGTAAGACTCAAAGCAATTGCAACGGAGTGAGAGAAACACAGTTTCGCAGTCGAGTGTTTTGGAGGAACTGGCCTCTCCTGGCGACAAGCGGGGGAGCAGGCGACACAGGGAGAGAGAGCTGGGGAGGGGAGGGGGCGACGGGCGGATCAAACCGACATGGGGCGCTGAGCAGACAAAGAGAAACCGTTGCTTCGGACAAAAGCACGTCATAGTCGGATCATGCCGCACACTCGACTAACGACGGCCAAGTGGGTCAAGTTACCCTCGCGGGTACCCGTCCCATGGAGTCCGTCCGTCCCATGGAGCCCATCCGTATGGAGCCCATCCGTCCCATGGAGCCAGCCCATGACTCCAATATCTCATCGGCCGAGCCTGTCGCACCAGTGCGAGCGCCGATCGACGTCATTCGGCCAGATAAACGATCGAAAACACTCGCTCCACAAGCTGCTCGCGTGTTGAAGTGACCAGTTTCGATGTGAGCACGACATCGAGCAAGAACGGCGCAGAGGATAGTATGATGATGCGATTCAGGGATTAGAAAGGGCAAAAAATGCCTTCTACCAGAATTGAACTGGTGACCTTCTGCTTACTAGGCAGACGCTCTGCCAACTGAGCCAAGAAGGCATGGATTCCGCATCGGGGAATCGAACCCCGGCCACCTCGGTGAAAGCGAGGGATCCTAGCCACTGGACCAATGCGGATCGACGTAAATTTTATCCAGTGCAAACTTGACCCCTAGAACATTCCACATCATCCGCATCCTCCCCGTCCCCTCCGACATGAGCGCTGCTGCCCTCGTAAACGGCACAACATCCCGACCTTATTGGCTGGAGATCGGATTACTGAAAGTGTCGGTGGACGAGCTCGGCAAAACTTGACATCGCCGTCCCTCCGCAAATAAGTCCTTTCGGGATAGAGAGTCGCGGCGAGGATTGTAAAATATCCTGGATCGCAAGGCCAGCACCAGTCCCACAGCCCAAAAGGGACGCTAAGGCAAAGTCTGAATAAAGACCCATCTATCGACTGCCTGGATCAATGCGGGCTTGCGGGTGGATTTCGCGGAAGCATATGCTGAATCCATTGGGACTTTATGGTGTTGGTCTTTACCCCTGGCTCCCTGGCTCACTGGCCTCCTGTCGACAATCAGCCGCCGTCCAACCCTCATGCTCCGTGAGTCATGGACATGGCCATCATATCTTGGACTCGCTTGTCATTATGTGCAAAAAATATCATCATCGAGTACTGTCACAGATCGCTCTTGTTTAATCATCGTCCGATCATCGATGTAGCCGAACCAAGTACCATTGTGTATCGCCACAGATGATTCAGAACATCAAAGTCAACCTGAACACACATTTTCATTATCTTTCCATTTTCAACCGAGAGAGCTTCCTCATTTTTCAAGCCGGGACTATTCTACTAATGGCAGGCCAAGCTTCTCAGTGCTCGTCCAGCCCCTCACCACTTTGCAGTCTCGACCATCCATAACCCAGGGACCGCTCACTAGTCTCTGAATTCAACGGACACAATCGAAAACAGTGGACCGAGGGCGTTGCTGAGCAGCTGTAGGAACTGTGGCGTTTCATGCGAATTCCTTTATCATGCCGTTGCACTTTCATGGAGTAGGACTGCCTGCACACCAGAATATTCAAGCAGTATTTCAGGACTGTTTATCGTATTGTTGGCATTCGGGGCGGTGACAGTGATCCAGACAACAATGTCGCTCTGGACAATAGTCAGTGTGCTGTGGCAAAGATCGAGTATGCTCTGAACAACAGCGACATCGGTGCATGCGCCTCATACCCACGGCCCGCCCTATGCTGAATTACGACGGCCCAAGAGACCCTGTAGTTCGCTTCGGGCCTCTGACGAGCCATGGTCATTTGCCGCCTTCTCCAGCCAGGCCGTTGCCTCCTCGATATCGGCTTCGGTGGCGTCGTGAGCGTTGATGAGAAGCCGAGCGTACGCAACCATGGCTGGCTCATATCCTCCTCTGGCCGATTGAAGGATCCACTGGGCCGCAATCACCCGGTCGGCCGTGGTGCCAATGCCATTCGAGTACATCTCTCCAAGCCTGAACTGCGCTTCGAGGTGGCCTTGGCTTGCTGCCTGTGTGAACCAGCGAAGGGCCTCGTGTGTGTCTCGTCCAACAAACACCCCTGCAGACCTGTAGCTGCCCATTTGGAATTGAGCAGTGTCATCTCCGTGCTCGGCTGCTGCCTCGATGTACCTGAATCCCTCCTCCTCGTTGCGGAGCACTCCACGGCCGGTCATCAGACATTGACCAGCCATGAACGCCGCGCCGGCATGAAAGGGCTCTGTGTCGGCCAGATCTTTGTAGATGCCACAGGCCCGGCCGAGGTTGCGGGTGGTGCCGCGGCCGTGGTAGAGACACTCGGCGCACTGAAACTTGGCTTCGCGGTGTCTCTGGTCGGCTGCCAGTCGATACCATTGAAAAGCATCGCTGTCGCTCTGATCCACCCCGAGTCCAAGGCGGTAGCATTCGCCCACACGGAATTGTGCATCGGCGATACCGTGGTTTGCAGGCACCTGGAAGAGTTCAAAAGCACAGTGGTGATCGCAGTGCATTCCGACCCCGTCATGATAAAGCTCGCCGAGTCTGAGATGAGCCGTGATGTGGCCCTCCTCGACGGCAAGCCTGTAGTGGTCGATGGCCGCTGCGTGGTCGATGCTGGTACCACGGCCGTTGAGGTGGCATTCGGCCAGTTGGAAGTGGACCTCTGGAGCGGGCCAGTGCTCGACGCACTCCTCAAGCAATCGAAAGGCTCGCTCGTCATCTTGCTCGACAGCGCTTCCTTTGAGGCAGGCCAGGGCAAGGGCGTATTGGGCTTCTGGATGCTGGTTGCCGGCGGCCTGCTCGAGCCAGGATACGGCGCGGCTGCGGTTCTCGGAACTGCTGTCGTTGATATAGTGCTCGCCGAGACGGAACTGGGCTGCCACATGGCCCTGTGCGGCTGCCCTGCGGTATCCATCTAGGGCCTCGATCTTGCTGACACTGCGGCCCCGGCCGAGCCGGCAGCATTCGGCATGGTCATAGCAAGCCTCGACAACGCCTTGTCTCTTGGCCTCGGCCAGATATCTCTGCGCGGTGAGGTAGTTGATGCTGACGCCATCCCCGATCATGAAGATGTGGCCGAGATAGTACTTTGCGTAGGCGTGGTTGCCCCTGTCGGCCTCGGAGAACCAGCGGACAGCCCTGGAGACGCTTCGATCGATGCCGAGCCCAAAGTAATAGCACAGTCCGACCTGGAATTGCGCCTCGCGGTGGCCTCGTCGAGCAGCTTTGAGGTACAGATGGAAGGCAGACACATGGCTTCGTTCGGATGGCTGCTCGCACTCCCGACCCATCTCATAGAGCTCGTTGGGACTCACGACAAAACTCAACCGCCTACACAGTTGGCGATAGACCATAACAAATCGATGCCCTGTGGTTTTGAAGAGAACTGGGCAAGTCCAGAATACGGAAGCGAATGGTGAGATTGGATCGGTGCAGAGTTGGTGCGTTCTGCAACCCATCGGTAGCGCAAAAGCACACCGACATACTTTCATCAGCCGTGGAGACCACTATGCGGATGACCAGGACATTGACAGCAACAAGAGCCGCGGACCAGAGCATCCCAGCGAGCCAAGCGCCGAGTGGCGTGCATTGGCCAGAGCGTGCTGGGTTGCTGCAAGACCCAATTGATAGCCTCAGCAGCTCCGATGTCGCTTGAGTGAACGCAAAGTATATGAACACATTCGATAGCATAGAGCGCAACATCCTGGAGCGTATCTCCCGGCTGACAAGGAGCAAAGTGCGAAGGATGAGGGTACAAGGTCGAGACTCTGAGCTGCAGGGGCAAGAGCTGTTGAATATAAGGATGTGATGGTGGTGGGGATGAGACAGGTGTCTGTCTCAATCCAATCATGCCCACGTCTGGAAATGCTGATTGGCACAATGCTCTGATTCGAGCCCGGCGAGATTGGCCCGAGAAGCGTCCTCGAAACAACCCGATCAATGAACGGATTCAGCGCAATGAGTCCATTGATGCGGCGAGGAAGGTTGAGAGTGCCTAGCCATCACAATAGCCCGCTATCACAATAACCCACCATCACAATAACCCAGCCATTGAATCTGCTGGCTGTCCCATACCTCGGACGATGGGATGCTCGCAGCAACTGTCTCACTGCCTGTTGTTTCTGACGCTCGACTGCTACGACCACCCGCTGTGGGCTACCAACATTGCATCGAATTAATATATCCCTGGGTCGAGGTGGGTAAATGCTACTCACAGGCTGTTTTGATGTATTTGCTCTGGAGCCACATCAGGCAAGACATGCACAAAGGCTGACATTTGATTCGATAGGATAGGATGGTATTTGATGTCGAATATCACTTCGCTTACACTCAGGACCACGCCCTGCAAATGCTCGGGGCAAGGATGAAGGTCAGACTGTGGCAGAATCTGCTAGAGTCCTATGCCACCCGTCAGCTTGATGCTCGCGCGGGGCTATGCGCTGCAGGCAGTCAACAGCATTCGCTGCATGCTGTCTCCTCCATCTGAATGTGTCGCCATAATTGACAACAACTTTGCAGTGGCAACAAGGGCTCGGCGAGCAAGATTTCTCTTCGAGAAGAACAATCAAGCAGCAGACGCAGCTGTTCAAGTGGATTGGATGAGGTGCTGTCGTTGACTTTTGGTCGAGTGCAGCACTTTGATTGGAATCGTGGCCGCCTTTGATTGTGATCGACGCAATCACTCCACCGCCTCGACAATGGCAGTCGCCTTTGGCACTACCCCTGATTGACAACAGAGCTACTCGCCCGATGCCATACTGCTGCTATAAGATACTTTCCTCCCCCATCTCCTCCCGCAATTGCTCGCTGTCCGATTGAGCTGTGTTCGTTTCGTTGCTGTTCCGGCCTGCATCCGCAACCTCCGCCCGCCTCAGTCTCACTCGCACTTTCCCACAGCATCACGCTTGGTGGCCGCAATGTCGCTCGTTGATAACATTGCCAAAACTCTTGCAAGGGGAATTATTGGCCTTGTCAGCGCCGCCTCGGAGACGGTGGCTGAGGGTCTGGCCAAGCGAAAGCGAGGCGACGATGGCGATATCGGCGATGGTGAGTTCAGCCCTCGTCGTCAGAGCCCCAACAACCGCACCAGGTGCGATCACCACTGCAACAACTGCCACAGGCCCAGGTGCCTCAATCCTTGCGACCAATGCCCCACTGTCGATTGCCCCCACTGCACAAATGCCAGAATCTGTTGTCGCCACTTGCATGTCCAGCAGAGTCCCTTGCGCTCATCTTCCAGGGCAAGTACCGTCTCGCTGTCTCGCCTTGGCTCTTCGGCATCCAGTCAACTGTATCGAAGCCCCTCTTCCGTCTCATCAGCCCGATCGAAATCCAGCACCGCACATTCGATTGCATCGTCCGTGGCACACCGGGCAACTCCCTCGGATCTGTGCGGACAAACGCTGTCGGCTCTCCATCCCGATCGTGTATTTGCCACTCCACGGTCAGCCATCGACAGGCGATACGATACAGCCAGAGCCTCGCCCTCATACTCGACGACCAGCCCAAGAGGTCTCTCGACACCGACTCCCATACCCAGTCGCAGCGACCAGCTGCCTCCTTACGCCTCTCCAGTATCGTCGCTGCAGAGCCGTGGCCACCCAAGCCCAGACCCAGGCAGCGGCCAAGGCGAGCTCATCCAACACATCTGTCTGAACCTTGGCATCAGCGAAGCCACTTTCCGCTTACACTTCGGATCGGACACTCCTCCACCCGAGATACTCGAAGGCCTGCTCCAATTCCTCAGCCGAGTGCCGCCTTTCCTTCCAGCCTCCATCACCGAATACAATCGTGAGCAACCGTTGTGGTCGCAGCTGAGTGGTGACTCGGCCCGACGAGAGTCGATCCAGCACTTGCTTCAACAGTGCAACAGCCTGGTCAACTATCCATGGACATCCATACCCAACGCAGCTCGGCTTGACTTTGACTTTCTCGATCGCCTGGAGCCCGCTGAACGATTCCGGTTCCTCGACGAGGCTAACATTCTCGATAGCACCTTCGAGTCTCGCGCAAGATCCGGCGAGACCAGCCATCGGCTCTTTGTCGTTCGCTTTCTCAACCAGCCCTTTGGAATCCCACGAAACACCCTGCTCGGGTTCGAGCGCTTCTATTTGCAGCGCCTCACCAACATCAGTCTCACCCTGGTTGGCGGCTTTGCTGCCAACATCCTGCAGAGCCATCCCAACGAACTCCGGAACGTGGTGACCCTCCGGATCATGCAAACCACCAGCATCCCAAGCACAGCCATGAACGACTTGCGACCTCTTCCAACCCTGGAGAGACTGCGGAATCTCCATCTACCGCACACCATCCTCAGTCTTGACGGCATCGGTACCCGATTCCCACGCCTCCGCCTCTTGGATCTGCGCCTCTGTCGCAATCTTGGGAGTCTCCATGGGCTGCGGGACCTGGACCATCTCGAGGTGCTGATCCTGCCTCCACTGATCCACACACTCGAAGGGCTCCCTGCAACAATGCCAAGCATCCACACCCTTGACTTGTCGAGTTCCACGGGCCTGCGGTCCCTCACACAGCTTCCATTCATGAGCCAGATCAGGCGAGTCGTTCTGAGCAGATCGCATGAAACGCCACAGTTCCTACAGCTGCTCAGCAACGCCCTCGGTCCACTGTTTTCGATTGTGTCCGTTGAATTCAGAGACTAGTGAGCGGTCCCTGGGTTATGGATGGTCGAGACTGCAAAGTGGTGAGGGGCTGGACGAGCACTGAGAAGCTTGGCCTGCCATTAGTAGAATAGTCCCGGCTTGAAAAATGAGGAAGCTCTCTCGGTTGAAAATGGAAAGATAATGAAAATGTGTGTTCAGGTTGACTTTGATGTTCTGAATCATCTGTGGCGATACACAATGGTACTTGGTTCGGCTACATCGATGATCGGACGATGATTAAACAAGAGCGATCTGTGACAGTACTCGATGATGATATTTTTTGCACATAATGACAAGCGAGTCCAAGATATGATGGCCATGTCCATGACTCACGGAGCATGAGGGTTGGACGGCGGCTGATTGTCGACAGGAGGCCAGTGAGCCAGGGAGCCAGGGGTAAAGACCAACACCATAAAGTCCCAATGGATTCAGCATATGCTTCCGCGAAATCCACCCGCAAGCCCGCATTGATCCAGGCAGTCGATAGATGGGTCTTTATTCAGACTTTGCCTTAGCGTCCCTTTTGGGCTGTGGGACTGGTGCTGGCCTTGCGATCCAGGATATTTTACAATCCTCGCCGCGACTCTCTATCCCGAAAGGACTTATTTGCGGAGGGACGGCGATGTCAAGTTTTGCCGAGCTCGTCCACCGACACTTTCAGTAATCCGATCTCCAGCCAATAAGGTCGGGATGTTGTGCCGTTTACGAGGGCAGCAGCGCTCATGTCGGAGGGGACGGGGAGGATGCGGATGATGTGGAATGTTCTAGGGGTCAAGTTTGCACTGGATAAAATTTACGTCGATCCGCATTGGTCCAGTCAGTCAATAGGTGGGTCTTTATTAAAGACTTTGCCTTAGCGTCCCTTTTGGGCTCTGGGACTGGGTGTTGGCTTTGCCAACCGGGACATCCGCATTGGTCCAGTCAGTCAATAGGTGGGTCTTTATTAAAGACTTTGCCTTAGCGTCCCTTTTGGGCTCTGGCACTGGGTGTTGGCTTTGCCAACCGGGACATCCGCATTGGTCCAGTGGCTAGGATCCCTCGCTTTCACCGAGGTGGCCGGGGTTCGATTCCCCGATGCGGAATCCATGCCTTCTTGGCTCAGTTGGCAGAGCGTCTGCCTAGTAAGCAGAAGGTCACCAGTTCAATTCTGGTAGAAGGCATTTTTTGCCCTTTCTAATCCCTGAATCGCATCATCATACTATCCTCTGCGCCGTTCTTGCTCGATGTCGTGCTCACATCGAAACTGGTCACTTCAACACGCGAGCAGCTTGTGGAGCGAGTGTTTTCGATCGTTTATCTGGCCGAATGACGTCGATCGGCGCTCGCACTGGTGCGACAGGCTCGGCCGATGAGATATTGGAGTCATGGGCTGGCTCCATGGGACGGATGGGCTCCATACGGATGGGCTCCATGGGACGGACGGACTCCATGGGACGGGTACCCGCGAGGGTAACTTGACCCACTTGGCCGTCGTTAGTCGAGTGTGCGGCATGATCCGACTATGACGTGCTTTTGTCCGAAGCAACGGTTTCTCTTTGTCTGCTCAGCGCCCCATGTCGGTTTGATCCGCCCGTCGCCCCCTCCCCTCCCCAGCTCTCTCTCCCTGTGTCGCCTGCTCCCCCGCTTGTCGCCAGGAGAGTCCAGATATTGATTGCTCCGCTTGAACGGGACAATGTGAGCACGATATGTATTGATGTCAGACATCCGAATTCGGGGTTCCCAAGGAGTATCCGTCATGCCGCTCACTTGATATGGGCTGCCTTCAGGGATTTGGCTTTGACGACGCCCTTGGCGGTCCTGAAGGGAATGCCGTTCCAGGTTGCGACCAGGTCGTCACGAGTTGTGAAGTCGGGCTGAACAGTCTCAAAGACCTTCTTTTTGGGATTGAGCTGTGCTTCAGGCTCGCCTTGATATCCTTCAAAGTACACTTTGTCACCTGGCTTGCTGCCGGCGGGAGGAACCAGGAACTCGACCTTGCTGTGGTCCTCATTTGAGGCACAAAGAACCATCGCATACGACGTGATGCCACGCATCTTGGCGGGTTTCATATTCTTGAGCACCAGGATAGTTTTGCCCTACGAACATGACCAACAGGTCGTATAAGCAGCTATCGATCAAAGAGGCGAGGTGGTGGTCGTGTCCTTGTCCGCGGTACCGATGCGAGAGTACAGTTCGACCGGAGACCAGTGTCAGCTGCGTTGCATGAGTGAGTTTACTTACTCGCACTTCGTCCTCAGTCATGAACTTGACCAGGCCGCTAACAACCTCTCTGGGTTTGTCTTCACCGACATCGATCTGCTCAACGTACAGGGAGTCAGCGTCAGGATGCTTCTTGACATCAATAATGTGTCCAACAACGATGTCGAGCTTGGTGATGGGGGAGGCTTCGCCCTGAGGCGCCGCAGCGGCGACCTCCTTGGTGGTCTCCTCCTTAGAGGAGGCTTTGATCTTGGTTGGTGCCTCCACTGGCTCGACAACCGCAGCGGGAGCAGATTCGACAGACGCAATCTCGGCTGCGTGGCGATGGCAATGGTATGATCATGGTGAGTTATAGAATCTATGCAACTCAATATGTACATCGCAGAGTAGGTCAAATCGGCACCCCAAGCAAACACTTTCATGGACAATTGTCTTTCGCAGGGGATCGCGCTGTTAGCATCATGCAGATCTCACCTGGTCCGTAGATGTTGGGGATGATGTACATGGGCAGGGAGTTAGGCTCGGGCAGCTGAACGTTGGTACCGTAAATCGGAGGGATATGGTACATGGGCTTGGACTTGGGGGCCTCGGCCACAACTGGCTTGGCGCCTGCATTCGGGGTTACGACCTCCTTGGTGCTTGCGGCCTTGGGTGGTGTGACATCCTTGCTGGGTGCAGCCTTCTCTTTGGAAGCAGGGGCCTCATCGGATTTGATGCTCAAGCTGGCCGCTTTGCCGTCCGGAATAAGAATCAGATCTACCGACGAGAACGGCTTCTCGGCGTCATACGCCTTGTCGCAAATGTAGTAGCCCTTGCGCTCAAGCTGGATGATATCACCTGTACAACGACAAATTACGCAGATAAGTACGGGGTTGCGGCTGAGTGTGGTACCAACTTGCTTTTGGACGACATCTGCTGTGCTGGGGAGGAGGCCTTATATCCGTATCCGTATCCGTATCCGTATCCGTATCCGTATCCGTATCCGTATCCGTATCCGTATCCGTATCCGTATCCGTATCCGTATCCGTCCGTATCCGTGCGGGAAAGGCCTATTTTTGGAAAGCCGGGTCTCCATCGCAGCAGTGGTGCGCAGAGCAACATGAGAAAGCCTCACCCTTCTTGAGATGGCGAAGGTTTCCATCACCCCAAGCGGCCTTGGTGAACATCGAGACAGGGGTCAGGCAGTCGGTGACTTCATCATCTTCCTCGAGCTTCTTTTTGTTGATCAAGTAGGTGTACTCAATCAGGGTGAGGCGGATCGGCGCCGTCTCAGCATCGTGGGGAGTGCGGGGGTCTGATGGGGGACGGGCCAGCCAAGTGAGCTTCTTCTTGGTCTTGCGGAAGTCGCCTTCGAGGTTGAGCTTGAGATCAATCATGGCAATGAAGCTGGATCCATCCAGACTCCAGGTGATCTTCTCAACAATCGCGTTGCCCCAGTCCATGAGAGTGACCTAGGTGTGGGTGGATGTCGGATGGATCGGTCAGCGTGATTGGCTTGAAGCTTGGAGTGGTTGGAGCGCAATGAAGGTATCATTCGCCATCAACTCCAGGTACCACATAGCGGTGCTACGGCGCTCGGAGTCGGGTGTTGGACAGTATGCCTACCTCCTCTCCGACTTCGAGATCCTTGGCATCGTCCCATTCGAGGTAAATCTCGGGCGAGAAAACTGTCTGCTTAACGCCCACATCGGGGTTCTTCTTGTGCTTGGGCAGTTCCTTTGCGTGAGGATCAAATCGTTCATCGATGATCTGGCATTTGGCGCTGGATTATATGGTCAGGGACCCGCGGTTAGTGTGCGGCAGTGTGCGGCAGTGTGCGGCAGTGTGTCGCTGTTGGCGCAGTGGCGTATCTGGACTCAATGGCCTGTCGCCGAGTTCCACCGTGTCGACATCGCTAAAAATGACGAGATTCTCGCCAGAGCGCAAGAAGAGGTTATTGGCACGTGCTCAAACCGGCCACGTACATTCGCAGGCGATCGAGGGCCGTATGCCTGGGGGCAACGGGGTCGATGGCCTTTTTGTTGGTGGACCAGATCTTGTCCCATTCCAAGAGCATATCCTTCTGGGAGGCGCCTTGCATCAGGATATAGTTGCGAAGAGCTTCCACGGTCATGCCGCGACGACGAACACCACGGATGGTGGGGAAGCGAGGGTCGTCCCATCCGGCGACGAGGCCGTTGTTGACGAACCAAGTGAGCTTGCGCTTGGACAGCAGGGTGTAGATAAAGTTGATTCGGCTACGAGCATCGTCAAGTGGTAAAGGAATGTTGGGATGGCGCCACCAATATCCGTGTTTATAGCATGTATGGCACCTGTGTTGTGTTGCGCGACCAAAAATTGGGACCACGGCGTGCAGATGGGAGGCACCTTACTTACCTAAACTCCCAGATGTGGACCTTGCGCAGGTTCAAGGCCTTCAGGAACCATTCGTACTGGGCATTGCGGTCACGGTACTCGGTGGTACGGAGAGCATGGGTAACACCCTCAATGGCGTCGACAATGGGGCAGGCAAAGTCGTAGGTCGGGTAAATCTTCCACTTGGTGCCCGTGTAGTGATGCGGGGTCAGGTTGCAGCGGTAGATGACAGGATCACACAGTGCCTTGTTCTTGGCCTTCATGTCGATCTTGGCGCGGAGGCAGCATTGGAGTCCCTGGGGCCGCGTGTGATGGATCAATCAGACTCCGTGTCGTTGGGAAGGTGGTCGATATAGCACGATAGCACGATAGCACGATAGCACGATAGCACGATAGCACGATAGCACGATAGCACGATAGCACGATAGCACGATAATCTGGGAAATACTCCCCGTCAAACAAGTCATCTGCATGATAATCGTGGCAACTCACGTATTCAGTGGCTTGGCGCATTTCCTCGAAGCGCTGGAGGTTGGTCTCAACAGGGTTGTTCCGGTTCTTGGACTCGGTGCCGCTCATTCTCTCGTTGCGCATCTTTTCAATGCAGAGTGGCGATTAGGCTGCAGCCCAGACGCAGAGGAGGGGCGGTGCAATGCTCGGCTCGTTCCGACAAATACCTGTTCCTGGGGCGTATCGTCGACGTAGGCTTTCCCGCTCTTGATCAGGTCAATAGCTAGTTCATACATTCTTTGGAAGTGGTCCGAGGTATGGCTGACTTGGTCTGGGGTGATCTCAAGCAGAGACAAGTCCTCCTTGATGCTCTCCTCGAACTCAGACTGGATCGGTGCGATGCGCCGTTCCAGATCACATGCAGCAAAAGAAAGCCCAATCAATATACGTGTCTGACAAATACTGTCGGCATTTGCACCGCCTTTTCAAAGGCCACGCACAGGACACAGAGCGCGAATGAAGGCCGGCCGGCATACCTTTTCCTTGGAGGGGTTGGTGTCATCGAAGCGCAACAGCAGCTTGCCATTGTACAAACGCGCAAAATACTCGTTCAGAAGAGCGGCCTTGGCGTGGCCAATGTGGAGATAACCACTGGGCTCGGGAGGAAAGCGGGTGACCACCTTGCCGGGAGCAGCCCCAGGAAGGTCAATGTCAAAGGAGCCCTGATCAGCTTTCTTGGTCTTGCCAGCATCCTTGGACTTGTTGAGATCGTTCACACCATCCTGGATCCAGGGCAGAGAGGAGATAAATTGGTACCATCGGCCAAGGTACTCGCCCACATCTTTGCCGGTCTTGACTTGGCGAGCAAAGATGACGTTGCCTGTGGGTTTCACGAATCGATCATGCCAAATCAATGATAACGATCGGGTGCGATCAAGCGATTGGCGTCGGGCTTGCAGTGTCAGAGAGCGTTGGCAGATTCACATACAGCGAAGCGCATCATCTCGCGCCAAAGCTGTACCTCGCAAAGCGCCCCAGACAGCAATATCAGCCAGGGTGACGCTGTATCCAACAAAGAACGATCGGAGCTTCAGGTGGTGGTTGAGGCGTTCCAAAATGGGGCCGAGCTGCTTGAAATCGTTGGTGTAGAGCGTGTCCTGAACCAGATCAAGCCAGAAGTCGACCTGTCCAAAGCGGGTTGGAATTGTAAATTGAGTCACTTGCGCGAGGCTCGGGGAGGAAGGGTGCCGATAATCAAACAGAGCGGCGATCCAGCGCATATGCGGCACGCACTCTACCTGCGCAGCGTTGGCAGGGTCGTTCGCGTAGAGCTTGCTCTTGGGGAAAGTACGGCCGAGGAACCGAATGATCTTGTTTGTGCCGACAAATTCCTCGCTAAAGGCAAGAATCGGCATCAGCAATGCTGCCATATAGGCGATCTACGGCGCGATGTGGACGACGATGTCGAGGCAATTCGCTGAGGCGCGAGTCCGCATGGCCGCTTCGGAGCAGTGGTCTCATCTTTAGTCGTGTGCGCTCTAGCGGTATCCTTCGCATGGTTGGTCGAACTCGCTGCGCCGGATGCTGATCTGGGTTGGAGAATGCCGGGTGCTGCGGTTGGCTTACCGGTCAGCAAGCAGAACAGCTTCCTTGCCCTCGGTGTGGTCATAGGACAGCGAAATGGCATTTGAATTCACGGTGCTGTTGATGTAGCTGGCGGCGGCCAGGATGGCTGAGAAAGCAGCAGCGATGTTGGGTCAGCAATCAATCGTCCAAAGGCGGCAATATCATCCAGACGCTTGGCCGGCTCGATGCAAAAGCACCTCGGCGCGGCTGCAGGACCGTGGGACTCTGCCATACCAAAGGGCTGCACCGCGGCCTTGGTGGAAACGATCACTTTCGGAGGAGCCATCGTGCAGATCGGGAGACGCAGCCGGCAGACAGGCAAGCGGACAGATTGAGCCTGGCTGGGTCCTGGTGTCTGGCGAGCAGCGTTGGATTTTGATCATCCAAGGGCGGACGCGCCTGCCCTCGCCGGGTCCTCGCTGCGCTCTCGCCGCGCTCTCGCCCTGTCCTCGGTCGCACTCCTTTTTTTCTGTGCCTCGTGACATCAGCGACACACGCGCAGCAGTTTTTCTTTTTGGTTTCTTCGAGTCGTGCTCGCCCACCCAGCAACATTCGGCCAGCACCAACGCCGTCAAGCCGCCCGTCCGTCCCAGGCAACCACAGCCACTGCGCCTACGAATATGCTTTACACGATCGACGGTCTCTCGGTATGCCGCTGCCACTGCCACCGCTCTTGTGCGAAGAGCCACGGCTTGCTCGGTCTCCAGTGCATCACGGCTGGGTGCAGCATGTCCCGAATCCGTCGGGGGCATCTCGGGCGGTCGACACCAAGGCCGAAATCCGGCAGCCCCAGGCGAAAGCCTCCAGAGCAGCACTGGCTACCCATGCTCGCA
The DNA here is from genome assembly GCF_025602895.1 of Polychytrium aggregatum. Taxonomy (NCBI): domain Eukaryota; kingdom Fungi; phylum Chytridiomycota; class Chytridiomycetes; order Polychytriales; genus Polychytrium; species Polychytrium aggregatum. The sequence goes on from NW_026516254.1 coordinate 110,032, forward strand.
TACAGTGCGCCGCTTTGTCGAGGCGCTTTGTCTGACGATGATCTCGCTTGCCCCGCTCACACTCAATGGCCAACGCCGCCTGTGCCGATTGGGATTCTGTGTGTCTGCACTTCGATCTCCAGGATCGCCTTGAGCGATACGAAACCTCCATCAACAGCCTCGTCGAGCTCATTCCAGCACAGTATTACATCCACCCGACAGACAATGAAGTTGTGAGTGTCGGAATGCACTTCTCGCCGCACCACCATCGCGATCTGCCCTCGGCAATCGTTTCCGGCAGCACACGCTCCGTCGACCCTGGATGGCTGCGTTCCGGCCCCAAATGCGATAGAGATCGATGGGAATGCCGCTGTTGACACATATGATCTGTGCCGATATCTTGTTGCCGTTTCAGGAGTCAAAATTCATGCACAACAAGAAAGGCAAGGCCCCAAAGCAGGCTGTAAAGGAGGCCACCAAGAAGGCAAAGAAGCTCAAGGTATATGCATGAGCAGTGCGGTGGATGTTGCCGACAGGCTTGGACAGGAGGCGCGATTTCGTCCATTATTCTCCATTTGGTGGTCAAGTGGCTGCAGCCTGTCGACTGACCAGACCCATCGTTATAACCGGCAAGCTCGATCCCGACAACCAAGTATCGATGGAGCAAGCTCAAAAGGCGCGCGCAGCCCGACAACAGGCCGAGTCCGAAAATGCTCTGGATGATGATGATGATGATGATGATGATGAGGACGATGACCATGACGAGGACGACGATGGCGATGAAGACCAGGAGGAAGGTCAGGAGGACGACGAGGGCGAAGATGAGACCACCAATATCCGTCATAGTCAAGGTACATAGTTCTGTTTGGTTTCTATTGCTGGCCCTGTCCTGTCTTGGCGCATAGATGGCGGCCATATTGTCGGCTCCGTTATGTGGCGGGTGGTGTCGGTTAGTTTTCCTGGCAGTTTCTCACTCGGGTTGGGGCCACCCTTCTTGCTGTAAGACATGAAACCTATGGCCCGGATTGGAATTGCGGAGCTCAAGAGCAAGCTGCAGTCACGCATCGCTGAGCTGCGTGCAAACCGAAAGGCACCCCCGAGCGAGCCTCTGCCGGATGGCACCATAGCCAAGGGGCGGCTCGAAGTGCTGGAGCGGCGAACCAAGCGAAAACGCGAGAAAGAAGAGGCCTCTAAAAAGGATTCCCAGAAGAAGCCACAGGATACAGTTGTAAGTACCGATCAGCACGCGGTCGCAAAATTGTGCCGCGAGATCACGATGTGGTCCCAGCCAAATGTCCTTTGCCCTCATTGTGGATATGGCGACACTCTTGGGATGTCCTGACTGACGAGACATGTAATTACCCAGGGCATGCGGGTCGAGAGCACCGAACCGGCCGAGAAATCAAAGAAGGGTGGACTCAAGGAGCAGCTTTCGTTTGGCACGCTGGAGTTTGGCGATGGCAACAGCAAGAAGCAGAACGCAGATGTCTTCAGCCAGCTGAAGAGGGTCTGTATCTGGAAACTAGCACGTTGCTCTCGCGGAGCGTGGGTGCCATTGCAGTTTGTGTGGTTGCTCTACTGGCTCTGGATGTTGTTTACAGTTGCGCGAGCGACGTCGGTGCCTCATTGGCCGTCTCTTAGGCGTTTGAAGGCTGGATTGGGCAGACTGGGCAGTCGCTGGGTTTTATCTACCGATATTACACAGAGCAATGTCGTCGGCGCGATGTCGCCAGCACGCCAGTCCCAGACTGTCCGCTGTCCCAGACTTCGAGCTCTATTGCTAACCCACGTATCGTTCTACTCTGCTATCTTGAATACTGCCGGCCGAGCAGATCGAGAACAAGAAGGCGAAGCTTGAACAGCTCAAAGAGGCCGATCCCTCAAAGGCAGAGCAAGTCCAAGAGACCGAAAAATGGAAGCGGCTAAACCAACTAGCACAAGGACAGAAGCTCAAGGACGATCCCACCCTGCTCAAGAAAACCATCAAGCGCATCGAGAAGCAAAAGACAAAGTCTACCAAGCAATGGGGAGAGCGCAAGTCCACGGTCCGGAAACAGCAATCTGACAAAATCGCCAAGCGCGAGCAGAACATCAAAGCACGGATGGAGGGCACGAAAGCCAAGGGAGCAAAGGGCAAGAAGCGGCCAGGATTCGAGGGCGGTCTCAAGAAGAAGAAGTGAGCCGTGGCGCTTCGCTTAATACACAAATCCCATTCTTGCACACTCCCCGCGATTGGCACAAGTATGACAGGCACCACGCGGGTCTTATTGCTGCATACGTCCTGGGATCATACGGCTTTAGTGTTTCGAAATGGTCATCAGCCAAAGTTCATGCAGCGAGCTCATTGGCCATGCGGGATCCACCAACTGGTCGTTTTCGATGTGGCCCCTGTGCCAAGTTGCGTTCGTAACCAAAGGGACGAGAATGAGTATGGGGCTTCGGCAACGAACTGTGTCACGTTTGCTGTTTGAATCGCAGCGACGCATACCATTCCTCAGCCAGCTCCATGATTTGGCAAAACAGCAAGTGCGATTCGTCGGCTCGGGCACAAATGGCTCTCAGCTGCGGGATGATCTTGCCGTGATAGCGGCTGTCTTGGTCTTTGAGGGAGCCTGCATTGCAAAGCGCCGCATGTGTCAAATCGGCCATGTTCATGTGCATCAACTGCGATGTTGATGCATTCCATACAAATCAACAGCCCGAGCACACTCTGCATCACTATCCGAATGTCGTCATCGAGCCGCAGCGCTGGGCTGCAGGGACTCAAGGCGGAGCGCTCACCTGAGAGCATTTGAATCTGTCTCTCCAAAAAGGAGCCGATCGACCGCAGCGCTACATCGGGGTTTCCGCTCTTGCGCTGCACGGCTCGCGCTGGAAATCGTGCAGTAACGGGACACATTAGCGTCGACTGTGGAGGCTCGGCTCGGAGCAACGGCATGACAGTCTCCATACCATGATCGAGCAAGCGTTGGTCTCGTTCTCGGAACAGTAATACCAGCGATTCCATTTGGGATGCTTGGAGGTACGATCAAAGTTAGAGCTATCGCTTCGGACTCGTATATGCTCTTCAACCGCGCAACTGTGGGCAACTTACTTCTCTCGTCGAGCGAACGAATATGGTGACCGATGCTCTCCAACGACTGATCAGAACCGGCAGCGAGGGATATCGAGGTCAGTCACAAGCCCGTCGTTGGGTTAGTTCGCGACCCCCCCCCACCCGCGCGAGCACACAAGATCGCTGATCATAGCAATGCTCAATCAAGGCAACGACATCGCCAGAGCGATTGCTGACTACTCACCCGGCCAGGCGGAAGGCGGAGGATTCTGCCAAGGTTCTGGGCTATTGGATCAAATACTCCCCGGCGTGGCGTCGATTGCGCTAGATAGCGAGATTGTCTGTTGGAAGAGTTTGTGCGCGAGTGAGAGGAGGAGTGACAGTCCGTGTGGTGTCGGTGGAGCCGTAGCCACGTTGTCGACGACCTCACTGCTTACCCGTTAATGAAGATTCGCTCCATCTTCAGGATATCGGTGCGGTGAAACTCCTTGTACTCTCTCAGTACGTTTCCGATCAGATATTGATCAAGGTTTTGGATTCTGGGATACAACGACGTAAGACTCGAATACGCTTGGTCTTGATTCTGAGTGCAGCATCGACAGCACGGCGTTAGTCTGCGCCGAATGCGCGATCGAGGCAGCAGGCGAGCGCACCGTTCCCGATGCCAGCAAAACTAGCGACATGAGCTCTATAGGATACCTGTTGGATCCGAGGATACATGTTTTGGAGAAGGGATCGCGCCGTTATAGCAACGTACTCGATAATCTTTCGCTCGCGGCCCTGTGGAGCCGACAGAGGGTCAGCCAGTACGACAGAGGCATGTATCCAGGCAGAGGTTTTGCATTCAAGCAAAGGGCTGCTGAATCTCGATGTTGCCAAATCGACACCCAGTCGACGGGGCTGCAGTGTGGCTTACGATTCGCTTCTCGGCTGCAGTGATATCGGCCTTGGTTTCCTTGAGTTTGGCCCACTTGAGCTCACTCTGATCGACGCTGCTCTCGAGCTGCTTGCAGTATTCCTCCAGGTGCTGGAGTACAGCCTGCTTGCCAGATCGCTCAGCTTTCTTGAGATAGAGGCCGCTGTTTTATCGCAGCAGACACGATGAGACATACAGCTGAGTCTTGCGTTGAACATCCTTCCTCTGCATAGCAGAGCGACTGAGGCTCCTTCGATGCGCCAGCCGATCAAGTCAAAGGGGGCTGTACGCCTGTAAATAGCCAGCCCCAATATATGCTTATGATTGACTCCACCTACACGACCGAGTCGACAGCGTCTTCCTGGATCAGCCCTTTTTGAGTCACCAGCTCCTTAAACTTGCCAATGTGGATTTGAATCTCACTGGCAACGTGGTGCACGGCATTGAGATGCTGCTCCGATTCCATATGTCGCGAGACATGGCCGTCCGAGAGTTGCTGTGGAGCGAAAACGAGGATAAGTATCCTCCGGATGACCGTTGTCGACTTCAATTGAATTGCTGCTTCCCATGGCTGCAGCATGACCCAGGATTTACCGTAACGGCGTCATGAATGCGTTTTTTGTGTTCAGAGTCGCTGAGAGTTGCGTTCGGGCTAAAAGTTGCAGGCGCGAACCCGCAACCAAGAGATGTCAGTGCGACCGACTTGAGGAACAGAGAAATCATGGCTTGGAGACCAAAGAAGCTACGTACGTCGCTCGGGTGATCTTGCTGCGAATCTCCACGGCGTTCGAGAGGAGACATCTCAGGAAGAAGGCACAAGGCACCTTCGAGAGTCGTTTCTGCGGAATCGAGATGACTCAGCATTATAGTGAGGCCGGCTGTCGCTTATGTCGCTTATGTCCGTAGCGCCGTGGAGCACTTTGCAGCTGCTCGCTCGACATGCGCGAAATCCTCACCCTGGCCTTCATGTATTCTTCCAAGCGCTCCAAGTCTGGTGATGATGTGCCGCTGAAGCACCGCAGAGTTAGGGTGGATGTGGATGTGCACGACGAACGGGCTCATGTGGTGCGGCTAGCAGTCGCTGTGGCTACCTTCCGATCGTGTTTGAGAGGTATGCGTATATCCCTTCAACAGCCTCATTGACGTCGTCCTGCACGGAACCAGGATAGGGGTGGAGCGCATGTGAGCCGAATGAAATGCAATCGACATGTCCAGGAGAGAAAATGGAGAGGCAGCGCTTCGGGCTCAAGGGCTTACCAAGGCCTTGTCGGACTGAGGATCGGCAGAGCCAAACTGCGCCTGATGCGATCTGTTCAGATGCAGTAATGGTGCGATCGAGGACCTGTGAGCTGCTTGAAGTGGGTAGCTGGTGGGGCCGGCGGCTCAATCGGCCTACCTCTCCAGTCTGTCTGACAGGACTCCCTTGATGATTGCCGGATATTCGTTTTGGGCATGAATCTGCTGCGATGAGAGTTTGGCGTGGGCCTGATCCAACATCTGCTGCCGACGCCTCAGAGCCAGTGTGGTCTTGGATTTGGCTAATTGGGACTCTGTATGGCCGCCACCATTGTGGGTCAGCATTCTCCCAGACCCTGGGTACTGACTCGGTGCTCTTGGTCCACAATCCAAAGGACCTACCGTATTGGCAGATCTCCTTCGCGACGGCCTGACAATGTGCCTCCAGAGCTTCGACATCATTCGTCTTTTGTGCGATTTTGGCTCGGAGAAGCTCACGCCGTTGACGCAGTGTGTCCATCCGGTTCTGTTCTTTCTGCAGGCTTTGCCTCAGCTGCAACAAGTGCGGTGTCTTCTTGGGGTCAAGATTGCCCTGGGTTTGTCTGATCGTCGGCAGTTCGTCAGTGAGGATTGGAAAATATGAGTGAGACTGTCGAAGGTCGCAAACTGCCCAGTGCTCCAACGAGAAAGACCTGGACCAGATACGAAGATCACCTTTTCAGCAATGCTCTGGCAGAGTCGTATTGTCTACAAGGCACGATGCAGCATTAATCAACGGGCCTGCGATAGCTTAAAGCGATGCCATGCAAGACCGATTCAGCCCATGCCCACAAGACAGGCGTACTCTCGAGGTAGAACATGCTGGACGAGGAAACTCCAGACAGGGTTTGTTTGCAACCGACACAGTCTTGAATAGATAAGAGACCCAAGTCAGAGACAGCACACGAGGGCCTGGTTCGGCAATTGGGCAGCCCTGCTGGTGAGCAGCGGCGTTCCTGCTTCTGGCTTCCTGCTTCGGACTTCCGCTTCGGACACAGCGCCACCTACTTTTGGATCGATGCAGGGTCGAGATCCTCGGTTGGGCTGCGAATGGTCTGCAGGGTCGTTGTGAGACTGTGTCCGTGACAGTTTGCCCACTCGATCAGGCCCTTGGAGTCGATGCTGGCAGTGGCACTCATGGGCAGAGGATAGATGGTTAGGGGAGGGGATCGTCTGGCCTGGTCGTGTAGATGCGGTGTCGGGCTCAGCCACGGCGGTCCGCTCGAAGTGCTATGATGGAGCTGATTTTCTTGGCCGAGGCGGGTCTGCTGCTGCCCCTGAGCGTTGCCGGTCGGCTGGGAGGTGTCTGTCGCAGATGAATCCAACACGAGCTCGCCTCAATGCGTCAAGTGGCGCGAAACCGGGAGCAGTGGGGCTTCCCAAAAAGGGCATACTGATGGGGCACCACACAACCAAGCAATTCAACCAAGCAATTTAACCAAGCAGCACAACCAGGCAACTCAACCAAGCAATTCAACCAAGCAGCTCAACCAGGCAACTCAACAGAGCCAAGCCAATAGCACCCACGTCACAACGAGCGCCAGCCGCCTCGTTCTGGATCCTGCATGTCCATCAATCCGGCCTCGCTGCGACTGCGCAGCCGCGCGGATCCAGCCGGCTTCGGCAGCTTCGCGCGCTTCGCATGGCCTGCCCGCCCCCGGCCTCAAAACCCGCCCCTTGCCTCGACCTGGGCTCGTCCTGCACTTGGACTCGCATCCCCCCCCACCAGCCGTCGGGATGCTCTCCACCAAGCAATACACCGCGGGCTACCTCGCCTCGGTGTCCAGTCCAGAACAGCGCAAGCTCTTTGAAAAGTGAGTGCCGTGTCGTTCTGCTTGGCGACCTCCTCCAGTCTCCGTTTCGGAAGCCTTGACTGCATCTGGGGATCTGCCTCTGTTGTCATGCTCACCAGCATCTACGCCTGCATCCAGGAGCGTGCTCGATAAGGAAAATCAGCACCGCCAGATCTTTGCCCAAAATCCAACCTCGGCAGAGGTCAAGGATCCGCTCGTCTCGCTTCTCCCGGTCCATCAGACGGACCCCGCTATCTGGAAATTTACGCCTGCCAATGACTCGGTATGCCCCATTTCCGACAGAATCACTTTGGCTATGAGCTACTCCTCTATAAGACGCCTTCTCTGGTCGCGGAGGGCGGGCATTGTTCATGTGACACGTGTCGGTTGATCGGTTGATACGATCGTCGTTGTTCCAATTCCGCAAGCATGACCAGTGGCGGGCTCACCTGCGCTTTTGGCTGTCCCCCAGGTTCCCAAGATCATGCCCCGCTCGGAGGACATCCCCGTCGAAAGCGCGTCGATCGGCAGCGCCAAGGACTTTCGTGAAAACTGGAAGGCCTTCAGCGAAGTCATGCTCGAAACCATCGACTGGAACAACGTCATGGCTGCCGGCGGATCCGTTCTTGCCTGCCTCGAACCTCTCCCCGCGGAGCACGCCGGTTCGGGTGCGCAGAGACGCAAGTACATGCGCTCCAAATTTCCGTCGTCGGACTTGGACCTGTTCATATATGGGCTTGACGAAGACCAGGCCAAGCAAAAGATGATGGCCATATACAACGCTCTGCTGGATGTGATCCCCTTTGAAGTCACCGTGTTTCGCTCTCCGCATGCCGTCACTCTGGTAAGTCAGACGCTCGGATGCCTTGGACCACTGCCGCAACGCTCCATCTCACAAACATGCTCGTCTGCTCCGCCGCTAGGTGTCTCAATATCCGTACCGACACATCCAAGTGAGTCTGCGTCCGGGCTTTGTAAACTCGCATCAAATGGCGATCGCACCGGCTGCTTTACTGCTCCACCGCTTTCACTGCTCGACTGACACTGTCTGCCACCCGTCCGTCTTGTGTTCAGATTGTTTTGCGGCTCTATCGCTCGCCCGCAGAGATTCTCATGGGCTTCGACGTCGACTGCTGTGGCGTCGGCTTTGACGGCCAAAATGTGTATGCCACTCGCCGTGCGCATCTGGCGATCAGCTCCAAGGTCAACTGCGTTGACATGAGTCGTCGCTCCACCTCCTACGAAGTGCGCCTAGCCAAGTGTGCGTATACAGTCCGAAAGCATGTCCTGTGGCGGGGAGTGGGATTCTGAGCCGATCTGCTTACGCCAGCAGACGCGCCGAGATAGTGTTGCTGGATCCATCTGTTGATCAGCGTTTCTGTGATTGACGCTTGTCCTCTATGCCGACTGTGGCCGTTCCGATTGCATCAGATGCCGAGCGTGGATACGAGATTGCTGTCCCTCAGCTCCAGAGAGACAGGATCGATCCTCAGGTCTATGAGCGCAGCTTTGAAAAGGTCCAAGGTCTTGCCCGCCTGCTCCTGTTTGAGAGCCTCAGTTCGCAGGGAGCGCGAATGACGTTCAAGGAACAGCAGCGCACACGCCGCCTCCGGCCATCCCACGACAAAGCCGGCGCCCATCGACGTCTTGCCTACAGACGCAACCAGGATCTCACGGCTGGCGGAGTTGATTCCAACGACTACAGCACGCTCTTTATGCCCTATGGACCAGGCTGGACAGCCGAAAAGATCCGCAAGAAGGCCTACAAGAAGGACTACATCCTCAACAACCCGTACCTCATGCACAAGTTTCGTCGCACCCGGCACCACCAGCACCCATGCTTCTTTGGCACCATGGAGGACGTCATGGAGGACTGCTGCGGACAATGCCCCCCTCTCCCGGACGACTACGACCCAGAGGAAAAGAACATATTTGTGTCTGGGCCACTCGGCTTCATCAAGGACGATCCCGGACGACAGCAGATTGGTAGCTTCCATCCTGTCGACGACAATGAGTGGACCAAGGATGCTTATCTGCCCGACGGAATCTACGACTGGCTGCAGTACATTGCCGACGACAATGTCCAAGCACTCAAGCAGCACACAGCCGCCGAGGAGTTCGATTTCGACCAACGCGATTGGCTCGGGTACGGATGTTTGCAGCGCATCGAGTGTTCCTGGACTTGGTTGGGGGGGGGAGGTTTGCATTCGGCACTCTGCGCCTTGGCTCCTGTGCTCCGGCTTGAACCTGACACCGCCATTGATACCGTTGTTCCGCATACTTTCTTTTGTCTAGCCGCACGCTGCTCCAGGTTGCTGTGCTGTGCAACTCCATCAAGGTCGCCACTTACCTCATCGACAAGGGAGCCTCTATCAGCCTGACGCTCCCAGACGGAAGAAATCCCCTTCACATCGCCTCCGAGTACGGCTATGTTGAGATACTCGATAAGATCGTCGAGCGCAACCGGGCCAACATCAGCAAAAAGGCCCAGGATGAAGAAAAGAGGCACGACTCGCCTGATCAACCGGCAAAAAAGAAGCTGAAGCTCTCGGAAGAAGACGAGGGCGAGATAGATTCGGTCACCCAAGACGACCTCAGCGAAGAAGAGGACTATGTCAGCGTCGATCCGGCCGAAGCCACCAAGCCTAGCAAGGCTCAGGGTGGCGAGGCCAAAGGAGACGAGGAGGAGGAGATCAAGTACGACATTATCGACACTGCTTTTGTTGATTGGGATATGAAGGTATGTTTTGTGCTCACCCCAGCCCTCCGCCGATCCATGGGCCCTCCGCCGATCCATGGGCCCTCCGCCGATCCATGAGCCCTCCGCCGATCCATGAGCCCTCCGCCGATCCTTGGAGCCAGGGTGCATTCTTATGGAGATGGTGGCAGGATGTCAAGGCAGCATGCCCATACTCTTTGAGCTGATGCCATCGATGGACTGCATATGTAGATGACTCCGCTGCACTATGCGTGTCTCCACGGCCAGCGCGAGGCCTTTGAGCGCCTCGTCGAGGCCGGGTGCTCCATCAGCCAAAATGTGGAGATCAAGGTCAACGACTGGTCTCCAAAGCGTATCTACACCCTGTTTGATCTTGCTTTAGCATGCATTGATCGGGAAAAGCAGATCGGAATGATAGAAGCCTTGATCGCCCACAAAGTGCCGCTCGATAGGCTCAACACAAGCCGCACGGACACGATTTGGCACAGGGCCGTCACAGAGGAGCGCATGGACATCATTCAGATTCTTTCCTCGAGCAATCACATCGATCGAGAGGGGCTGGTCGAGTCGATGAACCTGATGAATGCTTCCAAGACCACGCCTGTGGCTCTCGCCGCACAACTCGGCCGGCCAACTATTTTGAAGGCTCTTCTGGATGCCGGCTGTTCGGTATGCGGGTTGGTGCGGGTATCATTGGGGAGCATTTGGATGTCATTCTCCTGCCATCGATCTGCTTCGGGATGGCGCTATCGTGAACAACGAAGGCCGATGCCGTCAGCGAGTCTGGTATTTCGGGCCGCACCGCCAAACATTGCTTGCACGGGCTGATATATATGCGATTCCTGGTCTGGCTGGGCAGGCTGATATTCCGGTCGAGTCATGCTCCAAGTTCCTTTCGGCTTCCTCCGGCGATTGGTGGTCCGTCAGAGACTACCAGAATGATCCGAATGTTATGAAATCCATGATTGCGCAGCCGCTGAAACTGGCCATTGACAGAGGCCATCATGAGTGCGCTCGATTGCTGATTGAACACGGTGCCGACGTGAACTTTGTCACGTCGAGCCCCAGTGAGGAAACTGCCCTCGATGCTGCCGACAGAGCCATCGGATCTGCCACAAAAGCGGTCGCTATCATGCGGGAGAAGCAGTCCAATCCTGAAGCCGTCGCCGACGACCCACTCAAAAGCCTCCGTGATAGGCTCAAGCGTGCCGCTCCAAATTCTGTGGAAGAATTCCTGCTCGACAAGCTGATCAAAGCCCAGGAGACCACCATCACGACCGACGTCAAACCCACCGAAGACCCAAGCTTGCCCCGCGACGACTGGGTTCAGGCTCTTGAAGATGACCACGACGACGCCCCCGCGGTCGTGGAGGGCTGTGCCACCCCTGAGGAAAGGAAGCTCTTCCAGGTGCTTGTGGCTGAACGAACTCTCCGTCGCCTGAAGCTCTGCCGTGATGCCCTCATCTCGAAGGGCGCTAGCACTGCGGCCGACCTTAAAGCCCAGCATTTGGATGCTGAGACGCTGAAGCAGCAAAAAGAGTTGCAGGCGTTGGTCCAGCTGCAGAACCAAACCATTGCCGATGCACAGCTGAAGCTGCTGAAGCTGAACCAGCAAAATGCTACCGTGCTGCCCTCTCTTGCGCCGGCTCCCAACCCTTTGCATCAGTTCCAGATCATGGATCGATCGCCTGGGGCGTACTCCAGCGTTACATACACCAATATTGAAAGCAAGCTGTCGACGGCATATCTTTCTCTCTTTAGGGCGTCCTGGAAGGGCGATGTCACGCAGATCCGTAAGCTCACCGTCGATGCCCCAGACAAGAAACAGCTACTCGTCTACGTTGTCCACATCGGCCTCTCGGTAACCCCGCTGATGCTGGCCACCTGGCGCGGTCACAGCGAGGCTGTCGCCGAGCTTCTCCGCATCGCTCGCTTGCAACGATCCAAGAAGGATGCTTCTGAATCGGACAAGCCCACGCGCGCTGTCATCAACAACTACGAGGATGAAGATATGGATGAGGAAAGCAACCCCTCCGAGCCAGACGTAGATGCCGGTGGCTCCGATCCCAACGACGACGACAACGACGACGACGAGGATTACGTCGAAGACGGTGAGGCGCCATCAGTGCGCACGGTCACCGCCACGACCAAGGCCACCCTGCTGGACTTGTGCCAAGTCAAGTCGCGCTTCTTCTTGGAGTATGCCCCCCACGACGGCGTTCTCTCCAGGAAAATCGACGCCACTGCCCTTGACATTGCCCTCGGCACCCGGGCCACCGAGGCCGCCAGGGCCATTCTCGAGGCCCTCAAGGGCGAAAAGGGCTGGGATCTTACTTTCAAGAACGACGGTAAAAACTATGGCTCGTGGGCCGTCGGCCAGATCGGCGTGACCATTCTGAAGGGCGATGTCAAGGGACTCCGGGCTCTGATTGAGTAAGTTCGCGCATCGGGATTGGACCATCGTGGCTTGTTTGTTCTTTGAACTCCCCTTCCTGCTGCGCCTCGATCTTTAGCGCTGGCATCGGGCGGAGAAACGATCGAGAGTCTACGTTAATCAGGGTGTTTGTTTCCTTCGCAATGCACAGGCATGATCTCGCCGGTCTTGAGCTGTTTGATCTGTTCCCCGATATCCCAAGGCCCAAGGAGCACGAAGCTCCCTCGGAAGCCAAGATCGAGGAGGCCGCCGGCAAAAAGAGCCGGGTTCGTCCATATACAGGACTGAACCCCAAGTCCATGCAGCTCCCGGCCAAGCCCGAGGCAAAGCCCTTGACCAATTCGCCCGTGCAGAGCGGGCTGATGCACCTTGCTGCCGCCTTTGGGCGAGCAGACTTGATGCAGCGCCTTCTTGACCTGGAGTGGGTCACGGAGGCCGTTTCGGTCTTTATGAGCAACTATAGCAGCAGTCCGCGTGCGATTGCGCTCTCTAGACTGCCAAAGGCCGAGCTCACCAAGATCCTGACAGTGTACTTCCAAGGCCTCTCCACAAACGATATGGGAAACCCTTCGCCAATCCACTGGGCAGTGCACCACAACCGCCCCGAGTCGATTGCCAAGCTCGCGAGTATCATGCCCGCTGCTGCTCTTCGCTCGATGCTGTTTGAAAAAACGCGCAACAACCAGCTTTTGCCGACCCACTCGGCGGCCAGCTGTGGCAACTTCCGATGCTTCAATGCCATCGTCGAGGCCGCCAAGACAGTGGGTGAGGGCGATAACATTGTCACCCACACCGACGGTCTGAGGAAATGGAATGTCCTTCACCACGCTGCGTAAGTGCTGCTGTCTGCAGGATGGTCCGGCATGGCCGCTGCGGGGTGCGTATTTTTTTCTGACCTTGTCTTAACGACTCTTGCTGCTCCAGCTACGAAGGAAGAGTCGAGTTTATCGAGCATCTCTTCAAGTTTGTTCCAGCCAACCAGATAGCCAGCCTCCTGCAGCTGCAGTCCGACACTTACTGCTACACGCCCACGATGCTGGCTGCTGTCAACGGCCACCGCCGAACCGTCAAGTTGCTGCTGGATGCCCAGCAGAACCTCGCCAAGAGCGGTCGCCCGCTTCCCGACGACGCCAAGAGCTATCTCGGCTGTAGCCCCCTGCACCTTGCCATCCGCGGAGGTTACTTGGACATTGTCAAGTCCTTCCTGTCCGACATCGAGACGCGCGGCGTTCCCTCCACAATGATGGCGGCAGACGCTCGCCTCGCTGCCCTCGGAGCCGAGGACGCTGGCGGTATGCATGCCGTGCAGACTTCGCACCAGATCATCCACCGATCCTTCATTCAAAGCAGCCTCAAGTCTGCCGATTTGCCGCCCGCACCCAAGGCTATTGTTGTTGGTGGCAAGCACAAAGTACCCAAGCCGAAGGGCGACCACACGCCGAGCGATCACATCGGCGTGTACCGCTATCTCCATGGGCAGCCTGAAGAGCCCCGCCGCTCGCTCACGCCCTTGGAGGCCACCCTCAAGGCGACCCAAGTCGGCATCCGCACCGCCAGCGGCCAACCTCGATCCAAGCCGCCTCCGGACTTGGATAACTCCTCCTGGAGCGAAGTTTTCTCCGCCGGCTCGGGCGGATACTATGTCCAGTCCGGAGATCCGCCCGGCTTGCGCTGGCTGCAGCTTGTCGACAGCGGCGCCGTTTGCTCTGCCACCTGCGGCGACAGCGAAGACGACGCTTCCGACGGCGATGACGATAGCGATTCGTAACTGGTGGTGACTGCATCCCTTCCCTCCACAAGTGCTGACTAGACCAGAGTTTCATTCCTGGAGTTATCGTGCAACGCATCAGAGAAAGGGCCGGACTGATTGCCCGCCCCAATACAATATTGCTCTTGGTCTCGCACTTCCGGCGACAGCTCTCCAACCCGAGCAGCCAATCTTCCCTTTACCAGGAGTGCGGACAATGTGACGAAAGGGTATATATTCCGAGCTCCCAGATCATACAACTGGGGAGCAGGTAACCCCCAGCCCAGGAACTGGAAAGGAGAGATAAAAATAGAGAAACAAAGGCAAGGCCCAGGTGTAAACCTTGACAGCAATGCAAAGAAGAAGCGATTGGGAAGTGGGGGTTGGGTTGGAGTGGGTTGGAGTGGAGCGGGAAAGAAAAGTAAAAGGAAATGGAAGGAATAAAATGGAATAAATGGCTTAGAATGAAAGAGGGGGGAGGGAAAAAGTAGACAACAGGACGGATTGCGGAGGAGGAGAAGAGGCGACCTCTCAAGGCGGCAAAAGCAGGGTCGGAGAAGAGAAGGCGGCGATAGGCGGCGATAGCGGTGGTGATAACGCTCAGTGGAACGGTGCCGTCTCATCGCATTAGATGTGTTCTCATGGCGGCTGAGCCCTGTGATAACGTTTGCCCCTATGACTGCCTCGAGGAACCACCGTAGGGTAACGACGAGGAGGAAAGGTAGAAGGAGATCGTGCATTTTAATACGTATACACATGTGAAGCATACATACAGTCACGCACTGATAGAAAAGGTGCCAAAGGGCAAATGTGAAGATAGAGAAGCAATGATGCAACCAAATGTCACCCGTGATGGAGGAGGAAAGAGAGGAGGAGGAGGGGGGAGACGAGGAATGCGAGAAATGTGTCATCGAGGCGCAGACGAAGGCAAGGTATAAATCCCAGATGATCCAGCACTGAGGCTGGTGGCAGATAGATAGAGAAACCGACAAACAGATATGCAGACCAACAACAGGATCATGGAGGAAAGTGAGAGATCGATCGAGAGAGAAAGCGAAGGAGAGAGCGAGCGCAGGCAAGCAGGCAAGCAGGCAAGCAAGCAAGCAGGCAAGCAAAGAAAGCTACGTAAACGAAGGAGCAGAACGGAACCAATAAAGACACAGACAGCGCTGGTCTGGATGAGCCGAAACTGGTGATGCGATTAAGCGCGATTTTAGGCAGCACAAGCAGCAGCACCAAAAACAATAGCCGTAAACTGAAGAGCAGCAATGAGAAAAAAAAGGATAATAATAGAGACAACGCAAAAGAAACAAGGCGAGAGAGCACAAACCGAGCTAACACTGCAACGTACGAGAGAACTTGGCTCATGATTGCGCTATTATTATGCTTCCCGGTGTTGTCAATTTTTTTTTCTCTCTCCCTGATTCTTCTTTGCGTCCACCTCCCCCCCCTCCGCCTTCTCTGCCCTCGCCGATATCGCTGACGCGAGGGGGGTGGAGGGAAGGAAGGAGGGGGAAAAAGGGAGGGGCCGTTCAGTGGTTCATTTCCCAACCCATGTTCAGGATCGAGTTGGTGGAATCGGCTTCTGGCTTCCCAGAGGGACCCGCGGCATTGGGATCTAAAGAAGACGGCATGGAGGGCGGCACAGCGCCATTAAAGACGTTTGGACTTGGCATGCCCACAGTCGAGACAGTCGGGAACTGTGGGGTGGCCGATCGAGTGGTATCATAAGAGTCATAAGCGACTTGCGGCGGCGGGGTATTGGCAAAGTTGGGTATACTGGACCGGCGGTAGATCGGATTGGAGCCACCAAAGACCTCGGGTCGGGCAGAGACTGGCGCAGACGGAGCGTCGTGGTCATTGTTTGCCACGCCCCCGGATCCTGCAAACTGCTGGCTGATCATGGGCTGCTGAAAAAACGACATGGGCGACTTGGACTGCTCCTCGATGGTCTGTATGTCGCGGCTAAACGGCAGCTGGGGAGTCGAGGCCTGCGGAGGGAGCTGTTGATAGAACGGGGTATTGGAGGGAGGTTGGAGGGCCGCTGACTTTGGGCGCACCTGGGAATAGGGCGCGACCTGTGCTGTCGGAAGGCGCTGCGGATTGGCCGATGTGGCCGAATACCACGACGTGGCTTCATGCTGCATCGGGACTTGCTGCGGGTTCGTCGGCGCATTCATGCTGGGCAGCAGCTGCGGATCGGCACCACCCGAGTGTGGGCCCATGGACTTTTGGAGGGGCGGCTGGCCGGTAAAGACAGGTCCCATGTTGTTGGGCGGGGCCCGCGTCGGGTTGGGTCCGTGGTAGACGGCGGTCGGGTATATGTGTGGGCCGTACGGATGCATGGGGCGGAACGGCGGGGTGTTTCGATTGTAGCTCATTGGCGTCGAGGATCGCAGTTGCGGTGGCACGGAGATACCCATGGGGGTCACCGGATCGGCAGCCGGGGCAACGGGTTCTGAGATGTTGTGGATCGGGAGCGTCATCTGGAAGGGCTCGGGTCGCGAAATATGGTCCATCTTGGAGATGACCCCGCCGCCGTTCATGTTGGTATCCATCTGGCTCGACTCGATGATTTCCAGCTTGGACCCACCCGAGCCGAGAGCCGTGCCGGACTTGCGCTGCAGCGATTTTGGCGAGTTGTCGCCGGGGGCTGATCGTAGGCGGATTAGCCCATGGCGCAGGCCCTCCTTTTCGCGGAACTCGGCAATGATTCGGTTCGAGAACTGGGCAAAGTCCTTGGCGGCCCATGTCTCGAAGGCGGCGCCGAGCCCAGTAAAGTCCATCTCATTCAGGCCGAGGTCGATCTGGCCCATGAACTCGCTTGAAGGTACAATCGCGGGCTCCATGTTGGGGCGGAGCTGGAGCTGGAGCTTGTGGATGATCATCTTACGACACATCTCACGCAAGAAATAGCCGATCTCGGTCGAGGTCGATGGGAACGGTAGCTGGTGGGGCACCACGACGAATTTGCCAGGCTGCTTTATGGTGTTGTACGAGTTGAAGCCCTCGGCCTTTTCAGTAAAGGCGAAGGAGCTGGGCCCGGACTTGCTTGGGTCTGCAAACGGAACGGGTATCTGTGGAGGCCAGGCCGGAGCGAGCCATGGGGATAGCGGGGGCAGCGTCAGCGTCAGCAAACGAAGCAGCGGAAGCGGGTCGGGGCAAATGGAGGCAATGGAAGCAGCGGAGGCGGCAGTGGGGGGGGGCAGGTCGAGGAATACAGAGTCTGCCACTCGCTCAGGTGGCGCTGATCGTATCGATCGATGGATCAATCGATCCATCGATGAATCGGTTGAGCACACTGAGCAGCGCGCCGGGCTCGGTCCGGGCTCGGTCCGGCTTCCATCTCGACATGCCCCATCTGCGAGGGATGAAACCTACATGGTGCGCCTCGATCAAGTGGCTTTCCAGGAGCTGCGCATTGGGGGTAGCAAAGGAGCAGCTGGGCCACGAGCACAGAAACGAGGCCTCGTCTGAGGTGGGCTGAGTGCGAATCCTGGGCCGTTTCGAAGGATGCTCCGACTTGTCAGAGCGATGCTGGCGATCGCTCGGCCCGGGGGTGACTGGAGGCTCGCTGGCCGCAGCAACAGAGGTTGCGGCGGAAGGGTTTTGCTCGCCCTCGTGCATCTTCATACCCGAGCAGAAATACTGGGTCGGATCGACGTGGTAGGCCGAGTTTTTGGGATCCATGGTGGTGACGTGCCGCTTCAGCCGGGTTCGGACGGCAAAGGCAGCCGGGCACTGGAAGACAAGCTCGCCCTTGCGGTTTCGCAGCAGACCCACTTCAGACGGAGTATTAAGGTCAGCAAAGAAATCTTGATTAGGGTCTATGTCGGCAGGGACATCGCCCCTAGCCCTTCGACGTTCGGCCAGGAGCTCTAAAAAGTTGTCGAGGATGATGGTGTTGTTGGAGATGGCATGGTAGCCCTCGGATGAGCGAGCTAGAGGACCAAGCGGAATCGACAACAGAGCCAGAAGCGATCAGTATAAGGCAAGGATGCACGATGCTGCACGGTGCTGCACGATGCTCGGCCGGACCGACGGATGGATGATCAGACGATCGTATGTGCATGCCGACGCCAGTTCAAGGACCCGTAAGCGTCGGCGAGCGGCAATGTGGAGCGAGAGAATGGAACAAAGGGCAGGCCAAACCAAGATGGGAGATGCGCAACACCAATCCGCAGGCAGAGGAAAGTCGAAAGTAAAGAAAGGATCGAAAGTAAAGAAAGGATCGAAAGTAAAGGCAAAGGCTATGCTTTTTGGGGGAGGAGGAGGGAGAGGCTCCGATCGGGGACGTACGGTGGACGAATAAAGGGAAAGAAGCGAGCCTGTGCAAACGAAAAGGGCGGCCCCGACAGAGCACGACCTGACGGAAGTGGTGGCGATTGGAAACGCTCGTCGGGACCCAAGCCCCAACAGAGCCCATTCCATAGGCGGCTTGCAAAGTGAAGCAAGTTTGAAGGAGGGACTCTGACAGAAAAGAGGGGAGGAGGACACGAGGAGCGGCCGATGCGATCCAGAGCGAGGGCAGAGGCAAACAACGATATTCCCTCGTAGAGGTAGCTCGAGCTCTCGGACGGCGGGGGGGGGTTCGTACATAACAGGGTACAGGGTATATGGCAAAGACCAACAGACAGCAAGTGCCTGGGCTGGAGCCGAGAGCAGTCCAAGGCAGGCTAAATTGAGAGAGAGGCTGAGGGGGGGAGGGAGGGAAACGGAACACAGATAGACGGCCGCGGGAGACATTACCTTCTGCAAGCCTGACTTGCTCCTCGACCTTGAGATAGGTGGTGTGCCATCGATACAGCTCGATGTTGGTGGTCTTGAAGTCGCAGACGTACTTTTTGACCTTGGTGCCGTGCTGGGATCTTGCGTCTCGCGGCGGAATATTGACGGGGGTATGCTGCGGGGTATGCATCGGGGTATGGGTTTGCTGGATGGCGCGGGAGGCCTCGAGGCGGTCAGAGGCATCAGCCTGGGAGCCGGCGGTGGTGTCTTGGAGCGAATCTGAAGTTGCGTCACGCGATCGCCGGGCGTCGTATTCAGAGTCGTCGTGATAGGCACCAGCGGCGGTTTGCTTGGGGTGTCTCGGGGTCATGGTGTGTTGCGACGACGAAGGGCAGAGCAGGGGGAGGCTGTGGCGATCGAGCGACAGGGGATCGAGACCAGTGGCCGAGGGGTGGACGAGTAAGGGTGGGAGGGGCAGACCGAGTAGGGTCTCAGGTCCACACCAGGGGGGGGGAGATACAAAGAAAGGGCGAAGGCTCGGTGCCAGCGGACGGGCAGAGGGGAGGGGTCGACTTGGAGATGAGCGAGAGCGGTAGGCGGGAGGCCGTGCACGGGCAAAGGCCGAGATCGGGGCGAGCGAGCGAGCGGGAGACGACGCGGGGGAAAAAAAGTGTTAATATGGGTAACGACCAGGAACAACGACGCCGCTGAAAAAAGAGAGAGAAAAGGAAGGAGGAGAGACGAGAGCAGCGGGCGGGCGAGCGAGCGAGCGAGGCGACTCCAAGGCCGTGATGAAAGCAAGAGAGACGAAAGAGGAGCCTTGCTCTTGGAGCGACAAGAGACGAGATGAGCCGGGCGGTTACACGACAAAGCGACAGCACGGGGAGGAGGAACAGCGGCAGACGGTCAACGACGAGAAGGCGAGAGGGCGAGGGAGAGAAAGGGAGGAGGGTTGCCAAGAGCCGGATGATCAGCAGGGGTGCATTGTCCGAAAGAAGGACAGGTAGATCGGGTGGATGGGAGAAAGGAGAGGCAGCAGGAAAGAGATGGAGGAAGCAGACGGGGCTGGGGGGAGGACTCGATGGCCGAGCAAAACAGGAGCAGAGCAAAACAGGGGCCAAAAGGGAGACGCGCGGACGAGGACGGGACGAGAACGCCGTCGGCGAGCGCGCACGAGACCAACACGTACCAATAGGCACTGCAATGCAGGTCGGTCAGCGCCGAACGAGAGAGCCACCAGGGCGGGGCGGGCCAGAGCAAGAGGAACAACCGACCGAGATCGGCCGAGCGATGGCGCCAAAGCAGAGCAGCCGGCGTGGGGCAGTTGGGTCGAGAGAGATGTACACCACTTGCGGGTCAGCAGGGACGAGCAGGCCAAGGGAGACCAAAGCTAAGGCAGACGACGAGACTGGACACGGGCGAAAGAAGAGTTATGGGTTAGCAAGTGCGCGATGCGATGGCGGTGGCGACGGTGGTGGTGGTAGTGGTGATGGTAGTGATGGTAGTGGTGATGGCGGTATTCTGTGATGGTCTGTGATGGCTGGGCGATGCAATGGCAGCACACAAGGAGCGACGTGCGGGAGATCGCGGAGCAGCAGCGGGATGTGCTCGACCAAGCGATCCAGCCCGGGTCCGCGACCATCGGCAGTACCACAGAGCGGGGTCAGGGAAGACTGGTGAATGCAGCACCGAGGCTCTTTGAGACGACCATTATCGCCGCAACGAGCCCGAAACACCCGCAGTCGCCAATGGCCAGAGAGACCACGGCTCTGCGGGAGTCGTCCGGGTTGGGGATGAGACGGTCGTCAAAGGCAAAGCCATTCCACCTGCTCGAGGCACCATTGGCCGGAGCCGAGTTGGACAGCAGCGTCCGCCTCGAGCAGCAGGGGCAACATTGTGCCTCGAGCAATGGATGGCAAAGTGTCTTTGAGCAACCGGATGGCGACTGCATATCGACGACAAGCCAGGGAAAGTGGAGTAGTAGCGCGATTGGAGGAAGCAGATCACTGGGCGGCGCGAGATGGACAGCCCGGCCCAGGACGGACGAGTACCCAGGGATTCAATGCCGGTGGCTGCCCGAGGAAGGGAGCAGGGCGGATGCAGCCGGAAGACACCAGTACCTTTTGTGAGCAGCCGTGGACAGGCGGACCAAGGGTGAGCGACGGGCCAAAGTACAGTGTGAGCGCCGGGGGGGGGCAGACGGAGATGGATATGTAGTGCAGTGGTGATGTGCGGGGATGTGGGATGATATGTGGTGATGTGTGGTGATGTGGATGACGATGAATATGGATACGGATACGGATACGGAGATGGAAGTGGAGATGGAGATTATAGATATGGATATGGGTATGGATATGGATGTGGATATGGGAATTATGGAGTGCGTTGCTGCCGGGTGAACTGGTGGACAAGCCAGCAGGGAACAAAGCAAATAGGCAAGCAAGTAAGCAAGTGAGCAAATAGGCAAGTAAGCAAGTGAGCAAGTGAGCAACGTAGCAAGCAAACAAGCAGGCAAAGCGAATAGGCAAAGCGAATAGGCAGGCAGGGACCGAGGCAGCCCGATGGAGAGGGGAGTAAGGCAATACGCGGGATGCGATGCAACGCAACGCAATATATCAAAAGGCGGGCCGAGTCTGGAGTTCCGTGAGCGGGTGGCAAAGGGCTTGGGCGCAACGAGAACGAGCGCTGAGGCGAGAACAAGAACCGGGGGCGAGACGAGGCGGAGAAGGGCGAGGAGAAGGGAGGGGCGAGGGGAGGACAGGGCAAATTGCGGGCAAGGGAAGGAAGGCATGGCAGGGGCGATTGGAGCGTGGTGAGGCGGCGATTACCCAGGCCGGGCCGCACCCAGGCCGAGTCGCGCCCAGGCAGGGCCGGATTGGAGCCATGGCGATCGTTCCTTGCGCTGGGTCGATGGGAGGGTGGAAGTGTGTGTGGAAGTGTGTGTGGAAGTCGGTGTGGAAGTCGGTGTGGAAGTCGGTGTGGATGTCGGTGTAGGTGTGGATGCCGGTGTGGGTGTGGGACCACAATCCCACAGCAGGAGCTACCGAAAGAGCACACCAACTGGCGGCCGATGCGCTGAGAGCCGTATCTGCTGGATCCATACTTGCACAGACGGATGCAACCCCATGGGAAGCATCTCGAATGGGTCGCAACGCGGGGTTGTCCGCCAGCGCTGTATGGGGCAGCAGCCCGGCGGACAGGCGCGACCCGATGGCGGTTGTGTCGAGCGAGAGGCGTTTGGCAGCACTGGGCCAAGACCAGCGCACCACCCAAGCCAGACTGCGAATGGCATCCACGCAGGAGACGGTAATGCACTCGCACGCAGGGGCCGTCGTGCAAATGCAGTCGCAAATGCAGTCGCAAAAGCAATCGCAAATGCAATCGCAAATGCAACCACATCCCCCTCCTCGTCCGGGCTGGCTCTGCCGTTGCCATGGGACAGCCAGGAGCCGACAGCAAGGTCGTCGTCGTCTGCAAAAGTGCGGCGGGCATGGATGCCAGCGGAGCAGCCCGGTGCCGCCCAAGATGGCCAGCCGGCGAGATCAGTTGTGCTTGGCCATATGCCGCTGTCGCTGAGAAAAGTCCCTTGGCTGGCCCAATGCTGGCTCGGCCAATCGATGCAAAGACCGAGCTACCGATACCAATGCGCTGTCGATGCCATTGCCCACATGCAGCACCTCACGGCTCTTGCTGTCGTCATGGACTCGTCGTGGACTCCTGCAGACAGTCGGGCCATCTCTGGATCCATGCAGCAGCGTCCCGACGACCCCCATCTCGCCCACATTCCGATGGCCGCACCGCCCTGTCTTTGCTCAGCACGCCTCCCCAGCGGAGTGACTCACGGTGCGGGCCGGCATGCTCGATCCCTTTCCGCATTTGCATTCCGCATTTGCATCCCGCATTTGCATTTTGCATTTTGCATTTTGCATTTTGCATTTTGCATTTTGCATTTTGCATTTTGCATTTTGCATTCCCTCCCCTCCCCGCACGGAATCCCCTGGACCACCCGTGCAAGATCTGTCTGTGCGATCGCTGCGTGGGCGGGTGTCCCCCCCCTTTCTCCACTCCCGCTGCTTCTCTCTCTCTCTCTCTCTCTCTCTCTCTCGCCCGACTCTCTCCCTCGCTGTTGGCGGGGTTGTTCTCCATCCTTCCCTTCCGCCGCCTTCTTCTCAATCTTGGGTGGATCCTTGCCTCGCATGGTGGCGGTCCATCGCACCGCTCGGGCCGGTCCTTCGCTCTTGGCCCCGCCGTGCCGTCTGCGTCCGATCCCTGTCGCTCTCGCTCCGCTTGGATGCCTGTCCCGCCGCCCCATATGCCTGTCACCCCCGCTCCATCTCCCTGTGTGGTCCGCTTGCGTGTCTGCCCAGTCTGGAGCTGGAAACTCGGGCTGGCGGGGCTGGGATGGCTCTGCTTTGGCGGGAGCGAGGCGGAGGGGAGTTTGGGCGGTGCTGCCGGCGGTTTTGGCGGCGCTCCTCAGCCAGCTAATGTGGCCTGGTCAATGGCCGCTGCAAACCGGCTCTCCTCCATCTGCGTCTCGATCATCTCGATCATCTCGATCGTCTCGATCGTCTCGATCGTCTCGATCTTGATCCTTGCGTTGCTGCTGTTCGTGTTTTGCTCGATGAGCAGCGCAACAGCCGTGATAAACCGCCTGGTCATTGAGGCTGTTCAGGGCGATCATTGAGACTGTCCAAGGCAGCCATTGAGGCTGTCTGTGTCTTGTTGTCCTTTGCTCTCTCGCCTGCACTCGCCTGCACCCTCTTGCATCCACCAGCATCCGCCTGCACTCGCATGCACCCGCATGCAGCCGTATGCGCTGGTGGGCAGCGGGCATGTGCAATGCAGGCCAGGCCTCAGCCTCAGCGCAACAGCGTCCATGGCCGCGTCCCCAGAGCCACCTGCCAGGAGCCGCCCTTGGTCGTGGTGGCGCTGGTCCGCTTCCCAGACCTGCGTTGCTCTGGGCGGGTGTCGCTCGGCTGACCTGCTCAGGCGCTGCCCAGCAAGCCGCCCACCCTCGCCGATCACACGCCGCCGTCTCGGTGGAAGAGGCGCCGCTGCTGTTGGAATGGCACCGGCGGCGCCCGGCCAAAAGCCCAAAGGATCCGCTCTCACGGCCCCATCCAAACTGCCTGCTCCATCAGCCAGGCACTCTCACTCTCACTCTCATCCATCACTCACTCACTCATTCACTCCCTCGCATCGGCCACTTGCTGGCATCGATTTCCATCTCCATCCCCATTGTACTCGCCTCTGCAATCGCACTCGCCACCACCCTTAATTTCCTCCCTATCACTCCCGCTTACACTGACACTCCTGCTCTCATTCCCATTTCCATTTCCATTCCCATTCCCATTCCCATTCCCATTCCCATTCCCATTCCCACTCTCGTCGCTGCAGCCGTTACCACCGCCATCACTCCTTCTTCCCCTGCCTCCCCGTCCTGACATCCTTCCCCTCTCGTCCTTCTGCTCACTTGCGGCCCCTTCGCTACTGGCTTTCACCCCGCCCTCTCGTCACTGCCAGCGGGAGCTGCGCCCCACCAAGCTCCAACCTCGACCACTCGACCTGCTCACAGGCCTCGACCACCTCCGTTACCCTCACCACCGCCATCGCCATCGCCATCGCTGTCGTCTCCACTCTCTCCCTGTATCTACCCCATCCCAGTTTCTACCCCCATTCTTTCTGCCCTCTCTTGGATGTGTTTTTCGTCATCGCTCGCTCTCCGTTTGTCTCGATGCCGCTCGTCGTCACTCCCTCGTCACCCTGCCCACCGGCGTCCACCAGCGCCCACCTGGGTGCATCCTCTCGCATCAAGTTCCCTCGTCGCAGTGCAGAAAACGACTCACTCGATTCGTCCCTCAGCCTGTCCACCCCTGCTTCATTTTGCCCGGTCCTATCCCACAGAGCAAGGGGGAGAAACTATCCCGTCGCAGTGCTTCACTCTCCCGCTCTCGTCCCTCCCAGTTTGCCACCATTGGGTCGCCCTTCAGGGTCAGTGGCCAGCTGCCGAGATGGATACTTTGCCTTCGGCTGGCAAAATTTAGTGTATTTATGCTTGCCAAACAGCCTCCTGGCAATGAAGGGAGGGCGATGGGCTTACTACGAGCTCGGCTCGGGCATCGTGATCAGTCTCGGATCGATGGTGATGCTCTTGGTGGTGTTGTTGGTCTGGAGTCCCAGGGAGAGAGATGGTGGCCGAGATGTCAGACAACTTAATATCGCTCTCATAGAGCGTCCAAACGTCAGCATGCCCCCTCCTCCTCGAAGCTAGGCAGACCCGTTCTCCACTGCTGCCTACCTTGTAGATGCCCACCAGGCGGTCCGCCAGCTCAAACATATTGTTGCGCAGACTGATAATCACAAACTGGGCATTTTGCGTTCGCTCCTTGACGTAGTTGGCCACAATCGATACGTTTCTAAAGTCCAGCGCTGCATCGATCTCGTCCATGACGTAGAGCGGCGTCGGCTTGAAGTGATGCAGTGCAAAAACGAGCGCCAGCGAGCTCAGCGTCTGTCCAACACCGGCAGGAGGAGAGGGGTCGAGGATCAAAGACAAGACAAGGCAAGACTCAGTCAACATGGAGGTTGGTGCAGAGTGGTGGTGTCGGAAGCGACGTCGCAGAAAGAGACAGTGCAGCAGTCGTTGTAGCATTCGGTGCAGCAGTCGTTGCAGCAGTCGTTGCAGTCCGCAGAACGAGTGTCCGTATCCAGCCCGCTGATACCGTCGGCTCGTTGATCGCAAACCTCGCCTTCCACCCATCCCCATCTCCATCCCCATCCCTGCTCAAGGCCATCGAGGCTGTAGCCCAGGCTATAGCCAATATCACAGCCAGGGCCATGGCAGGAGGACCACGGGCAATCATGCAGAGGCATCACAAGCAAGCATCATGGACAACACCATCACTGCAACCACCGCTGCAACCACAATCAGCGGCGGGCGCTTTTGCTCGATGCTCGTTACCTTTTCGCCTCCGGAGAGATTGGAGATGTTCTTCCAGCTCTTCTTTGGCGGCATCACGCTGAAGATGATACCTTCCGAGAAGGGATCCATACTATCGACGAGTTCGAGCTCGGCATTGCCCCCCATTGTGATCATCTGTAAGCATCCAAATCCACACACACATGCATGGCCAGCGTGAGCCAGTTAGTGACCCCAGCGCCAGCGAACTGATACCAGGCGGCAGCAAATTTCAGTCGAGCAGGTATGTTGTCGCTCTCAAGCTCAACTCCCACAGCAGCGGTCCCGTGTGATGTCCTCCCTCGCTCCACCAGCGAATATTCCTCCTCTCACAATCATCACCCGCATCCGCATTTTGGCACCCCTCTCCCCTTCGCCCACTTCACTCGAGCCCACAGCGGGTACCTGGTACATCTCCTTGAGCTTCTCAGAGATCTGGGTGAAGCCCTCCATGAACTCATCCAACCGGCACTTCTTGAGATCGTCGTAGACCTTCTTGGCGCTGTCACGCTTCCGGGTGAACTCGTCCACGTCCCGGCCGCGCGACAGATAGATCTCCAGCTTCTGTCGGTATTCGATCAGCACGCTGAGGTTGGGTTTGGCCTGCCGCAGTTGATCTGCAAGTGGAACAGCAAGCTTGTCCGTGAGTCTACTTGGCAGCAGCAGTAGCAGCAACGAGCTCGCTCGGAAACCAGGCTTTATGGCATTCTCCGAACGATCTCACTCAACTGGCACGCAGCCTTACCTTCCAGCGACTGGATATCCTCTTCTAGCCGCTCGCCGTCGAGGTTTTCGAGCTGGTCTTCTTCATATTGCTCCAGCGATGGAAGCTCCTCTTCCTCGAATCTATGCTCGTTCGTCGTCCAGTTCCAGACATGATACCAAATTGGCGCTGGATACGTCAGTTGCAGGGCCATTCAGACCGGTATGACTCTGCTCTTTGAGCGGTCCATTTCGCCGCTAGACCAAAACTCAGTCGAGCCCCTTGTCTCTCCCTCCTTTCTGTACCAAGGCTGCCAACGACAGACACAAATCAACATACCCAGTAACTTGCAGCTCCAGCTTGATCAGCTCTTTGCTGTAGTATGCCTCTGCCTTTTGGGCGGCCGCGAAGATTTCCTGCACGGCCTCAAGTCGTGCCTTGGTTTCGAACTACAGGCAGGAAACAGCACAGTTTGAGCCTGCGGGTCTCGAAGGCGAGAGCATCCCAGGGGGTTTCACAACGAGCCACGGCAGATCGACTGGTTTCCGTCAGCTCCATTGCGCCCTTGCGTCGTCATTCATGCCACCGACTCGGCGTCACGGCTGACGGCTGAGCTGGGGGGGGGGAGAGGCGGATAGGCAGCAGTATCTTACCTCCACCGTTCGCAGGGATCGGAGCGTCGTGGTTTTTTCCTCCAGCTCGGCCTTGATCTGGTCCAGCTCCTCTTGCTTGTTTGCCAATTCCTGGTGCCGGCGGACCTGTCAGCTGCCCGGCAAGACATCTCCCGGCGACCTCCGATCCTGCAATATCGACCACACCACAGCAGCGACTACCGCGGCGACCATAGCGGTAGCTGCTCCCCTGTCTCTTGGCCCCCCTCACCCACCTGTTTGGCTTCCTCAATCTTGTCCTTGACCTGGGCTGCCACCCGAGAGACCCGCTCAAGGTCCTTGACGACCTTGGCGAGCTCCTCCCCGGTCTCTTCCAGCTCGGCTTCCTTCCTCTCCACGCCCGCCTCCAGCTTGTTGAGCGACTTTTCGCGGGTCTTCTTCTCAGCCTCGAGCTTGGCCAGGCGCTCCATTGCCGATGCAATCTGCTCCTCCAAGAGGTCGACCTTGCCCTTTTGCGCTCGGAAGCGAACACCGCCGACCTCGAGGATCTGGTTCTGGAGGGACTTGATTTCTTCTTGGATCTTGGACATGGAGGCTGTGATGGTACTCAACTTGGCCGTCTCCTTTTGGATGGCGGCGTCGAGCTGGGCCAGGCGGCTGAGTTCTGCCTGGGCCGGCTTGAGCGATTGTCTGGCATGTCCGAGCAGGATGCGAGTAGGGCGGGGAGAGCGGGGCGGCGTTCGCGTTGATTTGAGCAACATGATCATGCAAGCATCGTTAGAGGTCTATATGTCTTTGATCGCCAACAACAGATGCTTGTAGCCATGCTCCCGCAACTCGGTCGACCTCCGCTGCTCCATCCGATGTCGACCGGGGCGCAAGTAGCCACAAAGCCACATAGACCGCCGACATACACCCAGACATGCCTCTCATGGCTCGGTCCCACACTTTTTGTTTCTCTCCACACGGCCACACACGCGCACCCGCTTACCGAAGCTCGGGGATCTTCTTCTGCAGAGTCGCGTGGTTCTCGGTCATGGAGCTGATGTCCATCTCCAGCTTGGAGATTTCAAAGTCCAGCTGCGGAAGTTCCTTCGTCACTTCGCCGAGCTCGTGCGCGACTTCTTTCTTCTGGTCCAGCAAGCCCTGCAGCTGCGTCTGGGCAGCAGAGCTCACCTTCTCGAGGTTGATGACCGCCGACTGCGAGACACCGGCAGCAAAGTTGCTGACAAACTTGCTGCTCATGCCTCCGCGACGCACCGTACGTCCTCCACCGCTGAGTGTACCGGAGGTCTCAATCAAATTGCCGTCGAGAGTGACCACGCGATGCTGTGCGCGTGCGACGTTGTTGGGGAAGGCGATTCGCATCGCCTGGTCCATATCCTTGGCAACGAGTGTGTTTTGCACGGCATAGTAAAACGCCACCTTGAACCGGTCCTCGCGCGGCTTGATCAGATCAAAGAGCCTGGGTGCGTTTTCAGGGGTCGGCTTTGAGCTCATGTCTCGCACGGCGAGCTTGTCGAGGCACATAAAGTTGCCTCGGCCGGCCTGGCGCCGCTTGAGGAGCTCGATTGCCTTTTGCGCCGTCTCGACGGTGTCAACGACAATGTTATCGAGTGCGCCACAGGCCGTGGTGATCGCCACATCGTATTTGTCATCGATGATTCCCAGATCGCCAAGACGGCCCTGCAGATACGAGCCACGCACATGCATGCACGTCGGTGTTAGTCGGCTTGCCGGCGCGGTACATGTCCGTCCAAAGGCCATGCAGGGCATGCTCAGGTCTGCACCCGGGACTGAGCGCCGGCCTGTCAGTCCCATGTGTATTCGCACAGGCGGCGTTGCTTACAAAGATTCCGGGCAGAGTGCCATCCTGGGCGGCCTGGTTCAGAGTCGATAGCGTGGTGCCGCGGCTGCGGCTCTCGCTGAGACTGCTCTTGGCCTCGGAGACTTGCTGGCGTGCGTCGGAGAGTGTCGCCCTCAGCTTGGGTTCCTGGTTGTCCAGGTTCTGTCGGAAGTATCAGGCCAGGAGCAGGGCAAAGGAATCAGGCGCTGTCCAGAATCGAAGGTCGTCGGCTGGATCTTGATCTGCCCATCGACCGCACTGAAGCGGTGGGCGGCGGGATCGGGTAGCGCATGAAGCATCCGCCGCAAGACACCAGGGTCGTCTCACCTTCATCTCAGTTTGCAACACAGCCTCCTTCTTGGCTAGATCGGCGCGCTGCTTCTTCATGCCCTTTAGCTCGACAGTCTATCCGTTGCCACAAGTCATGCGTGCAGTCCACGAATGAATCGAGTGTACTTGGTAAATAAGGCTCCCACGTCGTAGACAGAGTGGTCGTAAACGTCGGGAAGGGGAACTGTGTCCCTCCCGAGTTGGACCTGGCCGCGGTGAGGCCGGAGGAGGGGCAACCGCATCACTGTGCCATGGCAGTTTGCCACCGGTGCTTTCCCGGAAAAAGGCAAAAAAATCACCCACCTTTTTCTGGAGGGTGTCTTGGAACGTCGCGAGACTCTCCTCGGCCTGCTCAAGCTCCCCTCTGGCCCGCTGGTGCTTTTGGTTGAGCATGTCGAACTCGGACTGGGCTACCTTGAGGTTTGCCTCGTGCTGGTTGTGCTTCTCCTGCCACGGGGCCAGGAGCTTCTGCTTCTCCTCGATCTTCATTTGGATCTCGGTGGTCTTGCCTAGAGTCCACCGAACAGCAAAAACCATGAGGTTTGTACATGCCACAATCGAGTACAGCCCCAGAAAAGGGTTGATCGGCCGAGGATCTCTATGATCCAGCGGGTTCTCGACGGCACAAACATTGCCCGACCAAGTGCCAGATGCATCAGAGCAACGAGCTCCTCGAAACGGCCACACAGGGTCGCATTGCTGTAGTCCAGTCGGCACGCCGATAACACAGCATGGCGCCGCCCATCCCTCCCCTCCCCTCCCCTCAGAGATACGCAGCCGCACCGACCTTCCAGACTCGACCGGATCTCTTCCAGCTCGGCCTCTTCAGCTTCCTTTTGCTCGTTCAGCTCCTCCAGCTGACCGACAATCTTGGCCCGGTCGCCGTCGTAGTTTCGGACCCAGTTGATGGTCTCGGCAATGTCCCGCCTCTCCTGCGCAACAATCTTCTGGAGCTTTTTCTGCTTCTGGCTGAGATGCTTTTCTTTCTCTCGGAACTCAACTTCGGCGCGCTCATGCTTGGCGAGCTGCTTCCGAGTGGTCTCGGCCTCGGCGGCGAGGCGCTGTTGGGGGAGGGAGGGAGGAGGAAAAGCCAAGGCCAGCCAACAGTTAGATCAGTCAGATTGGTGAGTGCGACACTGGGCTCACGGGGGGGGGTGAAGGAGGGAGAAGAGAGATCGATGCTGCTTCCTAACGGTCAGTCGTTTTCCATCAACTCACCTCGTATGCATCGACGAACTCGCTCGAGTGCGCCTCGAGACTGGCAATCTCCTTTTCGAGGGACTTGTGCTTCTGTCGCTCAGCCTCGATTTTCATGGATAGCTCCTCCTGCAAACGGCAGTCAACACAGATTCAGATTCAGTTTGGGGAGGGAGTACTTGCCGTCGCGCTCGACCATCCAAGTCTATCGACTGTGCCGCACCCAGGCTGTCGGCCTGCTATCCAAGCTTCGCCGCCCCTCCCACAGTTGTGGATGCGTTGTTTGGGACAAGTCCGCACGGACACGATCGCATCAGGGAATTGCTCGCGGACAGATTCAGCCCTCGATCCTCTGCGCCCGAGCCACCCACAATTTCGAGGCTGGTCTCGTTCATCTGTTGGTTGGCTTGGTACACTTGGAACTGATAAAGTGCATTGCGCTTGCGACAGAGCTCGTTCTCGAGGTTGACGAATGCCACGGCTTCATCTTTCCGGGACTGTGTCGATGGCAGATCCCACATCGGCGCCCATGGCAAGACACAGCGGCTTGTTAGTGAGTTGGCTGGTCGACACGGCTGTGTAGCATGCGCACTATCGACAAGTGGAGGCACTGCTATCCTAGTGCCTCTCCCCCAGCCCAAAAACAGGGTTGGCACGGCTGGCTGCCACGGCCCGCTCGCCGTACCTCGAGAGCATTCTTATCCTTCTCCACAATCCTGAGCTTGGTGACCTTTTCCTGTCGCTGGTCGTTGAGTGTGTCGAGCAGGGCCGCATGCTCCTCAATATCCTTCTTATATCGACTGGTTCCGATGATGTCCTCGAGATACTCCAAAAGTCCATCGTCGTGCTCGCTTTGTGCCTTGGGCTTCATCAACGCGATCGATTCGACCTCGCCCTGGCGTACCCAGTTGTTATCAATGCAAGCGGGGTTAAGAAAGAGGGAATTGGGTCCAATGAAATCGGGGATGCAAAGGAGGATCGATGGAAGGGGGAAGCGGCGGGGCCAGCTCGACAGCGGTGTGCAAGCTTATTGACTCTGCTGCTGGCTGGTCGGCTCGCGGACTTGCCTGCAGAATCAAAAACCGGTTGTGGTCCAGATCGACACCCTTGGCTTTGAGCGTGCTGGTAACCTCGGTGTAGCTGCTGGCTCGGCCATTAATGCGGTAGGTGCTCTTGTCGCCTTGTCGCTCGCTGGCGGTCTTTTCAACGGTCCTGGAGATGTTGAGCTCGCTGCCCTGAATGACGGTAAAGTCATCCGTGCCCGGCTGGATCGCCCCGGATCGGAATGTCAGTTCGGTGATCTCCATCGGCGTCTCACGCCCACAGACGAGAACATCCCATCACTTTGTTGCCGATGAAGCAACGAGCCCAAGCCCTGCCAAAAACAGCCGGCCGGGACGATCCTCGGCGCTCCTTACTTGGTCGATGATCTCCGCAAATGAAATCTCGACGGTGCAGCTTGTAAGGTTTGGGAAGGCCGCTGAGGAGTGGATGAGGTCCGAGAGCTTGCCCTGTCTCATCTTCTTGGCCTTGAATCCAAACACAAAGAGCAGCGAGTCGATGACGTTGGACTTGCCCGATCCGTTGGGTCCGACGATCGATGTGAATGACTGGAGCGACGATTTGCATGTGCATGTGGACGTGGATGTGCATGCATGCGGGGGTGGCAATACGGATGTGCCGATCGGTCAGCCAAATGGCAGGCGAATATCTGCTTCTTTGCCTTGCACTTTGCGATTGACAATCACTGACAGAGAGCAGAATTGCCACTGGGCCATGCCTCTTGCGTCCACGACGACGCAGAGATGTCCGAATTGGCGTAGAGAGTAGCAGCAATGTCACACCTTATGGAACGGGCCGATGATGATCGTGCCGGCGTAGGATTTGAAGTTGGTAAGGGTCATCTTGGTGATGACCAGCCGGGGGACGGCCCTGTCGGATCGCTCCGACTGGGACGAGGCCTGGTCGTCGACATGGGACAGCATCGTGAGCAGGCCGATGGGATCGCTGGCGAGTGGAGGTGGGCGGCTTCCAGCTGGCGATTGCGGGTTGGGCTGGGTCGGGTCGTGCTGGATTGGATTGGCGCTGGTCCTGTTGGGAGGAAGGATGGACGGGGCCTGGGGGTCGATCCGGCGTCTCATGGCCGAGACGAGAGCACCGGGCGAGCGAGAAGCCCGATTCATTTGGGCCCGAAATGGAAGGACCGAGAGGCTGTTGCCTCGCCTGGCCTGGCCTCGCATTCGCACCCAACCCATCCGCTGTGGCCGGCATCCGTCAAGCGTCTGTCATGCATTCGCGCCGTGCACGGCCAAGGATGCACGGCCGACGACTAGAGCACGGCAGCGAGTGTGTTGGCTATGGAAGTGTATGTATATTGAATGTCGATGCTGTAGTGGTACATTCGCTCAGGCAAGAGCTACTCGTGGCTGTCGTTCATGATGGCAATGAACTCTTGCTCGTTGACTGGGCAGGGTCGTCGGTGCAATCGGGGGCAGGCGATGTTAATAGAATATCTTTGAATCCCTGAATCGATAGGAGACCGGGGGGGAGAAGCCTATGATGTACTCCATTCGTCGATTCGTCCATATGGCCAGGACGCATCAGCCACACAGCGGCGAGACTTACTTTCCCCATCCTGATCCAGATCAAACTCGTCGATCATTGCCTGGAGCTCTTCGTCATCCATGTTTTCACCGATCTCCTTGGCGACCCGGCGCAGATTCCGGAGAGTGATTTTGCCCGTGTTGTCGTCATCAAAGAGCTGGAATGCCTTGCGGATCTCCTCGATCGGATCGCGATCGAGAATGCGTTCGGTCACTGTGCAAGCGGATGGATAGGACTCATCAACGCAACGCCGACAAGACTGGAACACGAAGGGGGCGGGAGCGGATGAAGAATGTCCGCCATTGAGGGAGGAGGCAGACGTAGGGAGGAGAGGGCAGGCGGAGGGAGAAGGAGGCAGGCATGGAGCGATACTCACTGACTTTGTTGAAATCCTCAAACTCGACTAGTCCCTGCCCGCTCTTGTCGTGCTCTCGAATGATTTTCAGCACGTCGGCCTTCTTGACGTCAAAGCCGAGGGCGCGCATGGCGACCTACACCAGGAGGGCGGAGCGAATGTGAATGACGGGGCAGGCTCATCCGACCACCATGATCGCTCGGCTATGCTCGATGCGCTTCAGCGCTTCGCAGGCCACCGATCACTCCGGTGGCTGCAGATCCATTCTCAGTTGCGGCCGTCCTCCCGCGCTGCGATCGGTGCGGCTCCGGCCTGCCGACCTTGAGCTCATGATAGTCCAGGGCGTTGTCCTTGTCCGTGTCGAACAGCTCAAAGGCCTCCTTGATCTCCAGCTTTTGCTCATCGGTGAGCTCGGGCCGAGCCTGGCGCCGCTTCTGCTTGGTGTTGCTGTAGAGGAGACTCATGGCGGGCGCAGACGGCTGTGTTGGCTGGCTGGAAAGGGGGCGATCGTCCGGCAAGACAGGGTCGATCTCCCAGCACCGGCCCTTGCAGACGACGGCCGGCGCGGCGGCGGTCGGTCTGAGTTTTGGCGCCAGCGGCTCACGTGGACATGTGGATCTGGGAATCTGGCAGCCGGGGGGTCGCTGGGGACCGGGCGATCAGGCCGGATGGCTCCAGCGGCAGCAGGTCGTCAGATTGTGGGTATATTGGCGGACGGAGCCAGGCTTTGGCTTGTCAGCGGACAAGAAGGCTCGGGGCAGCGGTGGAGGTCCGTCGAACAGGTCGCCCAACGGCATACACACAACACCCCGAGGTTCGGCACACACAACTGCAAAGTATCTCTGCTTGCGGTTTCCGGCTAGCGACTTGTAGCCTGGGGCACCTAAGCATTCGCCACCTTCAAGTACATGTGTCCATCTTTCCTCAGCTCGGCTTCTTTGCCTTTCATCAACTCGGCCACCTTGCAGAGCGGAAGAGGCTTTTCGTCATGCTGTGCTTTTGTGGTGGTAAGAAAGTCCCGATCGTCTTCGGTCGGGATATACCTTGCCCGGGGTCTAAAGTCCAGTACTTTGGGGCTTGCACAGGGCTCTCCCGTGTAGTCGGCGCGATGTGTACTCGTTGCATCGAACTTTGTTGGCTTCATGGCATAGTGGGATCGCACCTTAACCTTGCGCTCGATGCTCTTGGGGGTGAAGGTGTCGTTGTAGGTCGTCAGTCCGTAGAACGGCCCACTGGAGGCTGCAAGGTGGTTCTTTGGAGAGATGAGCTTTGGCGGCATCGGCCACTTTTGGAAAGCTTCGCGGTTCGTGGTGACGCTCTCGAGCTTGAGGGGTGGTGGCCGCTCGTATGTTTGCACCTTGATCTGCGAAACGAAGGGGTTGGTTATGGCGATGTGTGAACGAGTGTGCCTCGCATGTAGCCGTAGTGCATAAGCGGTGGCTGCCGATGCCTAAATGCACAGGGTTCAGCCACTGTCCCTTCAGCAAGTAAGCCTTACCGGCTCTCTGGGAGGCTGGTGGCCCACGTAGGTCGCAGCGGTCGTCGACTTGAAGTCTCTGCATTGGCACGATGGCATGTCGGCACATGGACGAGACCGATAGGATTCAGAGCCAAGCACCGCATTTCGGGGTCGGCAAGCTCCTGGGAGCATGCGCCATCGGGCTGCGTCGGCGGCCCTGAGCTTGCTGGCGGTGCAAAGAAATCGGCTCTAACGGAACGCTCCGCTCCCATCCCTGCTTCGCTCCGACAAATAGCCCTTCGCGGCAGCTTTGTCTCACCTGTCTTCTTCGTAGATGTGCCTTTGGTTGGTTTGGTGCACGATAAATGGAGCAATCTGCCAGGCTTTGTAGTCGGCGGCGTGTGTCGATACACCCTCGAACTTGGCGACGCTGCGCAAGTACTTTCGGGGCTCCGGAGCCAACCTCGGGGGGACCGTGAAGCTTTGGAAGGCAGCCTTGTTTGTGGTGAGCCCATCGAACTTGCCAGAGGAGCTGACCCAGGGTTCGTGGGGCCGCTGTTCGATTTTGGTCAGCGGCCAGGGGCGATAGTCCTGTCGCTGTGTTGTCATGCCGTCGAACACTGCCGGGTTGGGCACGTACTCTCCTTTCTTGATCTGGCAGTGGTTCGGTAGTCGATGCGGATGCCAATGCAGACGCAAATGCAGATGCAGATGGTTTCCAAGGCAGAGCGGAGAAGCTTTACTCTCAGCAGGCTGGCTGCTTCTCGAATCGTAGCAAGACTTACATCCCTCACCTAGCCCCTGGTCAGTTGTGCCCGCAAACATGCTCTTGAGCTGCGCCTGTCACCACTTTTGCCTTACCAAGATGGGAGGAGGAAGCTGGTGTGCGGTAAACTTGTCTCGACTGAGGTTCCACCACAAGCATGCGATTTGAGAGAGCTGTTAGTGGCTTCGTGATCCAACAAACCGCACTGGTGCCCACAGCCATCGAGTCCAGGGCTCATCGAGGGCTTACTTCTCGGTCGAGTCGGAGAACTCACCCCCGCCGGCTACGAGCACGGGGGGTCTGACTCGGATGCATTTAGCCTGAGAATATTTGATGTAGTTCTTGTTGTACTCTTTGTCGGTGGCAGAGACAGGTCGGTGCATCAGAAGCAGGGTTAATAGTGGTCACTGCACCAGACCAACTACGCACAGCGCTTGTCCGTAGCCGGGCCGGGCCGGATTACCTGTCTCGCAATCCATGTGGTTGTCGCCCAGGCGCGGCGGTTTGCAGCAAATCTTGTGCTTGCCGCAGTTGCATAGCCGGCACAGACACTGGTCGCTTTCGCAATCTTCGACACCCATGAGTTGTAGTTGGAGCTGCAGAAGATATTGAGTTGATGATTGTGAGTGGCTGGTGACCGAGGGTTGACAAATGGTGGCCGCTGACGTCGCGAGAGTGCAGCCCGATATCGGAGCAAAGGAGGTGGCCGACGAACGGAGTGCAGCGCTGTCGGGTGGACTCGGCTTGGTCTCCAGCTCTTGATATCTTTGGGACAGGGCCCTGTGCTGTCGCGGGGGGTGGCTCGCCCACTTGAAACGCTGTCCTCTGTCGGCACTGTTGCTGTGTTCCAGCCCCAGTGTTCTCCGCAGAAGGTCAGGCTCTGAATCAGACCCTTCGGAGGGCCGTCTATCAGCAAAAGCCTATAGCGTCCGCGAAACCTTTCTGAGCCTCTGTCGTCGAGAACGTTGGGAATGTCGCAAGAGCACGCCGAGATGTCCATACTGCCTTCCGGCAGAATCAGGTTGCTGCCGAGCAAGTGTCCGCAGAGCAACGATGAACTGCATGTCTAGGTATCTCCACGACGATGATTTGGGAACCGCGAGGTGCTCTACAGCGAATTTATTTTGAAACAGGACGACGATACAATCTTTGTTTTGCTGTATGGAGGGATGGGATGGGATGGGATGGGATGGGATGGGATGGGATGGAAGGCGGTGCGTGCACATCTAGCCACTTCCCTGTCCTAGTCATTTTCTCTAATACGATTTTGAGTATTCCCGGAAGCCGCATGTCCAGACGATTGAGCCTCCCTCCGATTCCGACCCACCGCACCACCATCCCTGCGTTCGCCACAAAATTGAATGCCTCTCGATCGTGAACCGATCGCCGAATGCCTCTATGGCAGAACAACCTTGGGCTTGTTGGGATTGTTTTCGATCAGCCAGTTTCCCAGCCACGTCGTTGGGTTCTCGGGCTTTTCTTTGCACAGCTGGGTCAGTCCCTGGGTCAGGACAGGGTAAAGCGATGACTCCAGGTATATCTTTGCCCGATCTTTGCTCAACAAGGGCTCGATCCACACTGTTGTCAGACCATCGGGAGCATCGAAAGCACCGCGATCAGTAGGAGACAGAGAGCCATATCCACGCAAGGCAGCATCGAGTTGCGGTCAGAGCAGCTCACTCTCTGGGAAGAAGAACTTGATGTCCAACAAAGCCACTTCGTGGCTCTCGCTCGCATAGAAGCCATTTCGCAAGACATCGACGCCGTAGATCGCCCTTAGGCTGGTGAGTGAGGTTGCTTTGGGTTAACGTCCATATCACATCCACCCACAATCGAGCCACCCAGCCTCGCTGAAATCCATGCACAATCAGATTGCCCAAACTCGGCGTCGAGAAGGCACTTGCAGATGCACCTGTCTGGATGGGATATCTTGGCCTCCACCGGGTCGTGCGGACCAATAAACTCTTTGGAGTCCTCGATGCCGCCTGCTTTCTCGACTAAGAGTGCCACCACCGGCCCGCTATCGACGGAGGCGCGGGACAGACAGACATACAATGTGTGAGCTTTTGTTTCAGCAAAGTCGCTCACAAGGTAGCAGCCCCGTCTGTCGAGATTGGATCGCACGATGAGCAGCCACGGGGTCACCAGAGCAGATGGGAAACAGCAGCATGAATCTCAACCTGGTCATAAACTCCAGAAGCAAATCGAATCCCTCGTCGCCCATGTAATCGATATAGTATTCTTCGACCTGCTCACGCGTAAGCAGGATACGTCTGCGCTGGCGGATAGGAAGGCAGGCCCGATGGAAGGATTCGCGGGCAGTGTGCGGATATCAAAGCGAATCACCATATCGGAATATGCCATCGCGTCAGAATATGCCATCGAGTTTGAATATGGCGTCGCATCGGGCTGTGCCATTGCATTCGAACATGCCATCGAAACATCACGCTCCGTTGCATCGAAAATCGAACGAGTCGATCGAGGTGTATGGTCATCGCTGCATTGCAGGTGGGCGAAAGCAGCGGATCTATATTCTGCGTCTGAGACACGATGCAATGCTCATTCAGCGTCGCACCCGAGACAAACTCACGTTCACGATGTTCATTGCGCGGTGTCTCATGAGATACACAATCTCATCCTCTTGGTCAGCGACATCAGGCTTGAGCAAGACAACGAATCTGTCCATGGCGCGCGGCACGGCGTATGCAATGCTGGATTGATGGGGGTGGGTGGGCGAGACAGAGACTTGTCGGGGCTGGATGGTTGTGTGGTCGCAGCCGATTCATCATCTTCACGAAGATCGTCATTCACTGCCCGCGCAGCCCTGATTGGCACAAATGTCAGGCCGTCTCTCCCACTCAGCGCGATGGCCCGAGTCCATGAAGAAGACAACGTCGCAGTTCCAGCCTTTGATGTCCAGCTCGGTCCTGAAGGTATCAAAGTTACTGCCCATCCACTCG
Organism: Polychytrium aggregatum; assembly: GCF_025602895.1. Classification (NCBI taxonomy): domain Eukaryota; kingdom Fungi; phylum Chytridiomycota; class Chytridiomycetes; order Polychytriales; genus Polychytrium; species Polychytrium aggregatum. The sequence goes on from NW_026516254.1 coordinate 148,467, forward strand.
TATGTCTCGGCCAGGATCTCCAAATGGCGAGCGTTATCCATGTCTGGCTTGCGGTGGCTCCATTCGGCGTGGTACTTCATGGCATGAAGATAGGCCTTGAGAATGTCATCCGCTTCTGCGTCAATATGGAGCACGACGGCAACGCTCTGGTCTCGAGCCGAGAATCCCAGCAAGTAGCGCTCTCCCTGGAGGGACCAACCGACCGGCAGAGCGTGAGTAAAGGGGCATAACGAGTGAGAGTGAGAGAAGGTCAGCCAAGGACTGCCTCGGCCGGGTCTGCCAACAGACACATGCAGGGCTGTTTCGGTCCTCATCACCTTGAGAACAGCGCATGTGCCGCGCAGCGTCTCGTAACTCGAAAACACCTTGGAGATTGGCCGAGTCATCACTATCTTTGGAATCAGCTCCTTAGGGTTGGCCCACTCGCCAAACATGATCTCTTTGGGCTGGATCTCGAGCATGGTCATGACTTGGCCCGACTTGACGTACTCGCGAGTCACCAGTCCGAGCTTGGCCTCGTTGAAGACCTCAAACTGGATGGCGTTCACGAGCTTGTATGTGCAATAATAGTGGACCGGGGCCAGAGTGAAGAACGAGGCGAAGAGAAACCACGGCGAGTGGGATATGGCCAGTGTACTCACGCCGGCAACCATGCCGCAGAGGTGGGCCAGCGACATTTGCGAGTCGTCCTTGGCCACAATGTCGCCGACATTTCCAGAGTTGGCAAAGTTGCGAGTAAAAGTCATGTGGGTGGCATTCCAGATCGAAAAGTGGATGCTTCTCAGGCAATATCCCAGCGACGCCAGAGGCAGGAACAGATAGCCGGGTGCCAGGATCGTTGATAGTTGCGTGGTCGAGCCCAGGAGGCAGGCCGCCTCGCCCACCATCTTCCAAGACTTTGGGTGCGAGTCAAATGACTTTGCCGAGTAGTGAATGAACAGGAGCTTTCCGATTTCGCCTGTCATCGGCCATAGAAGCCGTGGTTGATCGATCGAGCAAAGGACCAATCGTCAGCTCGAGGACGACAGCGATGACACTCCCAATGCAGAAGAAGGCGCCGCAGACGACACATACCAAAGCCGTCTTTGAGCATCCACTGGATTGCGACAGCACCGCCAGCGGCAGCGGCTGTTCCCACGCCAAGCGACTCGAGCATGGCCTCGCTGCACAGGACCGAGACCTTGCAACAGATGCATGTGTCAGTATCGAGACGATGGGCATGGTCAGCCAAAACAGCGGCGGTGCGGCATTGACACGCCGAGCCACGCAGTGACTGCAGTATACGCTACCATGCTTCCGAGAAATGTCTCGACGAACTGCCATTTGTGCACGGCCGTGTAGCAGGAATGCACCGAGTCGGGATAGCCGACCGGCAAGAACATGGTCCGAACCCAGATGTTCACCGAGCGCGGAATCCAGTCGCCGATGCGAAAGCCGTGCTGGCTCCTGCTGGTCGCTGACCGAGCCGGCTCGGCAACAGCGGCTTTGGACATGTCGACTTCATCTTGCCAGCCCCAGCCCAGGGATCGGTCTTGGCCGGCCGAGGGTCCGCCAAAGTACACCCGTTTCCGCCCGTAGATGGTCTCGGTGATCGTGCCTGCTGCCCGTGTTGGCGAGGCAGATTGTGGCTCCGGCATCGTCGAGAGGCCCCGCTGCCACCGCAGAGGCCATCCTGAGCGGCGCAATGAGGACGAGGCCTGGGTGCCGGTAGCGAGATGCTTGTTCAGACAACGCTGTGGCCAGCCTATCGCACGGATGGCTGTCCAGGGACTGTGAGGGCGACAGAGAGCCTGCATGGATGCGTTGGGCTTCAAAGACAGGACTGCACAGGGTGGCGGCGGCTGGTCGGGCGAGGGTCTGCACGGTGCAGAAACCGATGCGATGCGGTAGATCCAGGGAAGACAGTGCAGGCGCAGACCATCGCAGCTGCCCCGAAGACCAAGGAGGAGGGCAGCCCCAGCGCAGGCAAGCTCGGCTTGCCCGGGCTGTTGGTTGGTTCCTGGCGTCCTTCGACACACCACGGCAGACATGGAGCAGATGGCTGCCGCCCGCACGCCCGGCATCGACGACGATCTCGATGGAACAGTCGGTCGAGAACAGCGATGTTGACTCTGACCGCTCGCCGCGGCCTGATCGGATGCAAGCAGTCTCATCGCCCTCCTGCAGGCCACCCACTGCACTGCATCGTATCGAATTGCATCGCATCGAATTGCATTGCACTGCATCGTATCGAATTGCATCGCACTGCACTGCATCGCACTGCACTGCATCGCACCACCAGCACTACCCCGTCGTCCTCCTCCATCTCAGCGCCAGCATCTTCCTGGCCGTCTCTCATCGGTCTGCTTGAGCTGATGTTCCTCCCCTGCGCGCAGCCATGGCTGCGCAGTGCCGGGGCTCTGGCTTTTCTTCCTTTGCGCGAGGCTGCTGTTTGGCATCGCTGTCAGCTTGGTCTGCATCATCCGCATCGCCCTGGACCAGCCCGCACGCCCATAGCCGAAAAATGTCCGTCTCAACGCTCTCGGTCCCGCTCGCCGACGACTTCCACACCCATCTGAGACAGGGTGCTCTCATGCGGGCCGTCACACCTCTTCTGAAGCCATCGGGTGTCGGTCTTGCGTATGTGATGGTAAGGCGGTTTGCTGGACGGCATCGCCGATGCTGCTCATGACCCGCTAATAGCGCTTTTCCTGCACCCCATCTGCAGCCCAACCTGAAGCCCCCGATCAGCAACACCGAACAGGCACTAGCCTACAAGGCCGAGCTGGAGGCGCTTGCGCCCGGCGTCGAGTTCATGATGACGCTGTATCTGGGTCCTGAGCTGACTCCCGACGAGATCCACAAGGCCGCCAAAGCGGGCGTCGCTGGTGAGATCATAGCCATGGCAGACGTGCGTGGGCTGACGTGCGTGGGCAGGCGTGGGACCGAGTAGTCAACGAACAACTCGTCTCCGAGTATGCGCAAATCGATGCAACAGAGCCGCCCGACCCGACTCTGACTTCAGGCTGGCCCACCATCGAACGGAATGCATCGAAACGACACAGGCGTCAAGTCATACCCCAGAGGCGTCACGACCAACAGTGATAGCGGTATCGAAAGCTACACCACCTACTATCCTGTTTTCAAGGCTATGGAGGAGAACAACATGGTCTTGAACCTCCACGGCGAGATTCCAAGCGACCCCAATAACGTAGGTGTGCCGGCCAATGTCTGGCGCGTGGGACCGCCGACAGTGCCAGCGAGCTATCGGACAGATTAGATCAAATCGGTGGATACGAGACAGATACGATGCTGTGCGTATGGGCGATCAGCGAGGAGGAGGACCGAGCGCACGGACGCTGAGCCGATGGGTTTCGTGAGCTGATGGAGTGATCGACTGCACCTGGATATCCGCAAGCCTACTGCTCTGGCCCTGCGTGCTCAATCTCGCTTTCGACACAGGACGTCTGCGTTATGAATGCAGAGGAGCGTTTCCTGACGCATCTGAAGGAGCTGCATCGCGACTTTCCCAAGCTCAAGATTGTTCTTGAGCACGCCACCACAAAGGCGGCCGTCGAAGTGGTATGCTCCAGCTGCACCCACACATCACATCATCACATCATCGCATCATCACCCTATCTTGCCTGGTTGGTTGCCGACACGACGTTGTCCCCCGGCTGACCTTTCTATCACCGCATATGCGGTGGCCCACCCCCAGGTCGAGAGTCTCGGCGAGACCGTCGGATGCACCATTACCCTCCACCACCTCACCCTCGTCGTTGATGACTGGGCTGGCCAGTGCCACCACTTTTGCAAGCCTGTGGCCAAGTTCCCACACGACCGAGAGGCCCTGCGCAGAGTAATCAAGTCTGGTGAGTCCGCTCTCCGGATCTACAGCACATGCATATTCACATGCATATCCGCCCTGCAGCCACTTGGCCTCTCTATATTGGAAAGCGCCATGGTCATCGTCGCTCATGCACCTGGCCCGACTTTATACAGGCCATCCCCGATTCTTCCTCGGCACCGACTCGGCTCCCCACCCCCGCCATCTCAAGGAAGGCCCATCGGCCGCTGCCGGCGTTTTCACCGGCCCTCACGTCCTGCCCTACCTGGCCCATATCCTCGAGAGCTTCGGTGCTCTGGACCAACTGCGACACTTTGCTTGCGAGAATGGTCGCAGATTCTACGGCGTCGCTCAAGCCTCATCCGAGTCCGTTGCCGTGCTCGTGCGCGAGCCCTTCACCATCGCCAAGGAGATCCACTTTACCGATGATGAGGGCCAGGAGCGCGCACTTGTTCCCTTCATGGCTGGCAAGACCCTGAACTGGCGACTGCAGTGAGCTCACCGGCCCGCCACTTCGAAGAGAGAATGGCGAGCAGGCCACTTGCAACAAATGCAGTGCAATGCCAAAGGCCATCCGCTGTCGGCTGCCGTGGGAGTGCACACTGTGAACAGAGATCCAAGTGGTGGAGTGACATTCGTCCTGTGCTGTGAAGCATGCTATGGCATATGTGCACGGCAGGGGAGCGGAAGTGCATTGAGGCCGGTCCCTGAATCAGGAGTCTGCTTCGGTGCGTCGAGGCTGCGATTGCAATCGGGTGGTGGTGCAGACAATCACGATGGGGCCAGCAGCCCAGCCTGGTGGCGTTCATCCCTTCGACCCAAGGCTTTCCTTCTCCTTCATCTGCACGCCCATCGACGTCTCGACCAGCCAGCCAGCCCATTGACCGACCAGCGAGCAGCCATGTCCTCCCAGCCCTACGGACTTGAATGGTTCAAGCCCGAGAATCTTTACGACTACGCCGCCGTGGTCATCGTTGTCGTCAGCATCGGGCTCACGAACAAAATCCACCCCTTTGAACGTCCCTTTGATCCCAACGACCCGGACCTGTCGCATCCGCACTGGAAGACCGACATTGTACCAATGGCCACGGCATTTGCCGTCACCGTCGGCGTCCCCATCGCCGTGGTCACCATCTTTGCCGCCATCAAGGCTGCTTACGGAGCGAGCGCCGTCGCAGGTCGAGGCCACAAGTGGGCGCTGGCCACGTTCCTGGTGACGGTCCATGACTTTTGCCTGCCGTTTGTGCTGACGATCGAGCTGACGTCGCTGTTTACGGACGTGGTCAAGAACTGGGCTGGCCGCCTGCGCCCGGACTTTTTGGATCGATGCAGATGGAGCGCCGAGACCCATGCCTGCACGGGTGACCCGGCTCTGATCCTGGACGGGCGACGGTCGTTCTTTTCGGGCCACTCGAGCTTTTCGTTTGCAGGCTTTACCTTCCTGGCGCTCTATCTCTCGGACGCACTCGGTATCTTTGCCCACCAAACCAAGCCGCGCGGCCTGGCCTTCCGACTGACCCTGATCATCATGCTGTTCCTGATTCCATCCTACATTGCAATCTCGAGGTGAGTCGAGCACGCAGGTTGCTGCGACTGGGCGATGCAGATGCAGATGTGCAGATGTGCAGATGTGCAGATGTGCAGATGTGCAGATGTGCAGATGTGCAGATGTGCAGATGTGACTCCTTCGCTTGCGTATGTGTTCGGAACCCGGCCTTGGATGTGGGACTTTCGGCATGAAAACTGGCTGCCGTTGACGTTCGGCTCTTTGCTTGTGCCCAGGACCCAGCAGTACATCCACCATCCAACCGATGTCATGACCGGCTCGCTCTTTGGCGTGTTTATGGCTGTCGTTGGCTACCGAGCCCACTTCAAGGCAAGACTGCCGAGCCACCAGCAGCAGCCCGATCTGGCCGATGTCGAGGGAGGCCGGCCCTCGGAGGATTCTTTCAACTTTGACGACCGTCTCCGTCTGGTTTCGTAGAATACAGCGCGCGGCCTTTCAGCCAGAGACTGGACCATGTGCGGTACCGCAAGACATCTTGTCCTGATGACGGAGGGAGCAGGCCGACCGAAGCCACAGCAGGACGGGCAATCTCGGCACCCAGTCCACAGCGCACGCTTTCGCTGTGCAAGTGCCGATATGCCCCTTTCTTCCGGCCAGCTGAGCCAGCTGCTCCTTTCTGCCGACGACGAGGCCATCTGCTGACCTGCTTTGTGCAGGCAGCAGGCAGCAGGAAGCGACCCACACGGCGCCAACTTTGGAGGAGGGAGCAATCAGTCCACCAGAGCCAGAGCCAGAGCCGCCGGCATTGCACCAAGCACACCGTCGCGGCCGATACCAGGCCAGCAGCCAACGGTCGTATCATCTCGCTGCCGTGTGGACCTCGGCCTCTCCGACACATCTCGCTCTGTTGGGCATCATGCCATCCGTCTGGCCCACAACCTGGTCCTGGCATACACACACACACACGTGCGCTTTTCACATGCGGCGCTGAGGGCGTGGGAACTTCTCCGGCTGTCAGCTGAAGATGCCATCGACAATGCCCTGCAGAGCCGACCGATTCCTGGCTGCCGCTGGCTGCCCGCTGGCCAGAGCACGGCCAGGACGAGCCTGATCGAGGCTCCCTTCAATCAACCCATAAATACCCCGTCGTTTCGCTCGTGCACGGCGCTCGCACGCACATCCGGGCTTGTCGTTTGTCTTCCGCTGCTCTCCTCTTCAAGTGATCTTCCTCTTCATCTACCCACTCACCCATGTCGACGCCGGCTCCCAAGACCGTGATGTAGGTGCTTGATCGCGAGAGCGGCAGCTCCGTATGTTGCTGCGCTATACTAATTGCCTCCTGTGCTGTGCTATGCTGTGCTATCCAGCTCGCCCCAGTCGAGCCTCCAGGAGGAGCGCCTGCGGGCCACCTTTCCAGTTCGAGAAATGACCTATTTCCTCGATGGCGGCGAGAAGCAGACCGAGGTTGGTTTTCACAGCTGCAATTCCGCCTGTCTATTCCACTCGATGGCGTCGCAGCTCGGGCCCAGCTCATCTAATTTCACTCTTCCTCCTTGGGCCCGCTAGCTGAAGGAGCGTCTGAGCCTCCAGCTCGAGCGCGACCCCATTTTCAAGGTCGAGGATCACAACGATCTCACCTTTGATGAAATTAGAGAGCGCACCATGGCCAAAGTGCGCCGTGCGGCTCATTTTGTCTCCTCCGAGCCCGTCAGCTTCTTCAAAATCAGACTCTCCATTCTGAGGTACTCCCCAGGCTCTGAATCGCACCGTCGATGCAGTCCAACGATCTGCGGATCCACTAACCTTTGTTCCATTCTTCTTTGACCTTTCCTTCAGTTTGGTGGACCCCGGCACTTGGACTCGCATTGGAGTGCACTGTACGTAGCCAGCTGTCGAGTATAGGACTGGTGCCTATGCGTTACTGGGTTCTGCCAACAAGTTGCCCTTGCTTCCTGCTGCGTGACTGATATCCTCTGTTTGGACAGACGGCCTCTTCTTTGGTGCTCTGCAAGGCCAGGCTACTCCCGAGCAGTTTGCGTTCTGGGTCCAGAAGGGCGCCGTTGCCCTCAATGGCCTCATTGGATGCTATGCCATGACCGAGCTTGGCCACGTACGTATTTGCGGGTCAATGCTTCCGGGCCAGTGTTACTGAGTCGTCTCGGCTGTTCCTGGTTGCTCTCCGGGTGCTGGCCGACAACCATCCGCTGACATCTGTCCTGCGATCCATGCACTTCCTTGGGCTTGCGCTCACTCTGCTCTCTTCAGGGATCAAACGTGGCTGGCTTGGAGACTACGGCAACGTACGACGAAGCCTCGGATGAGTTTGTTATCCACACCCCGACACTCACAGGTCCGTGCCCATTGATGCTTGGTATCTTGCATCCGTCCTGCCATTGCCCGTATTCCTGACATCTTTTCTTATCCAAAACAACAACAGCCACCAAGTGGTGGATTGGTGGTGCAGCACAGTCAGCCACGCATTCCTGTGTCTATGCTCAGCTCATTGTGAAGGGCAAGTGCTATGGAGTCAAGACCTTTATTGTGCCCCTCCGCGATCCCAAGACCTTTGCTCTGAGACCCGGAGTGGTCATTGGCGATATTGGCGCCAAGATGGTGGGTGGTTTGCTTGGTCGATACTGCCGTTGCATCGAAATCGAAATCGGCATCGAAATCGAGACAGGCGGCTCCGTGCAAACTGACAGCCCTCCTTCATCTCTTCAGGGACGACACGGGACCGATAACGGCTGGATCCAGGTAAGCTTCGCTGTTTCGGGCCCATGTCGCTGCTGTTGCGTCTCGCACCTGTCTGGAGCCGAGCGTATCTGACTGCGACCATGTGTTTCAGTTTACCCACGTTCGCATTCCTCGATCATACATGCTCATGAGACACGCCAAAGGTAGGCGCAGTCAATGTTTCCTTGGGTCGAATGCCTGGGGGGGGGGACGTATTTGCACGCCGTCAACATACAACTACAGAGTCGTACTGATCCCGATCTGGACCCAATCGATTTGCCAGTCTCGCGGGCTGGCGTGGTCACCGAGCCTCCACTTGCCCAGCTTGCCTATGGTGCTCTCATCCAAGGCAGAGTCACGATGGTTGTCGGTGAGTGCTCCTGAACATCGCTGCTACTATTGCCGGACATGTGGTCATGGTCCCATTCGTGTGAAATGGCAGCTGAGTGCATTCTTACTTCTATCGAAGACTCTGGAAATATCTCCAAGAAGGCTCTCACTATCGCTTTGCGTTATGCTGCCATCCGTCGCCAGTTTGGCGCAAAGGCCGGCGAGCCCGAAACCAAGTTGCTGGACTACATCATCCACCAACACCGTCTCTTGCCTCTTCTGGCCCAAGCTGTGAGTAGTACGCATTGCATCAGCGCCGTGGAGCCCGGGTCGAGACTGGCCACCGTTTTTCGGCTGTACATACACAGCCGACAGCCCTGAGTTGTACATATCGGCTAGGACGATCCCAGGTTTCTCACTCGCGCCTTTGCCCTAGTTTGCGATGCACTTTACCGGAGTCGAGGTCTATGGCATCTACGAGAAGCTGAACAACGCCATGCAAACCTTGAAGCCTGGAGACAAGAACCTCCAGACGATCCTTGAGCAGCTCAAGGAAGTCCACGGCACCAGCGCAGGTTTGAAAGCCTTCTGCACCTGGAACGCTCTCGCAACTATTGAACAGGTGAGCTCGAGTGGTACAGCATCTGGGCTCGGTTGCGTGAGCGCTGTGATCAACCCAGCTTTGTTTCGTAAGATGCAATGTGCTATGTGTGTTTGCAACTCAGGACGACCCTCATCCAAGGCAGCCACATGCGCCTGCACTCACAGTTGCTGACTCGCATGAAACGTGCTGCTGCTCGTTCTCCAGTGCAGACAAGCGTGCGGTGGCCACGGATACTCCTCGTACACCGGCCTCGCCTCGCTCTACTCGGACTTTGCCGTCCAGTGCACGTGGGAGGGTGACAACACCATTCTGACCCTGCAGGCCGGTCGATACCTCATTGGATGGTGAGTGCATCGCGCGCATTCAACTCTGCTGATAGGGAGCCGTGCATCCAGTGCTGCACCCGCAGCCAGCGATTTGGTGGGCGAGAGTAGCGACACTGACTTTGAATCATCGACGCCGATCGTTAGCTACCGAGATGCCAAGAAGGGCAAGATCCAGCACGGCGGCGTTGCCTACCTCAACAATCTGACTCAGGTCCTGAGTGCCCGATGCCAGGCCACCCAGCCTGACGAGATCCAAGATCTGGAGACCATCGGCAATGCATACAACCTCGTTTCAGCCAACCTCGTCAAGAAGGCCGGCGATGAGTTTGAATCGCTCCGAGCCAAGGGACTCAAGGAAGACGAAGCCTACGAGGAGTGCTGTAAGTTGGCGGCTGTACCGAAGCAAGCCCTAGCGACGCACCGTGTCTCGTAGATAGCTTCAAGTGAAACATGTCGTAGCGAATGTCGTTTATGCTGACAGTCATCGGGCTTCAATCCAGCACACTCCCGTCTCGCCGCTGCCAAAATGCACTCCTACGGATACCTCTTCCATCGTTTCAAGGACGGCATCAACAAGGCCCCGGCCTCCCTCAAGCCCATTCTGCTAACCTTGTGCCGGCTGTACGGATTGTACAACATCCAAGAGAACGCCGGCGCATTCTTGCAGTACCAGTACTTCTCTGGCCAGCAGGTGAGGGATCCCGCCAATACGGGCCATGCTGCCGGTATCTGCGTTTCTCGACTGCCATGAGTTCACTGATTCTTGTGTGTGCGAGAGCGGATCCGCAAGGTTTTGGCGTAACTAGAGCAAGTAGTTAGCACTACTAACTGAGCCGCCGGCTGTATACAGTTGGACTGGGTCAAGGGCAAGGTCTCGGAGCTCTGCAAGATCGTTCGGAACGATGCCATCGCACTCTGCGACTCGTTCAACTTTTCGGATTACGTGATCAACTCGCCCCTCGGCCGCTACGACGGCAACATGTATGTGCTTGCATATCCCACCTCGAGTGACTGAGTGCATAGACGCATAGATAGCTGGCGACCAGGATTGAGGACGTATGGCAGAGGACAGAGGAGATACGGCTGCCTTGCCCTCTGGATCTTGGTGTCTGCTCCGTCGCACGGCCGTCCCGGGGCTTCATGCTGACTTGATTCCCCTTTCTCAGCTACGAGGCGTACTTCAACACCGTCAACCGCGCCCACAAGGCCGGCGCCGTTCCCAAGTACTTTGATCGCGAGATCTACCCGCTGCTGCACCGCAAGCTCACTGACGACGAGCGTATCGAGATGGAGCACGATGAATAGGCTTCTACCCACAAGCGCGCATTCCGTCCTCCCCTCTCCCCACAGCCTCTTGCGAAAATGCACGGTCTGTTTCCTGCAAAGAAAGCAGCCTGTGGATGTATTTCCCTCCTCGTAGCTCAGTAGCCAAACCCCCCGGCACGGATCGGGTGAACGAGCGAGCGTAGATATGTTTGGATGCACACACCGATCCCTCGAAAGGCATCGATATAGACATGAACAATACAGCACATGCAGCAACAGTTGCGTCGCGGCTGGCGCACTGACGACCAAACACGGATGGGCGGAAAGTCAAATGCGCTTCGGAGCCTGGTCGGCGTGGATTTTCGTCAAATGCAAGGGGACTGGGTCTAGTTGCTCCAGAAACAAACTGTGGCGTCTTCGCCGCCAGATACGATGGTGCGCGTCTGGGCAAAGTGATCGGGAGCAACAAGTGGCTGTGAGTTCGACACGCTCAAGACACAGCAGTGCCCAGTTTGATAGTCGTCAACAGCTACAGCTTCGTAGTTTGTTCTGCGACAGCCGAGAACGAGGCAAGCACTCACATTCTTGTTCCACAGCACATCGCGGACAATATCCGAGTGGCCGTTGTTGAGCGTGTGCACAATCGATGCAGATTGCAAGCTGACGTCCGAGATGCCAATGCTTCCTCTGCGCGGGGTTGTTTGGGCGAGTCAGGCCATTGCGCCGTTCGTTGGAGGCGTCCTAACAGAGCCCGGGTGTGGTGTGGAGGCGACTGCATGCAGCGGGGGAGTGATGAGGTGTGTCTGTGTACTCACTCTTGCGAGCCGGTGAACATGAACAGGCGCTGACTTTCATGGTCGTAGTGACAGTCGATGATGTAGTCGATCTTGTGAAGCGGCGTCGAAAGCGACCGAATATCACCGTAGCTCGAAATGACCTCCGCCTACGATCGTTTGGACCGATCCATGATTCATATGCAGTGCCGATGTGTGAGTCTCGCTCGAGTGCCGATAACACCTGCCGCTGCGCAGTTGGATTCATACCTCCTGGAAGTTCCACAGAGAGAATGTTTCGATGTGGGTGGAGCAGTAGAGGTACTCGTAGCTCGGCCCAAAGTAGCCAAGCTTGCTGACCGAGTCGACTTTCAATGTTTGGTAAAGCGAGTCGTCTTCTACCAACGTGGCAAGGTTGTAGAGATTGATGAGGCTGTTGGCAGCTTGAGCGTGAGCAATTCATCGCAGAGAGAGTTCCGAGCGAGCTTGCCAAAACATCAGATCGCTTGCGAAACTGCTGCGAATGTGCTGCAAGACCGGACAAAATGTGGATTTACCCATCTGTCGAGCCTGTCATGAGGGCCTCGCCGTGGGTGGGATGGAAGCTGAGGCACCGAACGCAGGTGTCAGAGAAAGCACAAGCCAAGGGTTATTCAGGAGCAGGCGATGTGCGAATGGCTGGATCTAGCAAGCGTGAGGGAGGAAGCTTCGCGGTTTCCGTTTCTGTCAGCCCTGCTTGCTTGCTTGCTTTCTTTGTCGAGACAACAGCCCAGACAACCCGCCCCGACTGAGTTGTAGCGAGCAGAACTTACCGCACTTGTGTGATATCGTCTGAGTGGACTTCGTTGAATGCGACCAAGGCATTCTGCGTTCGAACGTCCCTGCAAGTCCATATGTCGGTCGTTTGAGCACATATTCGCTTGGAGCACCGTTACATGTGCCAGGGGGCAACAGCGCGATAGCCTCAAGAGCACCCGTCGGGCCGCCGACTTACCAGAAACAGAGCTTGGCCGCATCGCCGACGGGTTCGTCTTCTTCCAAGCCTTCGTAGCTCTGCAGCTCCGTGCCCTAGTGGAGAGTAATCAGTCGTGTTGAGAATGACCCGCGAACCGCATGACTGGCGGTGCTGCGGTAATGGAAGCGGAATTTGGTACGGGGCGGTGAGGTGCGAGTGCTTACCGCAGATAGGAGTGTATGACTGGCGTTGATATCGAAGGACAGGACTGGTGCTCCGGCTGGATGGGAACGAGACAATCCCAGGGCGACATCAGTATCCGACAAATCCAATACTGTAAGCCGCAGTTCCCGATGGGTGATTGAAGGCCTTCCATCCCAGACAGCTCAAAGATCGTTGGCGATGCGGGTCCGGTAGCCGTTGGTGGTAGTAGCGGCCACTCCTCTTCTGGAGACGTCGGCATAGCTGAGGCAGTGTTGTCGTAATCGGCATCTGCGATGATGCATGACCTACCTTGCAGCGTCAAGGCCGGCGCAGCCCGCGAGCGCAGGTCCCAGAGTTGAATGAGCCCGCCCTTGGATCCAATCCAAAGCAGCGAGCTGTTTGTGGTATCAAACTTGATTTCGCTCAGGGGTGCATCGGTCGAGGGCGCTGTCTGGAACTCAAAGATCTCGCTGAGCGACGAGCGATCATAGACCGTGACAAGATTCGACGACCAGCCGCTGGCGATAAGGGTCTGGTCGACGCTGGCAGTCAGACTCATGGCATAGTCGCCCTGGGTTTTGGGGTACTTTCGGATGAGCTGGAAGGGAGTTTGCTCCATAGTGGGCTCGGATCAGGGTGCGGATATGGATAGGTTGTGGTGTGGAGGTCGATGCGATCTGGGGCTGGGATCGAGTGTGGGACCGGAGCATCTGTTAACGAACGCGGCGTCGATCCTTCAGGCGCTGCTGACGAGGCGGTATCCATATCCAAGGGCGGCGGCATCATACCGCTGGCCGTGGCTCTTTCGATGTCGATGTCGATGTCGATGTCGATGTCGATGCACTGGGCGATGTGCAAGCCAATGTGTGCAAATCAAATACTCGAGTCGATGCTCCAACCAGCGCCCGAGCCGCGGTCATGCGAAAGTCACATTCCGCTGCGCCACACACGCTGCGCATTGGCACGTGGGCAGGCGTGATTGGCGCGACGCCAGCCGCCTTCCAGGTCAAGTTCCCCTGATTGATGCCCCTGATTGTTGCCCCTGATCGGGATCGGCAGCGGTCGGGCGGCCGGCGGCTCTCTGGCCAACCGAGGGCTGAGCCGCGTGGGCATCCAGGGCAACAGACGACGGCGCCGACTCGGGATCGTCTGCTTGCGGCACAGACTCGCCTGTTTGCAACTCGTGCCGGCATCTGGAAAGCCGGGGTCTTCCTTCAGCGAGAGAGTCGGTGCAAACAGCTCTGGCTTCGCCTGTGCCGCCTCGACCAAGAGTCGTCCCCCCCCCCTCACAGAATGCCCCTTCAACGAGGCTCTTTCGAGCTCAAGTTTATTGTCCTCGGGGATCGAGGGTGCGGCAAGTCGAGCCTGATCAAGGCCCTCAAATATGGCCGTGGGCTCGGCTCCGTAAGTGGACTCCCTCGTGGCTGCTTGCCCACGATCGAGCAGCAGCTCATCTTCCGTAGCTCGCGGCGGATGAACGAGGGGTTGGTGCGGCTCCGGGCTTGCCTGATCGCCGCTGGCGGTCTCTCCTGTCCAGACCGATGACTCACAGACGCCAACTCACCGCCTCTGGCCACGGCGTTGTCAGGCCTCGACCGAACTCGGACTCATTGCTGGAGGAGACCGAAGTGAATCAGCCCCGGGCTCGCAAAAGCTGGCATACACACACAACAGACACCACTTTGTGCTTGAGTTTTGCGACACCGATGCCAATACCGTCGCCGATGACCCGACCATCTTCCGAGATGCCAACGCCATCCTGATATGCTTTGCTGTCGATTGCCCGCAAGACCTGGGGCGGGTGAAGGAGAAGGTGATGCAACCAAGCCATACTCTTCCCACCTGCAGCGTGGAAACAACAGCGAAGCGGCACTGTACTCACCTTGAGCCGACTCACCCGTGGTGTATCAACTCGGGTTATCTATGTAGTGGGTCCGAATAGCGCTGAAGCTCAGTCCGACGTGCCCAATACTGCTAGTTGGATGCAAGATCGATCTCCGGACCAGTGACGAGGCCCCAGAAGCATCGGCGGTCGGCGATGCGCGTCAAATGTCCATCTTAACACCGAAGGAAGTAAGGACACCATTGCAGGCGCTATCGCTCTGTGGCGGCTCGCCCGGTTTCTGTTCCTTGTTGTCTCGTCCTTGATGTTTCCCATACGGATCGATCGGGCTACGTATGGGCCACGTATGGGCCACTTATTCCACGTCTCACACGACACTGGCCATACCCAGGGTGATGAGCTCTCCAAGCAGGTCATCAAGGAGTTTGGCAAAGTCAACGCATATACCGAGTGCAGCGCCATCACTGGCAAAGGGATACGAGGGGTCATTCCTCTGGCCGTCGATCTGGTCATGTCGGTTTTGTGCGGCTGCCCCAGCGGCGGCGGCGGCGGCGGGAGTGATTCGAGTTGTGCGGTATTGTAGAATGGACTTGGGTGGTGCGCAACTTGAGCAAAATGCTTGATACGGACGAGAGGCGGGGATTGTCTGGACATCCGAGTCACTCAGCGAGCGACGCACCCCACGGCACATCTGTTCCCATTCGGTAACGCAATTTGTATAGTGTTGAAAAAGCAAAATGCCACAACATATCTTCCGGCCACAAGCACGCCATGGTTGAATCGTCTCCTTGGGCGTCTGTCCCGCGATATCTCATCGGCCGAGCTCATCACAAGCGGGCGCCGATCGACAGCATTCAGTTGGGCAATCGATCAACATCACTCAGTCTACATATATAGCGTGTCTGTGCTGTAAAACAACAAATGGGGAGGTACGCAGAAAGGGGCTGGGCCGACAAGTTTGTGCGAGCGCAAACAGCCCTGGGCGTTGGGTTCAAGGGGATACAAAACGCAAAACAACAACAGCAAATATGCACCAAACTTGACAGCGAGGCATCGTCGCTGCAGATACCACCACAGGGAGCCCCACAGCGTGGTTGATTTAAGAGTACCGAGACTGGGATCGATACGAAGAGGTTGTCCGTCGTCAGTCAGCGGTCAGCAGCGACAATGCAATGTTGCTGCCGTCGTAAATGTCCCCACAGGCCCAATCCCCAACTGCAGTGCCCTCTGTCGCTTCAACGACAATGACCCCCACCTGGATATCCTGGAGCATCTCGCCCAACTTGTTGCCGCCCGACGACACGATGCGGCTCAGGGTCGAAAAGTCGTCCGCGGCTTGGCTCGCAAATTTGTTTGCAAAGTCTTTGGCTGTGTTGGACACGCTACCAAGAACTCCCTCGTAGCTGCTCGAGGGCATCATGGAGACTCCACCGCGGCTGGCCTGCTCTTCACCGTAGTAATCAGAGGATCCGAATCCGGACTTGCCCTCGAACTGACGAAGCTTGTCGCGGGCTTCCATGCTGATCGATCAAGCAAATAGCGTCAGAATTGACCATAGACGGGCTCAGCTTTCGCGCGCGCACCAATCGACAGGAGCCGGTGTCGGCCATGGGCAAAGATCGGTGCGTCCACCGATCGTGCCCTTTTGAACTCGTGCACGCCACTTATCACTCCTCCCCTTCGTAATTGATGCTGGATATCGAACCTGGCCTGGGCATCGTAGTTGCCGCGCTCAAAGTACTGGTCACTTGAGATGGCCTTTGCGTTGCCAAATCGCTTGGCCGCGTCGTCGCTCGATTCGTAAGCACTCTTGCCGAATCCGCTTTGACCGAATCCGCTTTGGCTGAATCCACCAGAGCGCTGGGCTTGCGATGGGCTCTGTCCAAAGCCAGATGATCCCGACGCCGACGAGCTAGGGGCTGGGCCAGTAACATTGGCAAACTTGGCCGGTCGCTTGCTATCGGCATTAGCGGAAGCATCAAACCCAAAGCCGAGCTTGCCGACGCCCATGCCCAGACGCTCCATGGGGTCCTCGGAAGAAGTCGAGGTCTCGCCGGCACCAGGTTCGACGTACGCCAGGCGGCTCGAGAACGACGACACGCCACTGGGTTTGATTTGGTTGAACCGCTCTTCCTCCTCGCGCTTCTGTTTCTGCAGGAGCTCTTCTTTCTCGAGCCGCTCCTGCTCCTCCTTTGCACGTCGCTCGATCTCGTCAAAGTTGATGACCTTGGTGGCCTTTTTGGCGCCCAGAGACTTTTTGCTTCCGCCCTTGAGGAACTGAGTAGACGAGCCCATCGTCATGGAAGAGCCTTGCTGCGTCGTGGACAGCACGGCGGGCTTGGGAGTGGCGCTCTGGGCGACAGGGGAGCCGACCGAGGGTGAGGGTGCGGACAGAGGGGCGACTTTGGGGCTGGAGAGCGTGCTGCCAATGGGGCTGCTTTCTGGGCGGCCCGAAGTCGCAGCGGCGACGGCAGGAGCAGCAGCGAGCGCAGGCTTGGCTGCAACCGCGGCAGTTGGGGTCTTGGGCGCATCCCACTCTCCGAAAAAGTCGTCCTCATTGGAGGGGTCGTTGAAGGCGGCCTCTGCAATTCCATCGGCTTGGTCGTCGTGGCTCTCCAGCACTATTCGGGTGGGATACCTGGATGACGTGGAATCAGAACGCAGAGCGGATGAACCGCCAACAAGGCCACGATTTCGGCCAGTCAGCGGGGCCCCCAGGCAGCAGAGTGTCGATCGGCCACCAAGCCCGCGTCAAGCACCAGACTGCATCATCGTCGAGCATGCGTCCCTGCCGATGGAAAGAGTTCCTGCCAGCACCTACTTTTTGGCATCCTCGTCTGCGAGCTTCTTCAGCCGCTCCTTGTACAGGACTGCTGCCCTGGAAGTGTACTTGACCTTGGGGTCTTTGAACTTGTCGAGGCCGGCCGGGCCGCCCGAGTACTGTCGGAAAAACTCAAGGCAGTTCTGATTGCCGCCGACCTTCATAAGCCGGAGCTGATCCAGCGACCACGAGTCGAGGTTGGTTGAGCGTACGAAGGTGATGTGGACGCCGAGATTGCGGTGGATGGCAGAGCAGTCCAAGCACAGGTAGATGCCGAATGTAACGCTGCTCCAGGTCGGGTTCTTGGCGCTGCAGTCAAAGCACACCTGCGAGAGTCGAAATGGGCGTGCGGTCAGAGAGTAGCAAACCAGCGGCTGAAGCTCAGCTATCGGGCGAGCGACATCACCTAGTCCGGCTGGGGGACACCAAATGAGGGCCCAGCGAAAGACAGCATCGATGGGTGCTGACGAGATCGATGATGGATGCAGAGAATGACGACAGAGTGGCAAAGGGCAAGCGGGGACATTCCGCCAGCCCAGCGGGGCAATACAGCGGGGCAAGCATGGCCAGAGCAGCACCAGAGGCTGGACAGACCTTGTTCTCTCGCTTGGAATTCAGCTTCTTGAAGATCTGCTGGACCTCGGACTTTGGGAGCTGGGCCATGCTGGGCAGAGCTGGCTGGTTGGTCGGCCGAGGGGGATGCAGGGGATGCAGATGGCGGGGAGGAAGGTGCGCTGGGCGCTTGAAGGCGGGAAGGTGCGGCAGGCGAGCTCTACGACCACGTGAGCGTCACAGCGTCCTGCGCCACAGCCAGTCCAGGCGACACAACCGGCTCTGGTCGAGGCATCCGGCTGCTCTTGCGACCAACGGGGTGAGTTTCACGACTGTATTATGTGTGCAACGGTATCATCATCACCACCACCACCACCACCACCACCACCACCATCATCATCATCATCATCATCATCATCATCATCATCATCATCATTATCATCATCATTATCAAGTGTACAGTAGTATCATTAGCAAATAATGTGAGCCACGCTCGCTCGCAGACGTTGACATTATTGATGTTGAGCCTTGCTTCATGCGGTAGACTTGCACTCGAAGGCTGGACGCAGCAGTGGCGGTGGCGATAGATCAATTCAATCCATTAACGACTGCCAGTCGATAATCGCTGCAGTTGTTTCGTTGGATCCGGGGGGTCGCGCTTGTTCGTGGAGCTGCGATTCTGAGTGACTGCGAATCTTGCGTTTCTCGGGGATTGATGGGGTCCATAGTGGCATGCGAACAGCACGGCGCTGTCCCAAGGAGAAGTCATGGAGTGGTAATATCCATTGTGAGTGCCTAGCGACTGGTGCTACAGGCGGTGCTTTGTTGATTTTGCGTCTTCGAGAACCGCAGTGGGAGTCAGGAAGAATGGGAAGTGGTTTGCTGGACCAAGGCCGTGTCGATCTATATAAAATACTTGGAGTGATCGCTTCGCAATCGAGTTGCGGGTGCCGCAGTCAGCTTTGTGGCTCGTCGGCGCAGGTGGTCTTGGAGGCAGTCCTTGACGCCGCTTCCGAGCTGCATGCGGCCCTCTTCGACCAGATCGAGCCCAGTTTGAACACTATATCGATGCTCGGCGAGGGAAACGACTTGTCCATCGCGCACGTCGGGACATTCGTCGTCGACGACAACAAACTCGCGCTCGGCTGAGGACGGATTTTGTACAAATCGGCCAATCTTTTGCAGCGATGCCTGGGCCGCGGCTTCGCCGAGGTGGGCAAAGGCCTGGAAGACATGGACCTGGTTCTTGAACATTTCGACCTTGATGGGGCTGTTCTTCATCACCCGGCCGGCAAAGACGATGGATTCGTCACGAAGGCGCTCCAGCTCGCCAACATGGATGAGGGTCGGCGGCATGAGGCGGTCGCGGCGTTCGTGTGCAAACAGCGGCGAGACCAGGGGATGCTTGTTTTCCGCATCCGACTTTGTGTAGTAGTGCGAGCGGTGGCCCGGCACGATGTAAAGTGGATCTTCGTGTGTCGAGGGCACATAGTCGTATTCGCCGTTGATGCGGAAGCTTGGCTGGGAATGGGTCAGGTCCAGCCATGGAGCCAGGGCTACAACGCCGCTCGGGAGTGGATAGTTATTATCTCTTAGCCAAAGCGTTGTTGCAACAGCCAGGCCACCACCGGCCGAGTCGCCGGCAATAACGATTTGATCGGGTGTATACCGCCGCTGGGACGGATCCTTGGGGTCGATGAGATCGAGGTAGGCTGAGATGGCGTCGTGAAGAGGCAGGGGAAAGGTGTGCTCGGGAGATAGCCTGTAGTTGATGGCTGGCGACAGGGTATAGGGTCAGCATCCGTCATGCTTGGATGAAGGATGAGGCACGGCGTGCTTGAAATCAGAGCCGTCCTTCTTCTGGGTCTCACAGAGTCACTTACCAAGGACCTTGGCTCCACTTTCCTTGCTAAATCGCCAGGTCAGCATGCGATGGCCCTCGGCTGAGCACATGAAATATGCACCGCCATGAAGGAACAGAACCACCTTTTCCTTGGCCGGATCATTTCCGGCAACAAGGGCAGCCTGTTGGCAGGCAGGCTCGTGGTAGATCCATTCTCCAGGAATCGATCCCTGGGCCTCGGATGGGGTCATTCCTGCCAGAAGCAAGTCATCGCGCCGTGGGACTTTGGTGGGATGCACCCGGACGTCTTTCGGGAGCGTGGCGGGAATAAGAGTCGCAACAAGGCGCGAGGATCGAAGGTATTTGCGGGTGTGGTGGAGGGCTTGACGGTAGATGGGGACGGTAAGGCTCTGCGGACATGTAATTGATTTGCGAAAGCAGTGTTGGAGGGGGCCGGACAGCGAAATCAAAACCGTCAGTGCTCGTCACAGATGCCCATCGCACGAGTCGCAGCGAAGCTCACGCAATTAGCTGCTGCCACAGAGGCATTGCTACTTCGGACTGAGCCATTTTTCCTGAACAAATCGCTGCTTTGAAGCGAGCATCGCTCCAGGACGGATTGCTGCTTCCGGACGACCTGCAGCACTTCACGGCGGCCGCACGTCCGCCCAGACCACCCGCTCGAGGCGAGGCAGGGATGTGTCGAGACAGCAACATACCATGGCATTGCTCCACACGGGTCGCTTGCGATTCACCTTCTTCAGGATCATTTCGGTTGTGGGAAACAGGTCGTTGGCGGACGAATCGTACGCCCGCAAGCTCAGATTGAGGTCGAAGCGTGACAGCATCTGAAGCCAGGACGCAGCAGCCCGAAGCGGGACGGGCTTCGCCGAGACAGCGGACTGGCCAGACGTGGTCGAGACGGAGCGAGTTACCGGAGCGACGGCGCCCAAATGCGACGAAGACTGTGCCAGGCGGGCAGACCATGTTGCAGCACGGGATACGGAAGGCAGAACGACGACTGTTGTACCGGACTTGAGCGGAAGGTCCAACATTGTGGGCGAGGGAAGTAGCTTGAGAGAGAAGCGGGTCGAGAGAGGGAAGCAGAGCCGAGCAGAGCAGAGCCGAGCAGAGCAGAGCAGGGCGGCGAGCGAGCCGGAAGAAATACGTCCTTGGGCCTGCCCTCCACCCCTCCCTCCCCAAAGGCCGCCGAAGAGTTTGGGGGTGCCTGATCGATCATGCGACAGCCCGATGGCGAGCATGCTTCAAGGACAGCCCCAAACCCTGGCTGGCTCGATCCGGCTGGCTCGATCCGGCCGGCTCGAGCCGAGGCGTGTGGCGGTCCTCTTGGCCGCTCGCCAGCGCCAACCCACGGCCCCCTTTCTCGCTCCATCTCGGTCCCGCTCTGATCGCCGTTCCTCCTCGCACCCGCACCATGGCCTCCCTCGATCCTTCAGCGTCGGCAGACATCGGCGAGCCGACCGGAATCCAGCTGCAAGTCCTCCAGCTCCAGCGTGTAAAGCTTGTTCTTCCATTGTGTTGCTGTGCATCGCCGACATCGGTCTATGGGTCGCTGGGCTGTCGCTTGCCTCAGCCAAACCTGGCTCAGCCCAGCAGTCTCTGGCCGACTCCAATCCGATCCCGGGACCCTCCCTTGCAGCCTCAGTCGCCTTCCCTGCGTCTCGCACACGTTCTTTTTCGATGGTTTCGCGCAGCATCGAGTGCAAACTCGACCGGCATCCTCCGTAACCCGAGTTCTTCTGCCTCCAACAGAGAATCCAGAAGTTCCTGGATGATACCACACCGCACACCGCCCCACGCTGGATTTTCACCGGATTCGTTGCCGCTGTCTATGCCGTTCGTGCCTTCCTCATCAGCGGATGGTACATTGTCACCGTACGTGCTCCTGGCGCTCTCAAGTTCGTGGACCGGGCCAACTCGGCCGCTTGGCTGGTTGATCGCCCGACGGTGGTTGCGCTGCGATGCCCATGCCTCGATTCGATTCGCTTCGGAGCAGAGCTCGGCTGACCGCAAGCACCTGGATCGAGGGACTGCATAATGGCCGGGGAATGCATCACGGGCACTCGGGCCGTCCGGCTGAACGACCCGTCTCACACTCCGCTTCCTCGCCCCCTCGCCACCTCAGTACGCCCTAGGTATCTATCTCTTGAACCTGTTCTTGGCATTCCTGACGCCAAAGTTCGATCCTGCTACCACGGAGCTCGACGACGAAGCTGATGGCGAAGGCATGTCTCTGCCTACTAAGGCAGATGAAGAGTTCCGACCCTTTGTGCGTCGGCTTCCCGAGTTCAAGTTCTGGTATGCTGTGCTGTCTCCTCGGCACGGGACTGTCTCCGCCAGCAAAGCCCCTCGCTCACTTTGCTGATCATTATCCTTCACTGCCCGTGCAGGTACTCGGCCACGAAGGCGATCTTGATCGCCTTTGTCTGCACGTTTATCCCATTCTTCGACATCCCTGTCTTCTGGCCGATCCTCGTGTAAGGCTCGCCATCTGATGCTGATTGTACAGTCGCGTTACCATCTTATGGCGGTTGCCGCTCAGTGGACGAGCTTGCTGGCTGTAGCTGAGCTGTTGGCGCACTGAATGTCTAATCCGTTCGCTCCCTCACGAACCCAACGACGACGGGAACAGTATCTATTTCTTTATCCTCTTTGGCTTGACCATGAAGCGCCAGATCAAGCATATGATCAAATACAAGTACGTCCCTTGGGACTATGGAAAAAAGGTACAAGATCTGCTGGCCGACGAGCTGTGTGTCAACATCCTGATTCGATTACGCCCTGGCCAGCTAACATCTCTCACCTTGGTTGGAATCTTGGCAGAAATATACCGCAGGCTCTCCTCCCAAAAATAACAAGTAGTGCGTCCTCGTGAAGCCAGTAGACTCGTGAAGCTTGTTGGCACCGTCACCGTTGCGACTAAATGAATAGAGACATCATTTGGCCGTTGGCCGAACATTCCATCGACCACATCTGTTCCGCAATGGACAACATTGCGCCAAGCGGTCTCAGAGAACAGCGTGCCCGTGGGCTATATCCATAGACGCTGTTCTGTTAGTCAACCCCAGATCGCGGATGTGAATCAGTGTGGGTGAGTGCGTGGATGAAGGTGGATTTAATGCGTTTCCAAAATGAAATGGGACACCCCGTTGAGCCATGACAGTGGTTTTTTCTGGAACCTGAATACACCCACCCACTCATTGCAATCATGGCCAAACACAGCACCCTCGATTCTCGCATCGCTGCACTGCGACCGGTGGTCTTCACTCGGAGGCTGCCAAAGTGATCTGTTCTATTTCTTATGGCATAGCTAGACGCATGCCATCGCATATTACGCTGACGAATGAGTTGTGGGCAAGTGTCCCATTTCCCTGAATACAGTGTACCATTGAAAGGTCAATTGCCAATTGGAACTCTCATCCATTATGGACAGGACACACATCCCAGGCCGCATGTCGTCGATGGTGATCGTGAGATTGTGATGCTCGTCAAGCCTCCCACAACAATCGACTGCATACTGCCTCGCACAGAGACTCCTTCCATCTGAGCTCGCTGGCATGCATGTCTGGGCAGACCATGGAATCGGCGCGGCTTGTTGGCCACCCGATTCGAACCAGACACGACATTCTCCACAACAACGGCGCCTTCAGCTTTCGCCCCTTTGCCCCTTTGCCCCTCGCCCCTTGGCTCCTTGCCATCTGCCTGTCCCTGTTCCTCGCCGACAGCATCCCGCTGCCGTTGTCTCTCCTGCCGACTTGGCTCCGACATGGTCGTCAGCACCCACGACTCGGACGACATACTCGGCATCGAGGTCCAGCCCATCGAGTCGATGGAGGAGGATGCCGAGATGGTCGAGGTGTCCGCAGTCGAGCCCGAACCTGTTCAGCCCGAGCCAGCTCTGCCCGCCGACCCCTTCGACCCTTGGGTCCATCCGGTCGAAGCCTTCATCCGGATGGCCCGCGACGAGCCCGATGCCCTCTGCATCAACACCTACGAGAGCGGCGAGTCTGTGCGCTACTCATACCGCGATGTGTGGAAACATGCATACTCAATCGCCCAGGCTCTCAAGGCGCTTCCTGGCTGGAACGACGATGGCCACGATGCCGTCGGCACCTTCTGCGAAGGCGAGGCGCACTGGGTGTTCTTCTCGCTCGCCGTGTGGATGCTGGGCAAGTGAGTATCGGCCCAGATGCTGTGATTCGATCTGTCTGTTGCATGGTCCTGGCTGTGGATGTCGCTGCCACCAGTCCAGGGTCAGAAGGATTGGCTGTGGAATGTGCTGTGAGTGAGTCTCCCTCCAGGGATGACAGGCAACAGCCGCAGTTGACTCACCCACGTATCCACCGACAGGAAAACCCTCAACTTTGGTCTCAACTGGCCATCGGCTGTCCGCAAGGCCATCTGTGCGAGGTATAGCATCAGCAGCGATGAGTCAAGGAGGCAGTCCGATTGTGGATTGAGCCGACAGAGTGGGAGACTGACCCACGATCGACAAAGCCTGGAACTGACACACTCTCGACCACCATGGCACCCAACAGACACTCGGTCAAGTACATCCTTCACCACTACACCAAGCCTGGCCGCACCATAGGAGTGACGTTGGTGGACGGCGGCACTTTCCCGATGCTCAGCGAGGTCCCTGCTCCATCGCTCGAGCTCTGTGAGCCACTCGACGACTTTGTCGTTTATATTTGCACTTCAGGAACGACAGGTACGTGGAATAGTCAGGAAGAACGGCAGAGCATGATGTCGGATGGTGGACAGCTTGGGGCATGACATGAAGCAAGAGGTTGTGCTGACGATGCATATGCAATCCATAACTCTGCTTCCTGCATCCCCGTCGCTCACACAGGCATCCCCAAATCGTGAGTTATCCTGTGGATTCTGATGTTGTGGATTCTGTTTCTGTGTCTACCTGATGCTTGTTCACAGTCACAATTGACCGCATCAACACTCGTGGACTGAATCCTTCTGTGTTTGATGTTGATTGTTGCAGTTTCAAGTTTGCACACACTGGAATGATCACAGGTCGAGCCTCTATTGGAATGCTGAAGAGTAGCGTTGGGCTTTTGCAGGTAACTATGCTTGACATCGAATATCGCATTAATACGTGGGCAATACTGGGTATACTGACATTGATTATTTTTAGGCTCCATCCTTTGTGGCCACATTCGGCTCACTTCCTTGCGTTCTGAATCTTGGAGGATCTGTGTGGATTCCAAAGCCAACATTCCACGCAGTTGAGAAAGCAAAGAACGTTGCTCAAATATTGGATGATGGCCTAAATTATGTATACATGGTAGGCAACGAGCTCAAAAGTGTGTCTGAATCCATATTGCCAATACAAATGACATACATCCTCCCTCAGACTCCCTCGTTCATGAAGTTGATCATCAGCACCGCCACCTCCCGGAATCCGAGCTTGAAATGGACGAAGACGAAACGTATTGTACTGGGCTCTGAGCACATCCCCATGAGTATCATTCACAAAATAAGGGATACTCTCCCAAATGCCGAGATTCAGTTGGGCTACGGATCAAGTGAGGTACGTTTGAAGTTGGGAGGTCTGCATGGTCGCCACACTGAATGATAGCTGATATGCATACTGCAACCAGTCAACCTTAATAGGGGCAGTTTCATACTTGCATATTCCTCCAGAAAGCGAAATCCCAGAGAAGCTGGTCTACAAGCTGGCCAAGCCTGGGGTGCGCTGCCTCCTCTTTGACGAGGAGGGCAATATCGTTGATCAAAACGTCTCCAAGAGCGGGATCCTGGTCTTTGCCGTCGACCCCGACCATCCCGTCCGCAACCACCCCGACTTTGTCAACGCCAATCCCAACGACAGACTGGCCTCCTTTGGCTTCCTCAGCGACGGTTCGCCCCGAGTCTGCACCATGGACTGGGTCGAGATGGTCAGCGAGAACGAGTTTACGGTCGTTGGAAGGTGAGTGCAATATCCCTGTGCCCACCGAGTGGTCTGTGCCCTCCTTCCACTGGTCCTCCGCCAATCCATCCCACACTCTGCTTCAACATGTCTCTCACACCTCCAGATTCGACCAGAAGATCAAGGTCAACGGCGTCTATGTCGACCTGAACCATCTCGAGGCCCTGGTCGTCCAGCACCTGAGCCACACCATCGCCGACTGTGCGTTTGTCCAGACCTCCGAGAAGAAGATCGTGATGCTGTATGTTCTCCAGGCCCGTCCCACGACCCGCACCGAGCCCAGCGACATCATCCGGATGACCCAGGATCTGCTTGCACTCGTCAACGTCTCCAAGGTGCCGATCCACAACTGCTTCCAGCTCGACGAGATCCCCATGATCGAGAATGGCAAGCGCGACCTCAAGAAGATCAAGTGGATCGCCGAGAACAACGATCTGCACCAAGGATCCGTTGTGTATCCCCGTCTCGCCCCCAGCGAGGCCCCGCTGTATCGCATCGCGGCTGCAATCTCCAGCCTCGGCAGCCAGCTCCTCGGGATTCCCTCTCTCGACGGCCGCAACTACAGCATCAGCGGAGCTGGGTTTGACTCGCTGAGCGTCGGCCGCCTGGCCCTGGCCATCAAGGAAGAGTACGATGTCGAGATCTCGCCGATGATGCTGCTCTCGAACGGCCTGACGCCCCTCGATGTCGCCCAGCTGGTGATTGATCTCCAAGGCAACCACCCGCTGATGCCGCCGACAGTCGACCTCGACCAGGAGGCCGCCCGGCTCGACGATGCGAGTGTGACGGCCGAGGGTCTCCCTCCACTTGTCTTTCCCGAGTCGCCTCGCGGCATCGTCCTGACGGGGGCCACTGGCTTCCTCGGATCGTTCCTGCTGTACGAGCTGGCTGCCAAGTTCCCTGCTGCCAGGATCTACTGTCTGGTCCGAGCCGCGAGCGACCAGGCTGCCATCGACCGCATCTTTGATACAGCCAGAAAGCTGATCCTCAACCCGCAGCTGACGCACTACCTCGTGAACAATGTCAGGCCGCGACTCGTTGGTGTCTGCGGCGATCTGTCGCTCGACCAGTGGGGACTGACCAACAAGCGATGGAAGAAGATCGGCAAGGAGACCGACATGGTTGTGCACTGCGGCGCCGAGGTGCACTGGCTCGACGACTATGAGGCGCTCAAGGGGCCGAATGTCCTGGGCACGGCGACGGCCCTGCGGCTGGCCACGACCCACCACTTGAAGCCGCTGCACTTCATCTCGGCGGTCGGGGCGATTCCCATGGCACGGGGTGCAAGGACGCCGCTCGAGGAGAGGGTGTATTCCAACTGGAGCGTCTCTGGCGGGTATGCACAGACCAAGTGGGTCTCTGAGCAGCTGATCAACAAGGCACGATCGAGGGGAGTGCCTGCAACCATCATCCGACCATCGCTGATTGCAAGCGACAGTGTCTATGGAGGTGAGTCACTGGGTGTAATATGGCAATGTGGTGTGGTGGTGTGGTGGTGTGGTGGTGTGGTGGTGTGGTGGTGGTGCAGCAGCTCATCTCAGCTCACTCTCACTCTCACTCTCGCTCTCACTCTCACTCTCACTCTCACTCTCACTCTCACTCTCACTCTCACTCTCACTCTCACTCTCACTCTCACTCTCACTCTCACTCTCTCAGTGTGCCACTCGGACGACTACATCTGGCAGTACATCAAGGGGTGCATCCGCATCGGGATCGCTCCCTCCAATGCCACCCCCGTGACCATCACCATGAATCCAGTCGACCATGTCGCCAAGGTGGTCGCTGCGATCGCAGCCTCCGAGGTGGCCCTGCCCAAGTTTGTGTTCCACATCAGCGACCCAGAGCGCAGGTGAGATGAGCGAGCCGAGTGGCAAGCAGACAGGGAAGGCAGCAGGATGAGTGCCATTCCTCGGCAGTCACTCACCCACCCACACCACCATCCCATACATCCTGTCCCTCGGCCCACCTCGCAGCGTCGTCACCGAAACTCGACTCTTTGAGATCGTCAATGCCTATGGCTGGCCCGTCATGTTCGAGACCCGCGAGCGATTCAAGGCCCTGCTTTACCGACCGTCGCTGCCCAACGGCTCGTCGATGCTGACGCTCATGCATCTGATCCTGAGCATGTCCTTCCTGGTCGACAACACCAACACCCGGTCGATCTATCCGGCCCTCGGTTCCCAGGCCGGGAGGATCGCCGGGCGAGGGCTGCTGTACCTGACCCACATCGGGTATCTGCCACCTCCTCTGAACGCTCCGTCGCCGCTGAGACCCGAGGAGCACCCGCGGCCCAACATCTTCCGTCCCGACACCCACAACTAACTCGGTGGTGGAGGTCACTGCATGTTTGGCAGTGCCATTCATGATGCATCCCATGCACAGCCATGGTCCTCCACTGGTGGTGCCTCACACAATCCCAGTCGTGACACCACATTCCATCGATATACGGTGCTCCAAAAACGGCATCAATATCGATGTTACACTGCGAAAGACAAACCAAAGTATACCTATCCAGAAGGATGATGCAAGAGAGGGAGACTGCGTATGACTCTTGTCAGTATGGGAGAGAATACACATCAATTCAGCTCCCTGGTACGATCGAATTCAGCAGTCGATCCTGGGTTTTGGGGATTCAATCTTTGAATGCTTTAAACCTATCCAGGAGTCGTTTGACATCCCCTTTAGCCCTACTACCGCCATTGCGCTCTTGGCCCAGCCCGGCTGTCTCTGCACCCAGCGAAGCAGTTCTATATCCCGGCTGGATGCTTCCAAGTCGATCGAGAGTGACTCTCGGTTTTGCAAGAATCCAGTGTCGAATGGCGTCGTCGAAGCAGCCGCCTGAATCAAGCAACAGAGTTCGTCGTCGGCGCTGCAGTTCCTCGAGTCTTGGTCGCTGGTTCTCAAAGTACTTTGGTGCGTCGAGCGTGAGATATAGCTCCGTAAGGCTACTCCAGTACGGCTGCAGGAATGGCAGGATTGTGGCTGTTGTTTCGGTGGGCTGGAGCAGCCGATCAAGCAGACCTGGGTAGCTTCCGTTGGTCAACCGACTGCTTGTGTAGAATCCCGCAGGTGTGAATGGGCGGCAAAACTCAAGGCCGCTCAGAACGGCCATCGCCATTTGAGCATCCCGGAATGATTCAGCACACGCTTCGGCGATACGTGCCCAGTGCTCGGCTGTTTGGACGGCGATAGATTCGGTTGGACACTCGAGAATTGTCATGGAGACCATGCGATCGACAAAGAGGCCAAACTCGAGGGAGGCTCGCACGGACAACGGCCATTTGGAGTACGCCGCCGCCATCGCAGTGTCGATCGTTGTCATCGATGGTGTGGCCGTTCCGGCGACTGTGCCAGAAACTTGTGCTGAGGCGGACGTCTGGACAACAATGAGAACGTCGCTCCAGCGGATTTCGCAAAAAAGTTCGTTGTTGATGGCTGCCATCTGAGCAGCAACGGCATCGACGGGTAAGTCGACAATGGTCTTGGCCTCGATTTCAGATACCGTTGCCTGGAGATTTGCCAGCTCGCGCTTGATGCTGTCAATCTGCTGTCGCAAGTTTTGAGCCAGGGCGGATCCATGTGCATCCTGGATGCACTCGAGCTGCAGCTCGCAGGCAAGGGAGTGGTCTTTGAGCGTTGCGAGAGCGTTGGCCTTGGGCGGGGTGGGGACGAGCGGCAGATAGCTGCGGGACAGCTGCGAAAAGGTCGATCTAAAGCGCTCGCATTGCTGTGCTGCCGAACTCCGGGTATCGCCCATACTTGCTGAAATCGCCGATGTCGGGTCAGGCTGGGCGAAAGGTGGGTCGCTTGCGTTGGCTTGCTGACCGCAGCCAATATCCGGAGATTGGAGATGAGGAGCCGCATCGGGAATGGGAGAGCTGCTTCTTGGCATTTGTTCTGGCTGGCTGGGGACGCCAAGACATTCGCCACCATCCACGAGGAGGCTCGCCTCTGTCTCGTGCGATTCGGATCGAGAGCTGGAGGTTGTGCCGGCCGGGCGATGGGTTATATCCAGTGCGGTGGGCTCGTGCGGGAGGAGTCCGAGGCCGCCGTTTGCATCAGCGTTTGCATCAGCGTTTGCATCGGCAGCGCCACAGCCAGACTCGGGGCTGCTTGCCGAGTCCCGGATATCTTCGGCTTGAGGTGGCTTCATGGGCTTGCTTGCACATCCATCCGCATCTCCAACGACGATGCGCTCACACCCTGGCGCTTCGTGAAGCGATTCTGCTTCATGCCCAAGGTCCTTTCCTGAAGCCGTGTCCGTATCGCTTTCTCCGTCGTGATCACCGACCTTGTCCTCCTCATCGTCATCATCATCGTCGTCGTCGTCGTCGTCATCGTCGTCGTCATCGTCGTCGTCATCGTCATCAGTACTAACGGCGCCGGTGGCAATGTCCTCCAACTCTGTGAGGCTGGTGAGTTGGAAGTGTCTTAGTGATCAACAAGTCAGACAAGCGCTCGCATGGTTCTCGCGACATACCACAGGTGTGCGAGTCCAAAAAGCTTGATGGCATCTTCGGGCGAACTTTCGACTGCTGTCCGGATGCGCCTGGCACGCTTCGTCAGTGCATCGTCGGGAATCGGGAGGGTCTTGAACCTGGTCTGGGTGCTGAGACGGTCGAGAATGATTGAGACGGCCTTGGCATAGAGCAAAAATGCCTTGGCCAGGTTTCTCCTGGAGACGCAGCGCTCGGCGTCCGAGATCTGAATGTCGAGGTCGTCCATGAACGGCGTATCTGGGCGAGATGTGGACGGGGCCAGCGAACAGGCGGTGTGCGTTTGGAGGGCGGTTTTGGGGAACAAGCCGGGGCGGATCGACACAGCCACACGACAAGCCACACGACAAGCCACACGACAAGCCACACGACAAGCCACACGACAAGCCACACGACAAGCCACACGACAAGCCACCGAACAATCTCGTTCGCATGGGTCCGCGACCCTTGTGCTTGGGCGGTTCGTCCGCTCCTTCCGCTCAGCACTGCACCGCTGCCCTCTGCCCTCCATCAGGTTTACCACCCGGCCCGCCATCCAGCTCGCCATCTAGCGCCCCTTCCCGACCGCCATGCATCTCCTCGTTCGCAACGCCCTCAAGACCTCCTGTGCTGCCGCTTCCCAGGGCGTCCGCCACGTCTCGGCTGCCAGAGCCTTCAAGCTGGTGCCTCTCTACACGGCCAAGGTCAAGGCCACTGGCGGACGGTGAGCTCTCCATTGAGAATGATCAAAGCTCCAGGCTGTGATCTGCATATCATATGGGTCATATCATCGTGCAAAGGACATTCCTAGCTTGCCAAAGAGATTGCCGCGATGGGTGCTGATTGTCGTAACTCTGACCCTGCAGGGTTGGCCGCATTCTCTCGGACGACTATGTGCTCAACATGCCGCTGATCACTCCAAAGGGACTTGGCGGACCAGGCAAGTTGCTGATCAGCCTGCCCTGCGCTACTTTTCATAGCCGCGCCCAACAGCATCCTCGATCACATCCTCGATCGCCTCCATTTTCTGCCAACAGAAGGGCGACAGGATCGACGCCCTGAGCAAGATCATTCGGTCTGACCTGCCTTCGCCTCCACAACTTTGTAACAGGTGGCCCTCAGACCAACCCCGAGCAGCTGTTTGCTGGCGGCTATTCGGCGTGCTTCCTCGGCGCCTACAAGCTCGCTGCGGCCAACAGCAAGGTCGCTCTCTCGCCCGAAACCAGCATCACTGCAGCCGTTGACATTGGCAAGGCTGCCGATGGAGGCTTTGTCCTGGCCGTTGAACTGGTCGTCAACGCCCCCGGACTGGATAAGGCCACCGCCCAGAAGCTGGCCGAGAACGCCCACCAAATCTGCCCCTATTCGCGTGCAACTCGCGACAATATTGAAGTCAAGCTCACGGTTGTCTGAGCCGTCGACAGATTCCCGAGCGGCAGTTGTGAGGCTCTCCACTTGAGCCACTGCGGCAATTCCCATATCCAATCTTCGACCCAATACATTGCTTGAGGCTCTTGGCGGCCGTAAAGCTGCAGTGCGACGGGGCAGTGTGAGGAAACAAATCGGGGGGGGGCGCATGGTCATGTTCATGGCGAGCCCGAGATCCATCCGAGATGCATCCAAGCAGCAGCGGGACACACCACTTCCTTCAAGTGCCCTGTTCGAAATAGGTTCTGCAACTTGGAGCAGGATCCACCGCTTCATTTTCGAGCGGTCGAATCAGCCGCATTCCTACTTCATGCCAATCAGCCGCGATCAATCGATCTGGCGGTGTCGCTGCGGGGCATCCCTTGCCTTAAGAATCTACCTTCCTCGCCCCTTCGATCTGCTCGGCCTCTGTCTCTTTGGTTTCTGCCTGGAGCCTCGACTTCGTTCCCTACGCGATTGCATCATCAACGACAGTGTCCAGCCAAGATGGCAATGGAATATAAACATACCATTGTGGATGCCCACCCTAAGCCGATTCTCTGCGTCCAGTTCAATCCCTTCCGGCGCGAAATCTATACGGGCGGGGAGGGTATGCGGATGGCCGAGCATGTCAATCGTCGTGCTGCGCGGAGGATCGCCTGGTTCGGGTGCCTGTGCTGACGATATGTTGCCTGCGTCCGTGCGGCATCCGACACACAGATGCCATGATTCGTGTCTGGGAATGCGAGTCCGGCAAGCTTCTCAACTGCTTCTCGGAGCACACTGGCTGGATCTCCTCGCTGCTCTACTGCAAGGAGCTCAAAACGCTTTTCTCGTGCTCGATCGACGGCTTGATCATTGCCTGGGGATGGAGCCCCAGCGGCAGCGGCAAGGTGTTGCAAAAAATAGCGGTTTGTATCTCGACCGACAAGCAGCTACGCTCGAGCTTGGGTCAAAGTGCGGTCCAAGTATCGATGTGCCGAGTCAACCGCATATCAACATGGAGCGAGACCATATAGTAGGAGTACTGGCCCGATGTGTGTCTCTGGCGAAACGCTGATGATCTGTCCCTGACCTCCTTCATATGTGGCTTCTCCCGTCATCAACGGTGCTCACAACCGGACTTGGCCGGCCAGACGGGCTCGCCAGTGTTCTCGTTGGCATACAACGCCCGTCGACAGCAGCTTCTTGTCGGCTGCACCAAGCGAGTGCGCATTTTCCGCGTGATCCAAAACGACGATATGCACTCGACCTCGGACGTTCTTGATCCCAAATCCGTATCGTGCACGGAGCACACGGACATTGTCAGCTGCATTGTGTCGTGCGAAGGTCGCTTCTATTCGGCCGGGTAAGTAGCTATCGCGCGCGTTGATGGCTTTTCAAGTGCAACGCCCAGGCCTTTTCTGATATTGTCGGGAACGGCGGCGACCTTCATGATTGTAATAGAGGCCTTCTGGGGGGGGGGATATGTTCGCTCGTCCATGTTCCATGGGAACTCGCGTCAGCATGTCGCCCGGTGCCGATGCATCTCATCCCCCGCGCTTCTCTGGTACTGATCTGCTCCAACGGCTCTGTCCACAGGTACGATCGCAAAATCGTCATTTATGACATACCCCACCACGGCGATCTCAAAATCAACGTCTCACATTCCATCTGCAATGCCCACGATGCCGCCATCTCATGCATGGTGTATGGGAAAGACGCCGATAACAGCTGGTGAGTCTGATGCAGCGGTTGCTTTCTACCCAATCTTGCATCGGTCGCGTCGCTCGTCGACAGCTTTGGCTCTGCGTTCAGCAGTTGCTCTAACCCAACTCCACCTCGATCTCGACCAGGCTCATCACTGGCGCCTTTGACAAGATTGTCAAACTCTGGTCGCTCGACGGAAATCTGCTGCAAAAGTTTGACGGCTTCAGGTAGGTTTTGATGTAGAGGACCGGCGTGTTGTGAGGCGAGAGTATGCTCGCACACAGCATCATTCGCGGATCCGACAACGATTGAAACCGAAAGGAAACGCTGGTTCCGCAGTCGATCCGCTGTGTCGATTGCTGCACTTGTGTCAGCACTGATCACGAAGACTCACTCTTCCTGTTTCCTCAATCCGTCTCTCGGCACCCATCTTGGGTCCGGTTTTGGAACCCTGTCGCTGCACATTGCATCCGATGCCCCAAGCGACACCATCAACTCAGTCTGCTATGTGATTCCGACACAAACCTTGTGGATCACTGCCAGCTCGTCCTGTCCCGTAGTCTTTGATCCCCGCAGTGGCATCAATGCAAGTATCTGTTCGTCGTGCTGACGACACCGGTCCCTCCTCTTTCCCAGTGACCTCGTCGTCAGAGCGACACGCACTCTGCGAGCATGATGGGGACTAAGGCGGATTATGTTGAGTTCCTGACGATTGGAACCTTCCTTTTCCACTATCACTCCAGGTCTCCGACTTTGTCTCCACAGACAACGAGCTCTTTCACCAGCACAATGGAGCATTTTTCTTCAGACAGCTTCTCTTCGTTCCGGAGATTAACGAAGTCATTGGGCTCTCGAACCGCCGATCGGTAACGACATGGAAATACAATCCCGTGGCATCCGTGACGGTTCTCTCGGGACACACCGATGTTGTGGAGTGCCTTGCGCTCAGTAAGTCGGACGTGCACGATCCGAGCTCGATTGTTTGAACTGGTACAGCCATAACACTGACTGAACTTCCACCGTGAGAACGAACATGGGACTTCCCGGTTCCAGAGTCGCTGATGTGTTGATGATTTTGTTGCTAGCGACCAAGGAGCCCCTTCTGATTTTCAGTGGCGGCGGCGACGGTGTCATCCGAAAATGGGAGCGACTGCAGCTGAACTCATTCATGTACAGGTATGCGAGCAGGGTGGAAGGGGGTCAGCTGGTAGGGATATCACAGCTTGGTTCGGCACGCATACCTGGGTCAAAGGAACCGTTTCTGTGAGCAAGCACAGAATCTCGCTTTGACCATGGCTTTTCTTTCAGCCAAGAGACCTTGGCGCTTCCAAAGGAAGAGAAGCCAGACGAAGAGGTGTTT
The DNA here is from genome assembly GCF_025602895.1 of Polychytrium aggregatum. Classification (NCBI taxonomy): domain Eukaryota; kingdom Fungi; phylum Chytridiomycota; class Chytridiomycetes; order Polychytriales; genus Polychytrium; species Polychytrium aggregatum. The sequence continues at coordinate 182,946 of NW_026516254.1, forward strand.
CACAACCACATATCCAAGGATCCGGAAGAACGACGAAAGAAGCAAGCCGCTCTACACAAACGGGTGACAAAGAGCCTGAGCTCATGGAAGCGAGTCATGCAGGAGGATTTGGAAGGGCACAAATCGCAAGTGGAGCTGATGGCCCGGAGCACCGTCAAGGAGTGGAGACGCAAGCACATCATGATGAACGAGCGACAGTCCACCTCCAGCGACGAGGCTGAGAAGAAGAGCATCGCACAGAAAAAGAAGGCGGAGATCGCCAAAGATTTGACCAAGCCGGCCAAATCCGGGGTGCTGTCGCTCTTCTACTACGAAGACCTGGACTATCTCATCTCTGGATACGAAGACAGCCGCATCCGTAAGCCGAGGCAGTGTCGAGTGCGGTGGGGCATGAATGTGTGCATCCGGTCGGTATGGACGGCGGCTGAAGATGTGCATGTGGTGGCACTGGCATCGATGGCGATTCGTCGCCTGAGCCTCGCGGCCGGGGAAAGATGCTGCCGAATGGATCAAGCTGTGTGGTGCAATCCCTGCTCGCAGCGAGTCCTCCGATGCGAAGCCATCGCTCCCCTTGCAATCAAGTCATCTTCGATGGACAAAGTATTAAATCTGCGACAAATGATATGGCCGGCGCAGATATCTGGGGATACAACATCGAATCAATGAAGTTCACCGCTGAAATGCAGGCTGCCGCCGATTTCGGCAACAGCGAGGGCCTCGAGTCGGGAATCACGGGCGAGAGCGTCACCAATCGAGTGGCTGGAATGTCGCTGAAGCACACGCTGCAGAATCACAAAGACGGAGTTTCATGTCTGACATGCTTCAATCTGGAAGGCCGACACTGGATGGTAGGACTCATTGGGATGTGTATATCGGCGCTAGACAGCTGCTGGCTCGGCCGTGTCGCCGACTTGACCCCATTTTGCCCCGCTCGCATCAGGTTAGCAGCGGCTGGGACCGCCGGATCTGCATCTGGGATCTCAGGACTGTCAGGCTGCACGACGTGTTTCGCCACGGGTCCTCGAGCGGTCTGGCCAGTGGCAAGGATGAATATGCGGCCGATGGAATCATTCTCGATATTGAATACGCTCCAGAGCTCAACGAAATCGGATACGCCAGTGCAGACAAGATGGCCTACATTCGGAAGTTCTCGCCAAAGGGGGATGAGATGAAGCTCCAGTGTGTGCTGCAGGGCCACGAGGCCGAAGTGACTCGGGTATGCGGCAAACGAAGAGCCACAGTGTCGGGCTCTTGTTGAATCGAGCGTTAGGGATCGCTGGCTAAATGTGCCCTCACTGGAATTGCTAGATTCGATGGAACGAAAAGTTTGAACAGTGGGTCACTGGGTCCGAAGACCGCACCGTTCGAATATGGGTACGTTCGGGGACACGATTCAACGAGACTCGATCTGGACAGGAGGGTGCAGGATCATCTCCGTTGATGATATGGCAGTCGAACTGGATGCTGCACTTCGTCGAGGGGTGTGCGCATGTGTTGTCCTGTTTGTCGTTGTTTCAGTCACCAAGGGCCCAGCAGGCATTTGCACAGCATTTGACACCCACTCGACCGCAGCTTTGAGCAAAGTGATCGATGTATCTCACATCCGGTTGGATCCGATATGACCTCATCTCGCATGCTTTGTATATGGCTTGCGGACGCTGCTCGCGCACCTTTCCCACACCCCACCGAAATCGTGCAGCCCAAGGAAGGCATTCCATGCTTGAGGGTGGTCAACAACGACGGCCCGTTGACGGCGCTTTCGATCGATCTCTTCAACGGCTGCATCATCACGGGATCACAAGATCGAGCGATACGGGTGTTTGATCCGTCGCTGAAAGAATGCAGTATGGTCCAAAAGAACGTTGGACACACAGACGAAATCAAAGCAATCTTGCACATCCCCGGACGCAACCAGGTGAGCCATAGCCAGGCTTCTGAAGGAGCTTGGCTCTGGACGCCATGATCGAGGAAAGGATCGAGGACAGGATCGAGGACAGGATCCAGCAAGACGGAAGGGTAGGGCGACCACATACATCCTTCTATGGTCATTGCCCTCCAACACAGCATTCATTTCATCTCTTCAGTATGTCTCGGCCGCATGGGATAACACCTTGAGAATCTGGAACGGTGGGTGCTTCTGGATGGCACTTTTGGTCTGCCATTCGGCTGGTTGGTTGATTTGTTGGCATCTCTGTGGTGGTGGTGGTGGTGCCTTTGCCGCTGACGAGTCTCGATGCGCTGCTCTGTGCCATATCTTGTTCCCATTCTCAGCCTATCTGAAGAAAGGTATGAAGATACGCGTCGCTCTTGGTCTGCGAGTGCGCTTCCTGTTGAAGGCTGCGATCGGCCTGTTGGTTCGGCTGCCCTATCCTGACCCCGCTGTCTTCCAACCAGGACAACGCCGTGTGTCGACAAAGTCATCGGGCGACTACCATGCTATGGGCTTCTTTGACGAGATTGACGAGGTACGCAGCGGAACGAAAGCCTGTCTGATGTTGAATTGTCCGGTGAATGGCTGAATCCATCTGCTGAGTCGTGGGAGCCCGGATCAAGCGCCCAGCAGGACAGTTCGAGGCGCAAGACGAGCTTGTGCGGGATCCCTCATTGCCTTGCTCCTGTCTCGGCTTTGGGTAGGCTCAATCGGCGGAAGCGACTGCTGCAGCTGCGGCTTCAAAACCAGCAAACTCCAAGGACCAAGTCGAGCTGCCAAAGAAACTGGACGTTGCAACCGAGAAATCGGTATGTTCCCAGTCCTTTGTGCCAAGGAGTGATGCAGTTGCAGTCATGCTCGCTACTGACGCCCTCATGCCAATATCCTCATCCATACACCCCTGGTCAAACCAAAGATCGAGCAAACACAGCTTGAGGATGAGCTTCGCCAAACCCTGAACGATCTGGAGACAGCCATAATGAATCCATCGGTAAGGCTGGGCATTGATGCAACGGAACAGGTTGGCGATTGGAACAAAGCACGACAACCCGTCTTGGTTGAAAGCTGAAGCCTTCGATGTGATCCTCACAGGGCCCCAAGAAACCATAGCCGTGATGCACATCTTTGGTGCATCGATGGTGCATGTTTGGCACCGACACACCAATCTGGCGGTGTTCCCACAGCGATCGAGCCGATTACAGCGTTTCCAAAATGAAATGAGACACCTCCGTTTTTAACCAGGACAGTGTTTTTTCTGGAACCTGAATACACACACCCACTCATCGCATTCATGGCCAAGCAAGTATGTCCAAGGAGACCGAAGTGGTGATTGCCTTTGGGAATGCCTCGTGGAAACAGGGGAAGGGATACGCATCCAGTCCCAGGAGACTCAGGTTTGCCAAGTATTTCGAGCAGTTCACCCACCACCAGCGACGACCACCAGACCGATCCGTCTCCAAGATCCATGTGTGCTCGGTGAACGAGTTCAACACATCTCAGGTGTGCTCACATTGCCGGGAATTCAAGCGACTTGAGTCACCCGAGTATCTTGATATCGAGAAACCACATTATGTACGGAGCTGTACAAGCTGCCATACGCTGTGGGATCGTATCATCGCCCGTGCTCGTCACCATCGGCATCATCTGGCCAGACATTCAACCAACATCGTTCGGTCTGCATTCGGTTTGGCCGAGAGGCAACCGAGAAGAAACCGAGAAGAAGCCGAGAGGAGCACGCCACACACACACGCGGTGCTGGATCTGCCACCGCCTTTCTGGTTTCTGGCCTTTGGCTTCGTCGGCCTCGATCTACCCCATCGAGCCCTTCCTCCCCACCACGCCCCGCAGCCAAGATGTCGTCCCTAGACATGTCACTTGAAGAGATTGCTTCGTCCCGGCGATCGAATGACAGCCGATCCCGGGGCTCGCAGCGCCGGAACCGAGACACGGAGGTCGACGACTTTGCCGTCACGGATCGTCGCTCGGGCGGCAATCGCCGTGCCTCTGGAGGATTTGCTGGCCGCCAGCAGCAGCAGCAGCGAAGCAGCCCTTACTCTCGCAGAAGACGAGACGACGGCGATTCGAACGACACATGGACTCACGATCTGTTTGAGGCCGATGGCCGCTCGGGCCGCGCGAGTCGCTCGGAGCGATCGACGGCGTCGGAAGCCTCGGCTCGTCTGCAGATCAGCAACCTGCACTGGAATGTAAGCCTTTCCTCTCCCGTGGTTGTTGGCGATTTTGTGATCGCTGGTGGATCCGTGTGCTGGTGGATCTGTGCGCTGGTGGATCTGTGCGCTGCCCCGATGTTCACGTCTTGCTTTCGCCGCCTGTTGTCCCCCGCATCGACTCACCTATGGGGCATTTGCATAATACGTGCGCTGTGCCGGCTGCATGCGACCAAACCCAAAGCGAACGCGACACACAATTGACTTGATCCGGCCGCAATTGTCTGCTTCCAGGTCTCGGAGAAGGATCTATTAGAGTTGTTTGGGTTAGTGTCCGGATAGAGCAGCACGATCTGAACGGCACGGGTGCTTCTTCGGTGGATGCCCGTATTGATGAGCCATGCGAATCGGACCTGCTCAGATCGATTGGCCCCCTCAAGAGCGCCAGGATCAAGTTCGACAACTCGGGTCGGTCTGACGGCGTTGCCTTCGTGGAGTATGAGAGCGTCCGGGATGCAACAAACGCGATCAGCACCTTCGACGGCCGCAGCCTCGATGAAATGCCGATGAAGGTCGCCTATGCCCCCTTGGGCCGAGATCGCTCGACAAAGACGGGTGGTATCCAGTCCCGACTGGGCCCTCCTGCCTCCGGCGGCCCCATCAGCTCGAGACTGGGTCCCAGACCGTCAGAGAGCAGCCGCCCAAGCCGTGGTGGAGCCAGACAGGACGACAAGCGATCGACCCGTCCACGCCCCGCTACTCACGAGAGCCTCGACGCCGAAATGGACCAGTACATGACCGGCCAGAGCAGCAAAGACGAAACAGGAACCATGGATCTTGACGCTGCTGGAACCTCGGGCGGTGCTCCCGGCGGACGATCCATCGTCAGCTATGCCGACGCCTAGAGACATGAGCTGCTTGGCTTGAAGGCCCCCTTGTCCGCTTGCTGATATTCTTGCGCAACAGCTCCGGGTTGTGAGGATATTTTAATTCAGTCACGGCACCATCGTCGTTCCTGTAGGACACCCTGCTTGGGACCACCGATAGCGGTTGCATTCCATCCTGAATACATATGGCCAAGAGCACAAATGTTCACATAGCCTTCGGGATCAATGATGGGTTCTGAGAAAATGAGGGTGCTGTATTTCGGAACACATAGAGAGGGGGGGGGTCTCTTTCTTGGGAAGACGGCGTGTGATCAAGGGCGGATGGCGGATGGCGGATGGTGGATGGCGGATAGCTGCCTATGGGTTGCCTATGGGTTGCAAATGGCTTGGATGGTGGCCGGTGCTAGACGCTCGCTCATCGATCCAGCGAGTTGCTGGAGGGGCGAAGAGCAATCCGACAGACGACACCGGCAAGCATCCGTTCGGGCGAAAGCTGCAGGAGCATACGGCCGACAAGCTCCGGCAGGGTAATTTGGCGGTAAGTCCTCTGGCGCTGGGTCCTTTGTGCAGCGGAATACAGCCGGCGGTGTCGATGAGAGCCAGACTGCACCGCTGGGGCCGGATGGCCCGTCGGGACCTGCAGGGAGGGCGGGATTCCTTGGATGGGTGAAGCGGAGCCTCGGTCCACTGACCATGGGCGGGTGTGGGAACTGGCCTCTGGAGCGAGCGGGAAAGCGGGCTGCGGACCTGAGAGTGGGTGGTCAGAGTGGGCCTCGGACGGAGGAGAGGAGCGACCGGAGAAGGCAGACGCAGCGGGAGACGGCATTCAGGGCTGTGAGTACTCGCTGAGACGGCAGGGTGGTCGAGGAGTTGATGGATGGGACGGAGGAGCCGAGCGGGGGATACCCGAGACTGACGGGAGTCGACGGGAATCGACGGGAATCGACGGCCCTGTCGATCAGCCTGCCGGCGAGGCACTGTCCTCGATCGCATCTGATTCGGGACACTAGTCGATCATCAGAGGGTGATCGCAGATGCAGTGGGGAGAGGAGGTGGTTGTACGATCGGCGTGGGAAACAGGCTGGCCCGCTCGTTCCTCTGATCTTCACGGGCGACGGCAGGCGGGAACCGATATCGATTGCTCAGCCCGGCGGACGGAGGTGACATTGCACTGGATCGACTCCGACTGGCGCCGCAAGGAATCGCTTTCTGCTGGCATTGCACTCAATCGACCCTTGCTGACACTGCATTCGACCTCCTCGGGCCAGCGTCGCCTCGACAGCACACCCCAATCACAAGCACTCCCCGGGCCGATCAGCATCCGGAAAAGCATGAGCGGCATCAGCAGGGTTGACATTAACATCAGAATCACACGGCGGGTAGACTGTGGCCAGAGCAGAAATATCGACATGGGCGTGGGGATCAGACAGCCGAGGCTGTTCGACAGTCATCGACAGCGGCATGTAGCTGCCCGACGGCCCAAGTACACTCGCAGGACGGGCAGAGTGACCCCGGCTGGTCCGCTGCAGCGGGTGCAGACTGCCAATCTGGCTGTTTGCACGGCGACGGCAGTGTGGGAGGGTCGACGACCACCACCAGAGCCGATGGGGACCAGTCCGCCGCCCGAATTTATCGGTTTCATCGTATCGCATCGATTGCGACGATTGCGACGATTGCATTTATTACACCCATTGCATCTATTACACCCATTGCATCTATTACACCCATTGCATCTATTACACCCATTGCATCTATTACACCCATTGCATCTATTACACCCATTACACCGATTGCATTCATTACATCCACATCCAGTCGTATCCAGTCGTATCCCGCCGTGTCCCCTTCGTATCCCGCCGTATTCCATCGCATCTCACCGATATATAAGGCCTCCCACCCGTCCGTCACCCCCTCCTCCCATCGGCATCGCTGCCAAGTGCCGTCCTGCGATCGCTGGACCGCCGTTGAGCCATCACATCCTCGCCGCCTTGCTATCGAGCCGCCATCGCTGCGTCGTTATAGCTCGGTCTGATCCGCGTTCCTTTCCCGCGAACACATCTCTCAGCCTCAGAAGTATAACCGCTCAGCATTGTGAGCAGAGTTACTCCTCTCTCCGAGCACCCTCCCCCCTTCCCCGCCTGAACATCCTCCCGTCCTCGGCATCTTCGGTTTGTCTCGGCCCTCTCTCTCTCTCCTCCGTCGGCACTCCCGATCCACGCACGTACTTGGTCATCCCGCAGATCGTCTCGCTCACTTGCCGCCGGTCTTGCTACCCTCCACTTGCCAGTCCGCCGCTCCTCGCCTCGGCGGTTTCCACTCGCAACACCATGCCCAAGGCCGAGTCCACGGATCCTATCAATGCCATCGAGCCCGATCGCCTGGCAGTTCCTCACGACGTCCCGCTTTGCCACCCCCAACACCCAGGTTCCACTGCGACTCTGACCAACAGTGCCGCCTCGCTGCAAAGGGAGACCTTTGACGCTGCCGGTCCCCTCAACGACAATCCTACCCATTCAGTGGATCCTCTGTCGCCGGCATCCGCCGAGGGGTCTTGCCAATCATCGTATGAATACACCGGATCTCCTCCCACCCAAATGCAATCGGAGCAGAGGTCAAGCTCCTTGATATCTCCCCGTGACGGCGAAACCAGTCCCCTCAGTCCCCTCAGTCCCAGCTCTGTCGGCCCCGGCAGCTGCAACATCGCCACGAGCTCCGATCGGACTCTGAAGCTTGGTTCGGCGGGCGCCTCGGTGCCATCATCGCCCAGTGGCTCCCACGGCAGCCTTCGGCTTGGCTCAGGCAATCGGCCCGGCTCACCAGACCGGCTCACACGGCGAGGGTCCGAACAACGATCCGACTCGCATGAACCCTCAACATGCACCTCCTTTCGACGCGAGTCCCTGGATGCTGCCACCACCCTGCGACGGAACAGTTCGCGGCGCTCGATGGATGCCAGCCGCGACGGTCTCGTCCTGCTGCGATCCCCTCGCCGGGTTTCCTGCGAATACCAGGACAAGACTCTATCCGATATCCAAGAGATACAGCAGTTACGCCGTGGACAGGTCGACCCGCTGAGCTTCAAGCGGAGCAGCCTTGCCATTCTCGATAAAGTCAAGTCCATCTTTAACCGACGGAGCCGTGACCTAGATAAGCCTGTCCCCGTCGTGCAGTCGCCAAAGCGGTGAGTGAGTGGGCGAGCGAGTGTGCCGCCTGTGAAATAACGCACTAGCGAATGTGCTGCCTGTGAACAGCGTACTCGCCGCTGATGTATCTTCGCATCTGCGGTGGCACGGACTGCTTTTGCTTGACTCCAGACGGCCGTCGTTTGAAACTCGCGCTGCTCCGGATCCGCCTCATCATCCAAATGACGATGCGACTCTCAAGCCCGTGACCCTCAAAGAAAGGCGCTGGAGCTTTTCCAGTCCGCAAGCCAAGGACTGATTCGGCCTCGTCCGGGACGGCCATAGGCTATTCACAAATCAAACCACATTCTCCTCGGGCGGTATACGGTGGCATCATAACACCGCACTAGTTCACGGCTACACTCTCTGTCAAAGCGAACGGAATGAAATGAAGCAAGACACTCTGTATTTACGGCAAGCGACGACTCGAGTTCGATTTTATCTTCTGGATTCTGAATACACCCATCTGCGTCGTCTCGCATCCGGCGGCGGTGGTGGTGGAACGGTTTCAAAGTACTTGGCAGGCCCGAGTCGCCACGAGCACGACGTATCCCCCTTCGCTTGCTCCCACGAGGCATTCCCAAAGTCAACGACAATATCGTCTCCAGGGTCATATGCTCTGTTTGGCCATGCCGTTTGGTCGTGATAGACAGTGGATGGGTGTGTATTCAGGATCCAGAAAGAGTGACTACCCCGACTCGACAACAGGCTGGCCTCGCGGTCGGGTGGAGGTTCTGGTGCATTTGCTCGGCCTGCATCGCCAATGAGTGGCGTGCTGGGGAATAATCAAAGCGGACTGACAGGCTAGCACTTCTCAATGACAACGGCTGTGCCGTAGCAGCACACTTCGGTCATTCCCTGGACGACTTCCTGGCAGTCGAACCGGATGCCGATGACTCCGTTTCCGCCAACCTGGGCAGCCTCTAGAGCCCCAAACGCAAGCGCGGCGAGGAGTGGAAAGTGGGAAGGATTCGTTGTTAGTGAGTGGTTGAAAATACCAAGTCGCCGCTGGGACGTTGCCTCCGACGGCATCAGGCTCTTGGACCCGGTCGCATTTCTGCAGACCCCTGCCTGTCAGGCTCGAGGGGAGGAGATGCGGCTTACGTTGCAACAGCCGCACAAAGGCCGTTTCTCTCGACTTTTCGGCCATCTCGAGATAGATGGAGTTCTCGCCGCCTGCCAGGGCAGCAAAGCCGCCGATGATGGCCTTGCCGACCTGCATGGAGAGGAGACCGGGGGAGAGAGCCAAGGACAAAGGCCATCAGTAATAGCCACGATGTGCGGCGGATCAACAGTGCTGCAGAGTCTGTGCTGCTCGTTCAAGCCCTGTCTCTTGACCAGGCTGCCCATGGTGCGTTCAACATACGTTGGGATTCCGGACGGTGATGCCGCGGACCATGCCGAGATTCTGTCTGATCGCGAAGCCAGGCAGCTCGTTGCCGGTGGTGGTGAAACGGCGGTCGACGGTGGAAGCCATGCTGGATATTTTGGAGCAGCTGAGATGTCTTGCTGAGATGCCTTGCTGAGATGCCTTGGGCTGACCGCGATGCCTTGGGGCGACGGGGAAGGCGTTTATATCGTTCGGCTTCGTTCGCTTCGAGATGCCAAGACCTCGCGTTGATCACGACCCTTGCGCCGCGAGCAAAAACAAGCCAACCCGCACCTTCCTCCTCTCGCTCCGTCTCACTCCATCTCACCCGCCATCGCACCGGCCTGCGCCTGCCCTGCGTCTTCCCGGCGTTTGCCCTGCACGGACCCCCAGCCAAGCGACAAGCCGGCAGCCAGCAGACCAGCAATCCAACGAACCAGCAGCCAGCAATCGGCTGCCAAGAAAGTCCTGTGCCCTCATGCCAAGAACTTGCGGCCTGCGACGTGCCCCGCGATGGTCGGTGGTCGGTATCTGGCTGCTCTTGCTGCTTGTTGTTTCAGCGACGGCAGCAACGGCAAGCCATTCCGATCTCAAATCAGAAAGCCAAGCACAGGAACATTCTGCGCCGGATGTCTCGCAGGCCGAGCAGGCTCCCTCGGCCTTTGAGAGGGCTCTCGTCAACCTGACCCTGGCGTTCTCCAGCGGCCACGCTTCCCATGCCGACGCTCTCGACTCGTACGGCAGCGGGCAGAGCGACGTTATCGATGGATTCTTTTCGTCGACGAGCGGACACAACAACAACTGGGCAGTTCTGGTAGGTCGTCCTCGGGCCAGAGTATCGAGTCTCGATCGTGGGCAGCAGTTTGCCTGCTCAGGAGGACCCGCCCGTCTCACCACTTACCCCTCCCCACCTTACCGCTCTGCCCGTCTCTCGCCGGTCGGCTATCGGTGGTGGTGACGGCGGTCAGGTTTGCACCTCTCGATTCTGGTTCAACTACCGCCATATTGCCAACACGCTGTCGATCTACCGGACGGTCAAGCGGCTCGGCATCCCGGACTCCAACATCATTCTGATGCTCTCGGACGACGTCGCATGCAACCCGCGCAACCGGTTTCCGGGCACGGTCTACAACAACGCCGGGCGGATGCTCGATCTCTACGGCAGCAATATCGAGGTGGACTATCGGGGCTACGAGGTCACCGTCGAGAACTTTATCCGCCTGCTCACCGGTGAGAGAGACTATCGCACTCATTTGGTCACATTGCGTCCCCTTGGCCACATTGCATCCGCTTGGCCACATCGCATCGCATCGCATCGCATCCCTGTTCTCGGACCGGGTGGACCTTGCGCCTGGGGACTCCGATCTTGACATTCGGCCGTGCCATCGTTGCATCCCAGGGCGCCACGATCCCTTCGTCCCGAGATCCAAGCGACTGCTCACAAACGATCGCAGCAACATCCTGGTTTTCATGACCGGCCACGGCGGCGACGAGTTCCTCAAGTTCCAGGACTCTGAGGAGATCGGTGCCTACGACATTGCCGATGCCTTTGCACAGATGTACGAGAAGCAGCGCTACCACGAGATCCTGTTCATGGTCGACACCTGCCAGGCCGCCACCCTCTACAAGCGCATCTACTCGCCCAACATTCTGGCGGCGGCCAGCTCGCTCAAGGGCGAGAGCTCGTACAGCCACCATCTGGACAGCGAGATCGGCGTGGCTGTTATCGACCGCTTCACGTATTTCAACCTCGAGACCCTCGAGCGTGTCAACCGCGGAGACCCAACCAGTATCCGATATCTGGTAAGGATCCCTTGCCGTGGTTTACCGATCGATTTCTCTCGCTCGATTTCCGGCCGCGTCCTGCTAACAGATCCACCGATGGATCCCCGTTTGTGCGGGTGGTTTTTTGGTCCCAGTTCGACTCGTACAACCCAACGTATATGCTGTCCACCCCGGGTATCCGCACCGACTTGTTCAACCGCGGGCTGCCGCAGACTCTCGTCACCGACTTTTTCGGCGGCGTGCAAAACATTGAGCTGAGCAGCAGTCGTTATACCCTGCTGTCGTCGCGCGCAGCCGCCGACTCGGCGTCAACCGAGCCACTGCCGAAGATCGAGGAGCCTGCTCGGGCCCGCGCCGATTCTGTCGAGCCGATAGCGCTGTCGAAGGAGCGCAGGGTCGAGCCAGTGCCGATGCACAGCCGCACGGCGACTTGGCTTTATCTGGGTGCCCTTGCTGCTGTCGTTGGTGCAGCATGCACCGTGTTTCAGAATGTCTAGATCTGGCGTCGCCTCGTATGGCATGAACAAACTGCACCGCCTGTGGAAGTGCACTGCACGGCGCAAAGCACAGCACCCCATGCGGTTGTCCCAAACAGAAGCAGAGGAAGAAAGCCGAGCAGTGTTTGATTAGCGGGGCCTGGTGCCATGTCTTACAGTCGACCGCATGCGCCCGCAGAAGAAGCTCATCTGACTGGGGCTGCCAATCGAGATGCTCTTTGAGCAGCGCGCTCCATACACGATCTCGTTCCTCCCTTGCCAAGCGGATTAAATACGAGCATGAGTGCGTGGCATGTGCACATGGAAGGATGGGGGTGATGGTGATGGTGGTGGTGGTAGTGGTGGTCATCTTGTATTTGTCATTTATGTCAGTGAGTGCGGGCCGTCAGCGTCGGTTCTTGACAGCGAACTGTCACGGCGCTTGGCCATGTCCCTTCATTCCTTAGCGGCCGCAGGCTTGGAAGTGTTGCGTGCCTTTCCCTCCTGAGCGGGGCCATCGTGATTTCGGCGGCCACGGCTTCCGCCAGCGCTTGATGATCGGCCAGGGTATTGGCCGCCGTTCTCGCGGTTGTTGCGGTTGAAGTGCCCGTTGCGGGCATTGCCGCTGCTGCTATCTCTGGGGCCACGACCGCCGGTCTTTCGGCGCTCCTCGCAGAGAACATTGGCACCGCCGACCGTGACGGTCTTGCCGATCAGGGCGCTGGCCTCCTCGATCGTGGCAAACTCGACAAAGGCCATGTTCTGTGCAGAAGTGGAAGGGAAGCCGGGCATCGTAAGGGTAAGTCGCGGTCCAAGCCGATCTGCCAAGTCCGTGTGTTGGTTCTGGTTTCGATGGGCCGTGGTGATGAAGTCACAAAAGCTCTCTCGGGCGACATCCGTGGCCCCGCCACGTTGAGCACTGTGCATGCCATTTCTCAGCGGACTCGCAGCATCAAGCACGCACCTTGCCCGGCAAGACCTTGACGTCCTTGACCTGACCGTGCTTAGAGAAGAACTCCCTCAGGGCCTTGTTGTCCGTGGTTTCGCTGAGCCCCTTGAGGAAAATGGAGTGTCTTTCGATATCTGCATCATCGACAGGCACATGAACGCAGTCCGGGTCAGCAGAGTCAGCCAAAGGAGATCGGAGCTCGTCAAGCTGTCGTCAGGCATCTGGACCTACCCTGGGTGCGCTGCTGGCGCCGATTGTCGTTTCCGCCGCGGCGACTCTGGACGGGCTGGAAGGCCTGGCCCTGGTTCTGGGCATCGGCATTCTTGTCGGCATCGGTCTCGCGAGCGGCGGCTGCATTCGTGGACGACTGGCCGGCAGTGTTCTGGGAAGCAGCCGACCTTTGGCCCTCGTTCTTGCGGTGTGACTGGCTGGAGTTGGGGGCTTTGGAGACGGAGGCGACCTTGCCGACGACAGGGGAGACTTCGGCATCGGTCCAGCGGTTGACGTTGGTAGCAGCAAGGCCAGCCCAGGTCTTGGGCAGAGCCGGCTGCGCGGCAGCAGGGGCAGCCTCGGCATGCTGCTGCTGGTGCTGCTGCTGTTGTTGCTGCTGCTGGTGCTGCTTCTTGCCACCGGCCTTCTTGGGCTCAGGGGGAAGCTCGATTGGAGCAACCTGGGGCTTGGGCACGGCATTCCAGGCCGACTTGATGGGCTCGGGCTCAGGGACAGGAGCGGCAACCTCGGGCTCTGGGGCCGAGTCGTCCGCAACGATAATCTCCTCCTCGACGGCCTCCTCTTCTTCAACAGGGGCCTCCTCGGGCTGCTCACCGCCAGCAGGAACGGATTCCTCCTCGATTTCTCTGGTCTGGATCTCCTCCTCCTCCTCGGCGGCAGCCTCCTCGGGGACATCGACAGCGGATTCGGGCTCAGCGGCAGGCTCAACAGTTTCGTCCTGGCCAGCCGGCTCCTCAGCAGCCACCTCCTGGTCCAGCTCGGGCTCGTTGTCGACCTCGCCGACGGGGTCCTCGGCTTCCTCAAACTCGCTGTCAATGTCCTCCTTCAGGAACCGGAAGATGTCGTTTCGGACATAGTAGCCGTTGGGCTGCTCGGCCAGCACAAACGACTGCGAGAACTTGTGCGAAGGCCCGCCGTTGTTGGACATTTCACCGAGGACCTGGACAAGAATCGAGCCTTCCAAGGAGGGCTGGCTGTCGACGTTGGAGACCAGGACTTTGCAGTCCTGGAAGTTGATCTCCTTGATGCGCTCGTGGATTTCCTGGTGGTGGGAGGCGAACGGCCAGGAGAGATCGACCGAGATCAACCCGAGATCAAGACAGGCGAGATGGTGAATACGATACCAAAGGACAGGGACGAGCGATCGCGTTCGAAAGAGTGGGATACGATTGGATCGAGCAGGCAAGAAGAGAGCGGCCAGAGTGTTGGCAAGGGTACTGCTGTACCTGCTGGCCATGGGCAGCCTTGACTTCTTCGCCTTCGTGGCCGTGAATGAAGCTGGACTTTTTGTTGTAGAAGCAGTGGAGGCGCGATGGATCGCGGTTCAAGAAGGTGTAGTATTCTTGGACAAACAGCCATCCGACCTCGAAAGAGTCGACCTGGCTCCTGCTGGCAGTGGCGGCTGTCATGGTAGGCAGAGGTTTATGTGCAGGCGTGATGCAAAAGGAAAGAGATCTGTGCAGCGGAGGACGGTTGGATGTGTTGGATGTGCAGATTGACGGCGTCAGTAGGCAGTGATGAGGAGATTGAGTCGAGCCGAAGGGAGGCACACACGATCAGAGCGAGACTCAGAAGCAGAGCGAGAATCAGAATCAGAGCGGATCCGACGAGGGGGGGAGGGCAGCCGTCGGCTCTGAACCTGTCCCGACAAAGCGATGCAAACGAAGCTGAGCACACTGATCGATCGGTCGTCCCAGTGGTGGTGTGGTGGTGGTAGCATCAAGGCATCGGATCGGTCCGGTCCGGTCGGGCTCGGGCACCAGGCCAGCCCGCCCTCGGCTGGACAGCGCCAGGCGGGGGAGCGAGCCAGGGACCGGATCGAGAGCCGAGCTGCGATGCCGGACACGGACCAGGACCGGAAACAGGCCGATCGACGCAGCGGCAGGTCATGGCACAGATGCCGGCGAGCAACTGCAGTGCCGGCGCCCGAGGTAGTCCACACCAGCAGCACTTACACAGAGGGTCTCTATGGGAGGGAGGTGGCGGGAGTGATGACGCTCTCAAGATCAGGGGAATCTCGGTTGCCGATGCAGGCGGGCATCGACGGACAGCGGCCGAACCAGCGCCGGCTCGAATGGCGGATCGAGCCGGCTCCAGAGGCACGTGCCGGCAGTGCGACGCGGCACCGGGAAACGGGCACGCTCCTGTTGGTGTGTTTGGTGAGGCCGTCGATGCGCACTTGCAGCCCGGCGGGGTGGGGTGGGGTCGCTATTGAGCGCAGTGTCTATCCTGTTGAGCGGAATACAGTGGAGTGGATTGCACCTATTCGCGCTCCCGTCGCCTGTGGGATCGACATTCTTGCCAGCGGCAGTGCAGCGACCCAAGAGACACCCGCTGGTGAACGCTGCTCGGCCCTCTGCCCCGACATGGTCCGTTTTACTTTTGGATGTATTATTCATGACTCGCAAGGCGGCACGGCAGCGCCAAAACAAAATGCACGAGCAACACAGTGTCTAGGCGAGCAGACGGTTCTCGGTGCTCCGCACCGGCAGGCCCTCCCAGGCTGTATCGCGCGGGAGACTCTCGCCCTTGACGACGAGCGAAAGTGGGTTGACGTCGACGTCGTCGGCAATGACAACGTCGTAGAGCACGATCGTCTTGGTGCGGATGTTGCAGTTCTTGCCGATTTCGATCGGGCCGAGCTTCATCACGCGGTCCTCGAACAGATGCGTCTGGAAGCCGGTGAGGCTGCCGACGGTGCAGTTGTCGCCGATCGTCACGAGATCGTGCTCGGTGATGTCGGTGGTGCCCCAGAAGATGTTCTTGCCGAGCTTGCAGCCCAGGAGCCGGAAGACCGACGAGAGTATCGGCGTACCTGTGAGCTGGACGAGGAACGGCGCAATGTTCTGCTCCTGCATGCCCGTCAAGAACTCGGTGCGGCGCACAAAGTTGGAGTACATTGGCTGCTCCGTCTTCTTGTAGCGACCGATCAAGATCCACTTGAGCACGATGAAGAGCGTCAGTTCCAGGATGAACATGACAAAGGTAAACCACGGGAACAGCACCATTTTCTCATAGTGGCCGAGGGTCTGCGAGAACAGGCCAAGGGCAAAGTACTGGATCTGGAAGTACAGGAACAGGGACTGTGTCGTGGCCGGCACCAGGATACGGAAGGCCTCTGTGGAACGTGGAATCGAGAGACTGTCAGATCCACGAACTGTGTGGCGGCAACAGCACAAGCGTCGCCACGCGGCACGAACTTGCACCGAGGTACTTTGAATCGCCGAGCCGAGTTGCATTCGACAATTAATGCTTCCCTCTTCACACCTCCACCCCATGCGGCCGTATGTTGGGCCACTTACCCCAGATGTATCGCTGGATGCGCATGCCGAGGCTGGGGTTGTACGTTGCCGAGCTGCTGAAGCGGTCGTTTCCACTCTGGTTCCGGAACGGGATGCGAACGGCCTCATTGCCGAGCCAGGTCTCGCCCTCCTTGGTATAGTATCCAAACTCGAGATTGAGGGGATATCGTGGTGGGAGCGAGGCAACGCCTAGAACACCGAGAGCAGAAATATCCGATGAGAAACCAGCAGCCAGGGTGGCAGCACCAATAAAATGCGGCGTTTGCTTCCTCTGGAGCTTCATCAATACGCAAACGTCCCCCCCCCACTTACCCAGAAGCGAGTCGGGCTCCATAAAGGTGTTGGGCGGAACCAGGGCCGAGTTGCCGACGAAGCTCTTGTCGCCGATGTGCACGGGCCCAGTGCTGTACCAGCCGCATGAGATATGCGGAGGGGCAATGATGGCGGCATCGGCAATGAAGGAGCCTTCGCCAGCCTGGAAACACCGATACCAGATAATAAATGTGGCGGGTGAGAATGAGGCGCGGCGGGTGTGGGGTACCGGACGGAATGTATAAATATGTGACGAAGTGCGATGTGTATAGCGCTTGGAGAGCCAGCAGCACATGTACAACGCTCCAAGCGATCCGTTCCCAACCTGATAGCAACAACTGCGACAAAAAAAGGCGCAGACTCACCGTCAGCAGCTCGCCCGGGAAAGGGCTGAAGAAGGCCACTTCGGCATACTTGCCCAGACGGCATCCCATGACCCGAAGCCATGGCACGACGTATTGGGTGTTAAAGACCGACTTGTAGGTGACAAGCATGTCGTGGTACTGGATCGTATGGGAGTCGGGCCCAGCAAGAGAAGAGACAACGCCGTACAAGACATCAATAATCGCGCAACAAACCCCGCATCTGCGTTCTCAGGGAGAGAAGCGGCACATTGCAATGCGGCCACAGGATCGACAGTAAGACACTCACGTAGGCGTCGAAGAGGTAGTACTTGATGTACGTGAACGAGACCAACGGGATGCGTTCGGCTTCTACTCGGCCAAGCAGTATCCACTTGAGCACGACGGCAAGAAGGAGCGAGAAGACAATGTTGCTGTGTGATCATGGAGGAGTGCAAAGGTCAGTCGGATACTGGCACAGGCCCACGGAATGTGAGGTGGTTCATATGAACTGGAGTTCAATCAAAGCCAGTGATCCAAAACAGAAACACCTACATCAGGGCAACAACAGGCGCAAAGAACCACACAAAGCTAATGTTGAGCACCGAGGTGAGGTAGATGAACAGCAAGAAGCCCGGATAGTACGTCAAGCCCTTGAGGAGCTGCGCCAGGAACCAGGAAAAGACCATCGCTGTCGAATAGGCACTGGCGTAGAAGAAGCTGCAGGAAGAAAGCATCGTGGCTCGGTACTCGGGCTGCTTCTTTCCATAGTCGCGGCCAGGAGAGCCGCCCCAGTAGCGGCCGGCCTCAAGAACGTCGCCGCCCGAGAGCAGCGAACCAACCTGGACCTCCGAGTCGTCGCGCATCACGGCGCCAGCCTCGACAACTGCGCCGGCGCTGACGACACAGTTCGAACCTGTCGCAGTGGAGCGAGGAGTGCATCGGAGTGGAGGGGTGCCGCAGAGTCCGTTAATGAAGGTCTCCTCTTGAGGTTCTGGACATCGATGTGCTCCATCCAGCTCCGCCAGTAGCACTTACCAATCTTGATTTTCTTAAAGTGGACGTATCCGTTTGCGTATTCGTACGCCACCACGGTGGCATCGTTTCCGATGGTTGAGCCCTCGCCCATTTCGAGCAGGTCAAAGCCGTCGACGTGGATGCTCAGAATCTGGCAGTCACGACCGATCTTGGCACCGAGGAGGCGGTGGATGAACGGAAGCAAGAACGAGCCCTGGAAGTCCGACAGGTTCAAGCTCACAACCAGGGTCTTGACGATCCACCACCGCAGGTAACGGAGCGAGTAGATCGGCACCGAACCTTCTCGGGCGCGGCCGACGAGCAGCCATTTGAGGATGATAACCAGCACGATAGCAAGGATGCGGCCGATCGACGAGACTACCATGAACGAGAGCGCCGAGGCAGCCACATAGTGCCACTCCCAGAGGGTAATCTCGTCGTCAAAGCTGAACAAGAAGATCATGCTGATGTAGAGCGATGCACCGCTCAGGAAGGTGTTGAGATACAGGCTCGCGGTCTGCACCAGTGTGCACAGCAGCTTGGCCACAATGGACGGGTAGTGCACCTGGGCGGTCTTCCGCAGCCGACTGAAGCGCTTGCTCTTGCGGTTCTGTCCACGCAGCTCAGACTGCGCCGTTGCCAGAGTGGCGAGTTGGGCGATGGTGGGGTTCTCGTAGAGGTCGCGGACGCTGAGTCCGGCCAGTCGAGGGTGCTTACGGAGAACACCGATGGTCTTGGCCGCAAGGAACGAGTCTGTGGAGTAGAACGAGATCCATGATTAGACTCTGCTCGTCGCTCATACAGGATTGCAAGGCGGTCACAGCGAGCCGAGTGGGGCACTTACGTCCGCCAAGGTCGTGGAAGAAGTTGTCGGTCTTGGTGATCTGATCGTTGCCCAGCAGGTCCCTCCACACGGCAGTGATGACATCCTCCATCGAGCCTTGGATGAGCTCGGGGTTGTCCATAAAATTTGAGTCGCTTGGCTTCTCTGCGGTCGGTCTGCTATCAGAACTCACGGGAGCAGTGATGGGAGGCAGCTTCTTGCGGTCAATCTTGCCGCTGGTCAGGCGCGGCACGTCCTCTGGGAGCATGCGCTGGAAGACCGAGGGGATCATGTACGGTGGCAGAGTGGCACGGAGCTTCTCGCGGATCTTGCGGTCGTCGATCTCGTGGCACCAGGTCTCGAGCACCAGATAGGCAACGAGGGTCTGCTCGGTGCTGCCAGTGTCTGGGTTCGGTGCGGTCCAGACGTGAGCGATGGCGCTCTGGATTCCGTCACAATCCGAGAGATTGGACTCGATCTCACCGAGCTGGGGGGAGCGAGGGGAGAGAAACCCCAGAGTGGGTCAGTAAGATGAAGTCGCAGAGTGCGGTGCCGTGATGCAAAGTTGATGGATCGACATGCCAACCGCGGCATGGGCATGGCTCGATCATCGACGATCATCGACGAGCAGTGCGGGCAGGATGGACAGGACAGCGTGCGATGCTCACCTCGACGCGGAAGCCGCGGATCTTGACCTGGCAGTCGATGCGGCCAAAGTACTCGATGTTGCCCTCGGGAGTGTATCTGTGGACCAGAGCACACATCATGGCATGTCGATGAGACACGGAGCTCATAGCGATGTGTCGGTCATGGCCAAGGCGTACCACCCTCGACAGGGCCAAGTGGGACAGGCACATTTGCTGGAGCAATGATGGTGCACACGATCGAGACCGACAGCATACCTGACGAGATCGCCGGTCTTGTACATGCGTCCGCTGGGATCGAAGGGGTTGTGGATGAACTTTTCGGCAGTGAGGTCGTCTCTGTATGGGGAGAGAATGCAGCGTCAGCGCCACGGAAGCAGCAGCGAGCCGAGGGGCAGAATCGAGAGCAGTTCGTGGGGCGAGTAGTCGGACGCACCTGTTGATGTAGCCCTCGGCGACACTCTTGCCTCCGATGACGAGCTCGCCCATGGCGCCGATGGGAACCAGGCGGTTCTTGGAGTCGACGACGTACGACGTGTAGTTGATGAAGGGCCGGCCGATGGTCATCTTCTCAACAGGCTCGGAGATGTCGAGGTAGGTGGAGCTGCAGGTGGTCTCGGTGGGGCCGTCTGGGGCAGCGCAAGTGGGATAAGTGTGGTGAGTGTGTGATGAGTGTGTGATGAGTATGTGATGAATGTGTGGAAGATCGAGCATCGTCTGTCTCACCGGGACTCTGGTTGCCCCCAGGTTCACCGCACCATTCCACACACCACTCCACACAACAACAGCACTTACAGGTGTTGAAGATCTTGCGGCCCCTCATTCGGTAGCGCTGCACAATATTTTCTTGGGCAGCCTCGCCGCCCAGCACAATCATCTTGACCGAGGGCATCTCGCCGACGAGGATGCCGAGTTGGCTCGGGACGCAGCAGAACACGGTGACGCTGTACTTTTGGATGTGCTTGGGCAGATCGGGGCCGGCGTAGATCATGTCCTTGGTCGGGATGACCAGCGAGGCGCCTGTCGAGTACGCCATCCAGATCTCCTCGATCGAAAAGTCAAAGCTGTGGGAAAAGTTCTGGAAGACACGATCTTTGTGTGTCAATCGGAAGAGCTCTCGTTCGGCGACGACCAGGTTGGCGATGGCGCCCTGGCTGATGAGCACGCCCTTGGGCTTGCCCGTCGTTCCACTGGTGTAGATGATGTAGGCACCATCGGAGGGCTTGCGGTTAACGGAGAGGTCGTCGATGGTGATGGCGGTGGTTTCGTTGCCCGGAGAGTTATAGATATCCAAGACGGCAGAGTACAGAACCGGCACGGTCAGGAGGATGGTGCTGCCGGAGACGCCGAGCTTGTCGAGCTCGGCCGAGACCTTGTCGCAGAGGGCGTCGTCGACGATGACAGAGACCTTGGAGGCCGAGTCCATGATGATGTAGGCGGCACGCTCGGGCGGGGTCTTTTCGTTGTCGATGGGGACATAGGCAGCGCCAGCGAGGATCACACCGAGCATGATGGCAAAGCCGACGATGGACTTTGGGAACATCAGGGCGACGCGGTCGTTGGCCTGAACGCCGCACTTTTCGATGAGATGCTGGGCGATCAGCTTGGACAGATGGAAGAGTTTCTCGTAGTTGATGGACTTTGTCTCGTGGATCAGGGCCAGAACACGCGGGTGCTTCTGGACGGTGCGGACAAAGATGTTGGCCAAGTACTGGTCGTCGCTGGGGAGGGGCTGAGGGGAGAGGTTGTTGGCGTTGCTGAGCACAAGCAGACGCTCATAGTCCTCGGGGCAGATGACGTTGAAGCTGTCGAGGGGCATCTTGCGGAAGTTGGGGTGCTGTGCCAGCGACTCGAGGAAGGCCGTGACGGAGCCCTCGATGTTGACCAGCGCCATCTCGGCGGGGGAGAGGCCGGCAAATCCGACTGCTTTCGACTGGAGATGGACGAGCTCATCGACGAAGGGCGAAAGCCCTGGACACGGAAACGGGTGTCGGTGTGCGAATCGGAATGTGGTTTGGTACATTGGGTTGCGAGGCGTTGGTGAATGCAAAAGATTGGATTCGTGAGCAGAGGGATCCATGAAGGGCCAAGGCATGTTCATGATAGGGCAGGACAGCGTGTACAAAACATGGGGTGGCGGCGTGGTTCTCACGGCAGACACAAACCTGACCCAAAGTCTCTGGACGAGAACGTAAGCGATGCAAAGTTGGACTGAAAGTCGCCGGTCTCGGACCAGGCGACGGTCATTTCATGGACATCGTTGTCGCTGAGCGGGAGGTTCATGAAGAGCGCCCCGAGCACCACCCGGTGGATCTGGGCAAAGGTCGAGGCCAGCTCCACCGAGCACACAAACGTAATGGACGAGAACGACGAGAGATTGACGATGCTGAAATGCAGATCCAGCTTCTCGGCCGAGTCGTGGTAGCGGGACACGAATGCGGCAAAGGCAATCGAGATGGAAGCGGTGTAGTCGTGGCACTTGAGGTCCTCGCCGACGACCGAGAGGCCGTCGAGCACTCGCTTGGTCAACATGTGCTGCGACGTGGTGAAGCGGAGCCGGGAAACTTGTGCCGCGGAGGGGGTTCGTGGATGCCGAGCACCAGGAGGGAATAGAGTTTGCCGGAGGAAGGAAAGGCCTGGGGCAGAGTTGTGCTGGTGCTGGGCCTGAGCGACAGGGCGGCGCCGGAAAAGACGGCGATATATATAGGACACCCGCGGCAAGGCCAGAAGCACACGCTCCCCACTGCTCCGCGCGGGGCTGCATGGTGCTCCTTGCTGAGGGCAGGTCGTCCTTGTCGAGGGTGTGGAGCCGAGCCCCTTGCTGGGCGCGTCAGCCGAAACAGCGCCTCAGCAGCAACGGCGTCGGCAGAGCGAAATCAACAACAGCAATGGTTCATCGGAAAGCACTGGATTCCTCCAGCGATTCACCCCGATCCGCCTCCCTCCTCTGGCCATCAGCTCGATGTGCCCATCGCCGGCCATCCTCCCGTCCTTCTCCCCGCAGCCCTGGCCATCTGCGAAATCCCCTCCCCACGGCCAAAGGGTGCCCTCAGGAACCCTCATTCGCGGTGCGACACTGGGCGTTCGTCAAGCCCGCCCACAAGCCGAGGCGGCCCGTCGGCGCTCTGTCGTCGCAAGGGCGTGTCCCTTGGCGCTCATACACATCGACGCCAGCGACTTCCGCCGGCCATGCACATCGGACCATGGCCAGGCCCGGCAGCCAGCCCGCATGTCCCAGACGCTCATCTCTCATGTCTCAAGCCCGTCGCCCATGTCCTGGCCGACCTGGAGGCTGCATCGTCCATCCCTCTCCTTCGCCCTCGGCGAGGCAGACCAGAAAGACCCCAAGCCAGGAAAAGCGGAAAGCAGACCACCCTTGTCGCCGCTGCAACTCGCCTCCAGCCGGCAGCCGACCACGATCCCGTCGCCTGGGAAGCATACAGCGCCGCGCGGGAGTTTGGCTCGCTGTCAGGGCCGTCTCGCCGGGCAGGTCACCAGACCGGCACAAAAAAAGAAAGGCGCGTGCCACAGCAGACACAGCCGACGCAGCGGACACAGCGGACACAGCAGACGCAGTTCAGACAGCACAACGACACAGCACACAGAAACGCGTCTGGAGTGCCACCGGCGATTCTGTCGCGATTCTGCATCGATTTCGGCCTTGCACATCAGGAATCAATGCTGCCCATGGAGGTGGATCTAAAGTTCGAGCTTGTCTGCTGTTCGCGGCCGTCCAGATCGGCCTCGTGCCCCAGCGATGTTGCGATCGCGCCGTTGCTCGATTTTGGTGGATTCCCCTCCACCACACCCGCTCTCTGAGATGCTAAGCACTTCCACCCGCATCGGAGAGGCACCATCGGTGCTCCACCCCCTTCTCATCGCGCCATATCGGCAGATGCGCCACTCGGAAGGTGGCCACATTGCCGCTTCCCCGTCCTCTCCCGCTCCGTGCTGCTCTGTTGGGACACTCCGGTCAGATGACGAGGAAAAAAGAAGGATACGGAGAGAGAGAGAGGCGTCGCCCTCGTGTTGGTGTTCGCGGAATCGTTCGTGGGAAAGGAGCCATTGCGGCGCGAGGGCCAGCGCAGAATCATCGCATGCACGATCTCGCAAACGAAGCGGCTCCTGGAAAGAAAGGGACCAAAGAAGACGGGCGGCTCGGGAAGGCGCGTGATCTGTGCGGCGAGCCGGTGCTGAGCGAGACCCTGTCCGGCTACCGCTTGATGCAAATTGCGATGCACTGGATTCTCACCCTATGGCTGCGATCCTTCCACCGACACACGCCCCCCGCCAGTCGAGCCAAATCACGGCGGCTGTGTCTTGGCAGCATCGGGTTTGCCCTTGCCGAATGAAATCGGATTCCCCGTGTGGCGTCGCTGCTTGGCAGCACCACCCCGACTCGTGTCTGCGACGGCCGTCCCAGTGCGAAGGTCGCTCATGCAGGTGCTCGTCTGATCTCGTGGCAGAACAGATTGCTTGGCGGGCACGAGCGCATCCGTTCACAGCTTCGAGAGATAGTTGATGGACTGAGGCCCGGCTGCCTGAAGGGATCGGATCTGGCTGATTTCTGATCCGCGAAGAGATTTCGATACGGTATCCTGTTCGACCGACCCATGGCTGCTCAGTCGATGCTCTTCCCCCTCCGTCGTCAACGACTCGGCCTTCAGTCTCCGCGCTTGGCCTGTCAGGCACTCTCGGATTTTGCTCGGGTGGGTGACAGGTCGGTGCGGGACCTGGGCAGGCTGCCTCGATCGGTCACGCATCCGTTCTCCCGGGTGGCCAACAAGATCGACGCAGATTTGGTGAGCACCTTGATTTCCGCAGAGCCGACGCTGCTCTTGGGGTCTGGCACCTCAACAATCGCCTTGGACGGAACAACGATGTAGATGATGTTGAGCAAGATCAGCTCGAACGTCGGTGGGATGTAAACCCCCATCCGTCCAAAGGCGACCGACATGTTGGGCACAGTCGACTGCAGGCAGAATCCCATCCCGAGCAGGATTGTGAACAAAAACCTATCATTCAGAGTTGCCGGGTGAGTAAGCGTGACGGGGAAATGTAGCCGTTGCGTTGATGGGTATCGACAGAATAATCTACAGACGGTCGACCTATCGACCTGTAGTGCTTTGCAGCAAATGCACACAGCTCATCGTCGTTGGTGCTCTCCGAGGATGCCTACCAGAGGAACGCCTGCAAGTACAGCAGCCGAGATACCAAGAGACAGAGCCCGATCCGTTCTCTTCTGAGTTCACTGTTTGAGCTGACGGTCGTGTCGCGAAGATTATGGGGAGACAGCAAAGTCATCGATCCGCTGAGGGCAGCGCGAAGACGGTTGAGTCGGCGGAAGAGAATGGTGGTGTATACCAACAGTGTTCCGCCGACAACAACTGAGAGCACGATCTGGATCAACGAGCGCAACGGAAACAGCGACGCTAGCTGGGTCGACACAAGAAAGAGCCCAAACACGATCGTCCAGCAGACGTAAAACACAACGTCCTGCAGGGCGACATCGGGGATGGAAGATCAAGCCCGTGTCAGCAATACTGTTGATCACACAAACAAAAGCATACCGCATGACCAGACCAATAGAGTCTCGAGTTCGTAGAGTGCCTTGCAATCTCCCCCCCCCATACTGGCTCCTCTGGCCGAAGCGTTGGGAGTCCTGCAGCTTGCATCGCTGTCCGATCCCGGCCAGCTTCAAGTGCGTAAATCATATCGGCGACGGCACGTACCCAGGCCCGTGAATATTCCGATACGCCGAGTGCCTTGAGGAGTTTCGTGTGAATCAGAAGAAAACAGCTCGCACACGCCACCGTCAGCAGAAAGTTGTACGTTTGGGAGAACTTGATAAGGACCGAGAACTGAAGGGGTTGTTGAGATCAGCGCGTGAGGCCCGCCAGTCCGAGCTCGAGGACGGGCTGGTGCAAAAGCGGATAAAGGTCGGAATCGCAAACATCATGTGGCTGCTTTCTTACCATGACATCGGCATTAATGTTGTTCAGATAGTACATGTGCGGCTCCACCTCAAAGAACTCGACGACGAACATGGCTGTGACGATCTGGGCTCCGGAAGTATCCGAGTAAGGACTCGGCCGTTTGCACAGATACGACACAGACTCCTGCTATGCCTTCCGCCCATCCCTCTCCTAACAATGACGAGTGTTGGATGAGATTTACCAGAGAAACCGACAGAACGGCGACGTTGAAAGTGGTACGGCCCGAAGGAGGCACAAGCTTGGTGATAATAAATACGAGATTGTAGACCTGGATGAGCGATGCCAGAGAGACTTCGATTCTCTGGATAAGAATACTGAGATCAACAGAGAGGTCCTGCATCCTGTGATTTGATTCCCGCTATGATGGGCCGCAAGTGGATCGTCCGAAGGCAGACAACAAGGCCGAGTGACATTCTATAACGGAAGGCCTGGGCAAAAGGAAGGGCGAAGCGCCGTTGGATGGCAGGTGGCCGAGCAATGCACCGCCGACCAATGGGTCCAAAGAAATGGTCCTACTACAGCTTCCTGACGTGCGAAATTGAACCACAATGTGACAATGGACGCAGCATATATGTAGAGGAAAATTGACGGCTGGGGGGGTGGGGACGTCATCGCCCGGATCAAGATACACGAGATTGGGATCGTACACTGAAGGAGCAGAGCGTGACCAGAAATCTGACAGTGGTTCATGGGGGCGGTTTTCGATGCAGGTGGTCGAACTTCATGAGCGACGATCGACTTGCTCGCCATGCAACTGTCACGATGTCGCTGTTTGATACGCTGATTCGACGGATTGCGGGATGCCAACGACATCCATCTGAGTATGAGCGCACCTGCGGGGTGCTGATGTCGCCAACTGAACTCGTCTTGACGGTGGGTCTGATCAAAGCACCTGGGGCACCTCAGGGCCAGGACTTGCAACACAGGAACCAGGGCGCTCTGTTTCGTTGTGCAAACTCCATGGCCAAGGCCGAACAAAGTGACGCGCAAGCCACACAGAGGAAACCGGGGCTGATGGGGGTGTGGCTCGAATGCCCCACGCCCGGCTCGATCCCGAGGGTTTGTTGCACAGGCCCGAAGCAGCCCGCGCCGCCGCTTTTGGGCAGACGACGCGAGACGCGCTGGGGCAAGCGCGTCTGTGCGACGGCGCCGGACATATGCCGGGGCGGGCTGTGTCGGTGGAGGGCGGGCCGAGGCGAGAGCGTTCTCGGCGCAAATTTCGGGCAAGCCGCTCTTTTCCTTTGGCTTTTTTTCCCTCCTCCAAAATTTGCAAAAGCCTCATAACTTGACCCCCCCCCAATTACCGCCTCTTACGAGTAACATCGCCGTTCCCCCCCTCCAGAAGGAGCACCAAGGAACTTGAAAACTAAACCCTCTATCACACACGATATAGACTGGAGCTATATTCGAAATGTACGACTCTGGCCTATCCGATGCTGCCCGGATATTCGATGCCTTGACGCCGGCGGCCCAGCAAGACCTGCTGGAGATCCTGGTGCGCAAGGCCGCGCTGAACTCCCCATCCTTCCAGAGCCATCTGGGCTCCACATCCCCGCATTCGTCGCTGACGACACAAACTTCAACGTCGGCCTCAGGGCTATCACAATCCTCTTCGACACTGATATCGAGCGCTGGCCACGACCGGTCGTTCGACAGCTCTTCGGACCAGCAGCGGCCCTCGACCGGCCCGCTGGCAGCCCCATACCAAACCTCGACCGACACATGGTCCCGGATTGTCAACACCGTCGAGTACCTGCGCCAGCAGTCGACCCTGGCGTCGACCGCAGCCTCGTCGCTGGCGCTGCTGGCCCCCTTTGCCGGCTCCGGCTCGACCTACGCCTCGCCCGAGTCCCTGACAGGCGACGCCGTCTATTTCCAGCCCCACGCCGAGATCCAGCCGATCCTGGCGACGCTGCGCATCATCCAGCGGATGGACGCTCGCCAGCTCTTTGACGATGTCCAGGTGCACCTGAACGGGACCCGCGGCAAGAACAACGCCAACAGCGTGGACTCGAAGGTGAGTCTGATGTGGATGTGGATGTGGATGTGGATGTGGATGTGGATGTGGATGTGGATGTGGATGTGGATGTGGATGTGGATGTGGATGTGGATGTGGATGTGGATGTGGATGTGGATGTGGATGTGGATGTGGATGTGGATGTGGATGTGGATGTGGATGTGGATGTGGATGTGGATGTGGATGTGGATGCTGGGGGTGGTGGATCCACTGCTTCAACACATCTGCTTCAACACATCTGCTTCAACACATCTGCTTCAACACATCCGCTTCAACACATCTGCCGCTGGCACCGTCTGTCGCTCCGGCGATCCCACATCCTCGCTCTCGTTCGCCCACTCACTCATGACCATGCTCGGTTGCTCACCTCCTCACCGCCGCTCCTCCCACCGCCGTTCCTCCCCACCGCCGTTCCTCCCAGACCCTGCCCAAGGGCGCCAATCCCTTTGCCCACGTCGAGACCGAGGTTCTCAACATCCTGCTGCAGACGCCGTACATCCTGCTGACCCCCAAGAAGCCGTCCAAGGATCCCAAGGACTCGCGGCCCAGCACGCCCCTCGGCTCCCGCGACGACGCCTCGCCGCTGGTGGCCCAGATCATCCAGGCGTCCATCTACCTGACGTCGCTGATCGAGGCCATCATCACCACCCACAACGACCAGATCCTCAAGAACATGACCGACAAGACGACCCTGACCGAGTACGAGAAGGTCTCGGTGCTGGTGTGGGAAGGCGCCTCGGGCATCCTCCGGGACGTCATCAAGCTGCGCGAGTGGGACCCCGAGCTCGGCAAGTGGCACGATGCCCGGGCCATCTACAGCTCGCTGATCTCAAACTCGCAGCTGTTTGCCAACGCGCTGCTGAACTTTGTGGAGTTTAGCTGGAAGATCCTGAAGCCGACGTTTGTCCCAAGTGAGTGCCTGGCTGGGTGCGGCGGGCGCCGTGCGGAATGCCGTGCGGAATGCAGTGTGGGAGGCATCGCCGAATCGGTGCCAGATGGGTGCAGTGCCGAATCGGTGCCGAATGGTGCAGTGCTGAACGCTGCCTGGGCCGGGACAAACATAACATTGTCTGCAGGAGAGCATCGTCGGTCGCTCGGAGGTATCCTTCCGCCAACACACCCACTCATCACTTCGCCATCATCCCACCATCTCTGCCTCCCACCTGCCTCCCGCCTGCCTCCTGACTGCAGAAAAAGCCGAAAAGCCTCCTCTCGCCGACCAGAGCTACTTTTCCATGGCCGACGCCCGAGACCAGCCGCCGCCATCGCCCACCTCGGCCCGCAGCTCGATGGAGAGCCACCGCTCGGTCAACCTCGGCCGCGACAACAGCACATCCAACAAGCGCCGCTCCTGTGAGTGCTGGGTGTGTCGAGTGTGCTCGACCGGCTGCTGTCCATGGCACGCAGTATCGTCCGTCGCCCATTCTGGCCTGCCGCCCGCATGCTGCCTCTCTTTCTGACTCGCTCTGCCCTCCGCTCGTGCGGCTCTACTTTGCATGCTCGGCACTCTGTCCTCCGACACGCCGTCCCTGGCTGCTCCAACAGTCGGTGCCCGTCTCCTCTACAAGTTCAACCAGCTCACGCAGAGTGTTGACAAGCGCAAGTCGCTGCAGTCCATGTCCTCGGACGACGAGTCGTTCTTCTCTCGGGCCTCGTCGCGGCTGACCCACAGCACCGACTCGGAGGTGCAGCGCACCCAGCAGAGCCTCGACATGCTCCGACAGACTTCAGACTCAAACCCCGCCTCCGAATACTCGCGCGACGGCTCCGAGTCACGGCACCGACGGGTTGCCTCGGATGCACCGCCGCAGCTTCCCGAGATCGACGTGCGCATCACCAAGAAGGCACCTCTGGCGGTAAGTCAATCGGGCAGAGCCGACAGTGGTGTGCTCGGCGACATCGCGACGGCACATTTTGTGTCGATGTGGCAGCCATCGCTCGCAGGCTGACTGACAGCCAAACACGTCTCTGACATCTCGACACCACATTCATTCGACAAAGCCACCGGCTCCTGAAGCCCCGATTCCATCGACCTCATCCCAAAGCGGCTATTGTAAGTAGACGGATGGTGCTGTACAAGGTATGACATGACGATTTACAACGTTCTAACCTCCCTCCACAATCATCTCATACTCGTGATATTCAAGCCTCGCGCCCCCGCTCAAATTCTCAGATCCTCCAGAAGCCCTCCGCCACAGGCGTCCGTCTGCGCGTCGTCAGCAACGAGCCCTGGGGTGTCAATCTCCCCAGCCAGGAGCAGGAGATTCCCAACACCAACCGCTGGTCGCAGATGGTCAACGAGACCGTCCAGCCCGTTGGCCAGGTCGCCGAGGGACACCTGTCGCGCCGCCGCCGCTCCAACAACATCCAGGACTCGCTCGACATCGACCTCCCCTTCCAGATGCCGGCGGGACCTGCCGCGTCGAGTGACGAGTCGCTCTCGCAGCCCTCAGTCGACCTTGCCGATGTCGAGAGCGTCCCGTCGCCGACCACGTCGTCCAACGGCACACTGGGCCGCAGCAACAGCGCTGGCTTTGGCAACGCCGTCAAGAAGCTGTCCAAGAAAGCCAGCATCTCGGGACTGCGAGCGCTGCGGTCGTCGAGCTCGCGCCAGTCGCTGAACACCTCCGGCAATGCGGCAAATGCTGCCGGAGCAAACCAGCGCCGCTTCCTGTTCCCGAACCGGTTCAAGTCGACGGAGCGGCTCGGGGTCTTCCGCAACGCCTCGGACTCGGAGATGGAGAACGTCCGCAGCGCCAGCCAGCGCATCGAGCCGTCGGACGACGGCCTGACCGAGAGCGATGTCGAGCGACCCAGCGACTATGCGCTGTATGCCGGGCCTCGCGGGCTGGATCTCTCCCGCAAGGAAGACATCACGTCGGATGAGGAGAGCACGGTGCCGGCGACCAAGGCGTTCAAGTCGATGCGAGTGATTGGCCGCAAGGGAGCGCAGAAGATCCCGACAGTCAACAGCCGCGGCAAGCGCATCGGCATGTACAACAACGGCAAGCTGTCGTATGACACTGGTGAGCACAGCGGGGCAGCGGCGACACAGCCGACGATGGAGTGCACGAGGAGTGACCTGACCCGATGCTGATGCCTGGCTTGATACTGATGCCTGGCCCGATGCTGATGCCTGACTCGATGCTGATGCCTGGCCCGATCCCTCCGCCACAGCCGACGACGACAAGGAAGAGTACTCTGGCGTCATCCAGGTGCGAGACAACATGCTGCATCTCAGCGAGGGAAAGCAAGACATCAAGATCATGGAGATTGTTGCCGGCAAGATTGTGATTGTCGCCGCCACGGTCGAGAAGCTCGTGGTCAGCCTCGCCGACGAGAACCTGCAGGGTAAGCAACGGGCGCAGGTTGTTGTGGGAGCGGAGGCCGGCCCGCGGATGTGTCGGCCGAGTGGGAGCCATGCGATCAATCTGCTCCAACACCAGACTGGGTCTGCTCGCCTCGCTGACACACGGCTCTCGACTGCTGACCCTCCCACGACCAGACCTCGAGTTTGTCGACTGCATGATCCACAATCACGGCTTCTTCATGAGCTCGCAGGACCTGATGGACAACCTCGAGGCTCGCTACGACATTGAGCCGCCGCCCAACGCGAGCACCGACGACATGGAGTACTTTCACCGTTGGAAGACGCCGATCCAGCGCAAGTGAGTACGGCGAGAGACAGTGATGTGTCGCGGGAGTAGGAGGTCGAGCGAGCAGGTGGGAGGTCGAGCGAGCGGCTGGGATGGACTGCGGCCGACCGAGACGGCGGTCTCCGTGGCCCTCGCATCCTGCCTCGAAACCACCGCCGGCAACCTGTGCGCCGAAGGCTGAGACTCACGCCTGCCTCGCACTGCCATCGCTCATTCGTCCATCTGCCATCGCTCATCCATCTGCCATCACTCATCCGTCTGCCTGCCACCCGTCTGCCAGGGTCCTGAATGTGCTCGCGCGCTGGGTCAAGCTGCAGTACGAGGACTTTGCCAACGACGCCGATCTCCGCCACAAGCTCGAAGAGTTCTTGACCATCGTCTGGGGCGACGGCTTCAAGAGCGAGGCCGACCGCATCCGCCGCACATGCATCACGCAGGCCGTCAGTCTTGCCATGAAGCGCAAGAACACGCCGTTTGCCGTCCATCTCGACATGATCGATGCGCACGGCGGCAGCGGCCTGGCGTCGATGGTCCAGCGGCTCGGCCCAACGAGCTGCCACTTTCCCCGGACCGACTCGCCCAACCTCCTGGACCTGTCGCCGATCCTGACGACGGGCGATGCACGCGACTATGCACGATATCTGACTGCGGTCGATGCGCTGTCGTTTGCGGCGATCACGTTCCCGGACTATGTGGCCAAGCTGCGCGAACCCCGACTGGTGGGCGAGGCCAAGGACGGGCTCCGGGACGGGCTGGCGAGCGGCCCCGAGGCGGTGCCGGGCAAGATCGACCTGTTTGCGCGCCGGGCCAACATGGTAAGTGGCGAGTGCGGCGAGTGCGGCGAGTGTGGGATGCGGGCAAGTGCGGAGCGACTGGGCAGCTGGGCGACACCATGCATCATGGCAGCCGAGCATCATGGACAGCGCCATGGTTCGCCGGCGCCATCGCCGCCACCCATCACCCCATCACTCCATCGCCGCCACCCTTCACTCCTCGCTCCACCCCATCGCCACCCTGCTGATCCGCGCGCACCTATTCCTCCCTCTGCAGATCCGCAACTGGGTCGCGCTCGAGATCTGCTCGATCGGCACCCTCAACGTCCGCCGCCAGGTCATCGAGCGGTTCATCCAGATCGCAAAGTACTGCATCGACTTCAACAACTTCCACACGGCCTTCTTCATCGTGAGCGGCCTCCTGACGCCGGCTGTCCAGCGGCACAAGAAGACCTGGGAGGCGGTCTCGTCCAAGCACATTGCCGCCCTCGAGACGCTCGAGAAGCTCATGGACCCCAGCGGCAACATGCGCAACTACCGCAAGGCCCTGGCGCAGGTGCGCGGACCGGCGGTGCCGTTCTTCCCGATGGTGATGAAGGACATTACCTTCCTGATGGACGGCAACCCGGCCATGACCAAGCCGCGCAGCAAGTCGTCGTCGCGGCAGCAGCAGCCGCTGATCAACTTTGAAAAGTACCGCAACATCTCCAAGATCCTGACCGAGTACCGCAGCTTTGTGGTCACCGAGAAGTACGACTTTGCGGTGTCGCTGGCGCCGCTGCTGCGGTTCATGTCGCATGGCAGCACGGGCGTGCCCGTCCTGAGCAGCACACCGCACCTGCGCAACCACCCAGAGGCGCTTGCCGGCGCGCTGGTGGAGTCCCGGCTGGTCTATGCCGACGACGAGTTTGTCTTCTGGCAGAACATTGACGTGCGGACATCCAAGGTCTCGGCTTCGGCGGTCACCGGCAGCGGTGTCATGGCTGCCACCATGGTCTTTGCCGACAGAAACGAGAATGAGGACCTCTAGTTACTTGATGAATTACCATTGGCGACGCCTTCCAATCCTCTCTTGAGCCCTCTATCCCAGCCCAAGCAGTTCTCTCTTCTCCCTTTCCCTTCTCCCAATGAGTATCTCCTTCTTTCTCTTGACTTCCTTCTCCCCGTCCCTTCCCCTTCCTTTCCCAAATTGTGAGTCGCTCCTTCTCTTTCGTCTGTTCAGGTTGCTCGCTTCCGTCCTTGCGTTCCTATCTCCTCCCTTCACTCGTGGTGCAGCCTTCCTTACCCCGGGATAGCTTCCACTGGTCTTGGACCTCATACCTCATCGCTATCGATCTTCAAGCTTTATAGAAGTTATCCCACTCATCTCCAAATAGAACTCAACGAACGAGATCAATTAATGGTGCCTCATCTAATCCGAAGATTCAGTTCCTCCGCACATTGCCAACCCGCAAGACTTGCCCCACTCACCAGCAGCCTTGTCTCTCCGACCCTCTCCCTCCCCCAATTCAAACCACTTCCCTCTCCCCCGAACCACTCTGCAATGTGTATCAATAAAAAACCAAATCACCAACCCAGCTCCTTCTGGCTCGACTCGCCATGTGCGTTGTTGTGCCATCGAGGCTCTCCCGGCACGGCCAACAACCTGACTGCCACAGCCGAGTCGATCTGGTTCATTTCGCCCACAGTATATTGCCATGAATACAGTATTGCGCTCTCCTCGCCCCTGTCTCTATATCCACATCTTGATTCCGCGGCGCTCACACAGCCTCCACCAACCCGTCCGTATCCATCGAAACACGGCGAGGACTTGCCGGCAGCGAGCCAAAGGAAAAATCGGATCCGGAGGGGCTGCTGTCAAAGTCAAAGAAGCCCGAGTCGGCTCGGTACGAGGCCAACGAGGGCTCATCCAACCGCGGCGATATTACCATTGACGGACACTCGGCCTCGATCATGATGCCGATGTCGTGGGCGTAGTTCGAGTCCTGTTTCCTCTCGCTGTTGTCAGGCGGCATCTCCAGGACAGGCTTGGACGATACTTGGTAGATCAGGCGATCGGTCCAAAAGTGAGACAGCTGTGCTTGGATCGTCGGCACAACCACAAACAGGACTGCGCCAATCGGCAGTGCTGCCCAGTCCAGCAGATTCCAGTATGTCCGCCTCGAAATGAGCTGCGGTCGCTTGCCGAGCATCCGAGCTGCACCCGAATCATCGGCTCTCCAGCGGTGGATGCCGACCCACTGGTGGTATCGCTCGTAGTAGGCCACCGTGACGAGGAACGGCAATGTGCCAGCAAACCTCATCCAACCGGCGAGCCACAGGGACAGCGTAACATATGGATGCAGCGGTTCGCTCCGTAAATACGAGGCCGCCACGGAGCCAACGCTGAAGGACCCGCTGGGCAGGGTCAGGAAGGTGATGAAGATCATCATGATGGCATGGCACAGCAGGACATGCGCCTCGAGGACCCTCTGTAGAAGAACCGCAAGCCTTGGAAGACAGAACGAGCACCCGCCCCGGATGTTGTGTCTTGGCTTGCCCTTGAATTCCGGGCAGCTCTTGCGCCGGACAGAGGCCATTATGCTTCGATAGATGGTGTAGCTTGTGTCGAGCGACCCCCACATGTGTCTTTGCCCCTGGACATAACGAGCATAGAGGGTCTTGAAATAGCCCGACTCCTGGACGTTGGACTGCGAGGCCGGCGAGTAGATTGGCTGGATGCGCACACGGCCTTCGGTCGCAAAATAGCACTTGAGGTACATGTGCATATCTTCGCCGATCGCCTCGGGTCCGCAATCCCAGAACCCGACGGCCCTGGCAAGATCCATCGACAGCGAGTATGCCGAGCAGGGGAACTTGACGGCGGAGCTGCGGTACAGATTGGACATGACGGATGTTGCCCAAACGTTGTCTCCGGCTCGGACGATGAAGGGAACATCCTTGGCATTCCTAGAGATGATGAAACCCCACTGTCTTTGTCAGCTTAGACTCCCAGGAGCCTGAGCGAGTCCACCCCAAGCGAATGCACGGAACCGAGGCAATCGAAAGTGTAATCTGGCACATCATCGAAACACTCGCGGGCAGTCCGCCAGGAGAGATTCAGGCAGCAAAGCCGCCCCATGTCGGCGTACCTGTCAAAGACAATGCAGGGAGCAAACATCATCATGGTCCGGGTCTCCTTTGGATAGGTGGCGTAGTAGTAGGTCAGGGCCGTGAAGTAGTCCTCGGCAAAGCATGTGTCGGCATCCATGACGGTCACGACGACATGGGCGTGATTGCCATCGAGCGAGTAAGACATCTGGCGCGCGGCCCAGGAAACATTGCTGGATTTGCCGCGAATCTCGCCGGACAAGTTGCTCGGATGGATCGTGAAGACGATATCTTTGAACCGATCACCGAATCGCGAAATCAGCATCAGCGCCTTCTTGTCGCTGTCCTTCTCGGTCGCCTCCATGGCGAGGCAGATCTAGGCATGGCGTTGCCGACAAGGCGGTCCACATGAAAGATGAGGGATTGTCAGCGCAATATCCATAGCACAGACCACTAGGACCAGCGCAACACAGAGCAAAAACACAGAGCAAAAGCACAGAGCCTCACTTTGTACTGGGAGTACGCCATCGAGTGGCTCGAGAGAATGTCAAGAGTCTCGGCCAGGGTTTCGAGGCTCTCGCAGTAATTCGGGATGACGATCACATGCAGGATATTCTCAAACACAAGCCCGTCGGTCTTTGAAAAATCGGTTTCCTGGCAGTACTTCTGGTACCAATTGGTATACGTGTGCTTGACGGCTTCGTGATAGATGGAATAGACGCCCCAGGCAGTTCGAAAGTTGTTTGCCACGAACACAAAGTGCAGGAAAATGAACGCGATCGAGAACGCAACGGGGGTATAGAACGGACCCGCGGTCGCCAGAAAGAGCGTCGACAGCATCCATATCCCAGGTAGGCACCGGACGGCGTGCGACAGCGACCATCTGAACGAGATGCGCATGATCGGCGGAAGGTGATCTCGATCGCGGTCGTCTAGACACCAGATTGGAGAGTCAGCTGCGGCAAAAGGAATTGCGGGGCAATGAAAGCCAGCGAGGGGATCAGAGCAGCGCCGGAAGGAGGAGCAGGCGTGGACGAGGGCCGCTGGCACCGAATAACCAAAAGCAAGAGACCAAAGGGCAGGGCCAGCCGAGAGGTGCAGCGTGCATGCGGCGAGAAGTCGATGCGATCGAGGGCACTGTCGGCGAGCGAGCGGACGAGCCCTCCCCACATCCCCGCCCGCTGAGGGCGAGAACCCTGGCGAGCCAGTGTGGCATCCAAGGGACGGGCAGGCGGAGAAGAGCAAAAGGCCGGGCTTTGGCGCCGGCGGCGGTCCGCTCTCACATGGCATGCGGACCACGGCCGGCGACGAGAGTCATTCAAATCCATGCAGTATATTACGGAGCAGTCCAAGCGTCCCATTATTTTTGGAGGAACTGCAGTCATGTCTGAGCGGATAAAGTCGACAAAGCTAGCAGTGTCGGCAAGTCAAGTGCAGATCCAGCCCACTGGCGGTTGGTTCAAGTATTAGTGCGTGAGAACATCGATGGTGGCGACAGATACGGGCGCTACTGAGGGTGGAGGTAGGGTCAGATCACAAGTTCTTGAGCATCTCGGCCGAGGAGTTGCGCGAGCGAGTTCCGCTGATGGGAGTGCCCATGGCCTGAGGGGTGGTGGATGGGCCGTTGTTGATCGAAGACGGGGCGCCGTAGCGCGGGTTGTTGTCGACCCGATCGGCCTTCATCGAGAATTTGTCAATGTCTGTGGAGGAGGTGTGCATCATATTGCGCTCCGAGTTGATGCGCTTCTTTTCTCGCTGAAGCTTGGCGGTCTGGGGCTGTCCAAGAAAGCTCGTGCCCTTCTGTAGTCTGAGGGTGCGATCAGTTGCGTCGGCACAGACCGAATCAAGGACTTCGCCGAGGATGGCATCGTAGCAAAAGTAACAGTCGATCACATTGCGGACCTGATCGATGACAAACCAAGAGGCACCGAATGTGCTTTGCTGTATGGGTGCGCACGGTGTTAACAGCTGTCCAGGCCTCTCCTCGTGAGGTCGGATAAGCACCATCCTGCAACCGGCCCGGCTTGGACAGGGAACAATAGCAGAGCCATGCAAAGGTGTGGCCGCCGATAGCCTTCAAGGACAGGCACCAACAATCCGATTTGGACAGAGCCGAGGACGAGAGATACGTACACTGTACCAAAGATACGCAATGTGAATGCAGAGATTACAGGCCGAGTAATAGAGATTCTTGGGCAGGATCTGTGCCTTCTCCAATTCGGTCTCGTCGGGCTGGTATCCTGGCTTGTCGGAGATGTCGTCCATCGACGACAGCACAATGCCAGCAGACACGGGTTTGCCCCAGATGAGATAGGACGATGTAGCAAATACGACAATGTCGAGGATGAAGCTTGCCCCTGAGAAGACCGACTTGAAGGGATCGACCATCATCCACTGGCAGAGCGGAAGTACTGCGCTCTTGATCGCAACAAAGCGATAGACCCCGACCAGGACGTAGATGATGAAGAGGATCAAGACTGCCTTCTGGACGACATGCGATAGGCTTTGGCCGAAGCGAACGATTCGATATAGCAGGATTCCCTGGATTGCGAGGGTTTGAGTGGTGAAGAACAGTAGCTCCAAGCTGGCAATGGGGGTGCAGCTCGTCGCTGCGTTCTGGTTGGTAGAATCGGCAAGGAGGGCACACCGGTAAGCACAAGCATAAACACAACGATAAGCACGAGCGACGATGTACTGGAGTACTCGGTAAGCACTGGTGCCAGGACGCAATCGCATCACGAGCGCTGCGAACCATGCATCCGGCAACCATACCATCGACAGCCGCGAAATCCCTGAGAGTCGAAGGAGCACAG
Source organism: Polychytrium aggregatum (assembly GCF_025602895.1). NCBI lineage: Eukaryota > Fungi > Chytridiomycota > Chytridiomycetes > Polychytriales > Polychytrium > Polychytrium aggregatum. The sequence continues at coordinate 220,707 of NW_026516254.1, forward strand.
CGATATGGATTAGCAGGTGCATTAGTAGGTGCATTAGCAGGTGCATTAGCCATCCGGGATTTCAAGTCATGTCGACGACCTCAGAGCAGATGAATGCATACCGCCAAAGAGGAGACTCGAAATCGATGTGATTGCCGCAATGAAGATCGAGTACTTTTTGACTCGGTGGACCATCGGCAGGCAGTTCATCAAGGTCACCGTTGCCACCATCAAGTTCCCTGAGGAAAGCGGTTCGCAGGGTGTTCGCATGCATTAGATGCCACCAACAGAAGCGATCAAATGTATGAGTGGTGGCAGAAGCGCCGGTAGCGAGAGATACAGGCTCGAGAGTATGGAAGCGCCCTACCGTAGGACTCGACCGCAGGACTGAACGCAAACTGGCTGCAGGCGTCTGTCATTACTTTGTATGTTGTCTATCCCAGGAAACCATGTAGTTTGTTTGTTAGTTCGGAAGCATCCACTGGCATCCACAGACATCCACAGGCATCCACTGGCTTCAACGAGGCCGTCCAAACCATCGACAGACACAAGGCAATGCCCTCACTCACGGGGCTTCAATTTCAAGCAGGCAAACTGAATCGGGTTTGTTTTGCTCCATCGAAGCAGCGTCGGGGTCGACGTTTTATTCGGTGCTGGTGTCCGATCTTGCAGCCGCTGTCGGCTTGGCCGAAACTTCCAGCCTTCGACCGGGGAGCAGAGCGAGACAAGGCCAGCAGGCTCAGTCATTGTAGCGGCATCGCAGGGCTTTTGTCCTGCCATCGACATCCTCAATCAGCCCGCTCGGCGTTGCAGATGGCATGCATTCAGCAGGCACACCTGTGCCTCAGGACCACGCAGGAGGCGTTCCCAGAGAAGTTCCCAGGCCACCCACGAACTTTCCATAGACCTTTGTGATTGGTGTGGGGCAGACGACACTGCGACATTGGCGAAAACTGAGACAGGAAGCCCCGGACTTGAGGCCGACGCCATTGAAATCGGGGCACACCGGCTTTTCGATCAGCGAGCTCGCTGTCATATCGCGTGCTGGCCATGATCTTCACCCGGAAGGTGATCAGTGTATTGGTCAGGGCAGACTACATGTTCGATTGAAATGGGGACATTGCCTCGGCTACCTTCCAGAGCCAGCCCGGCGATGGCGCTTCTTGAATCGCCAGATCTCCACCATTTTGTATCCGTCGGCTAGATTGCCTTCGTGCTCATCGGGCTCGCCGCTGTCGTCGTTGTCCTCGCCGTCGCTGGCACCGTTATCGTTCTGTGATGCTGTCTTGGAGGGCTGAGATGACTGTGCAGCAGGGACAGGATCGATCGTACGCTTCGACCTGGTCATCACCTTCTTGGAGTCGAATCCAAAACCTTTCATGAGCGACAGAAATCGATCGGCCACGAGAGGATCGCGGCGCTCGTATGCAATCCAGACGACAGTGCCCTGCTGGGAGAGGGCGTCGATTGTCTTGGCCAGGGGCTCTGCGGCAGCATAGTTGTAGACGACGTCACTGCCGAGAATGACGTCAAAGGCAGGAGGACACAGCCGTCGGATATCGTCCTGATCATCCCAATGCAGACGCTCGATGCGGACGTTGGCTTTTTGGTGTGGAATATTGGCCTCGAGATTTCGCTGCAGCAGCCCCCGGTCCAGGACAGACTGGATATCCGAAAGTACCACTTCACCAGCACCTAGATTCGAGGCCGCGAGTCCCTGGGAAGCAGAGCGTATGGATGTCAGCACTCGACCAGGACGGCGGATCAGAGTCTGCCTTTGGCCGGCCGTTGGGACAGCGAGACGAACGGGCTCTTGACCACCTACCAAGACCCCTGTTCCAGAGCCCAGATCGATGCAGCGCTTGCCGGCCAGGGACAGCTTTCCTCGAGACTGTTCGTGGCCCAGATGCCATGCCAGCTTGATGCCGCCCACCCATACGGTGGTTCCAGACTCGCCTGTCGACGAGTCTTCGTGCAAGCTGAGGGATGTGGTGGGCGTCAGCTCCAGCGAGTAGACGTTGGTGATGTCTGTGTCCTGGTCCATCTGCAGCGACCAAGACGACGGGAGGAGACTGGCTTGTGAGGAACGGTTCCCGGGAGAATCAGCGAGGAGAAGCAGAATCGACCGATCGGGATCGATCGGGATCGATCGGGCAGCAACAGCACAGAGTGCCCACCGTGCACGACCCGAGATTTGAATCGCAGCGAGTCGGTGACGCTCTGGATGACAGCACATCCCGCCGTCCAACTCGATGGACGTCCTTTGCGCCGGCCCCGCACTCTTAGAGCGACCCGCCACGCAAGAGCGCAGAGTTTGAGGGGTCGAATCAGATGAGATCAGATGAGCATTTCTATTCTGCACCAGGATGGGGTTGTCGTCGTGCTTGCCCCTCAGTACTTGACAACCCGGAATATCCTCATGAAGCCAAACGTCAGGATGAAGGTCACGACGACAAAGATGACGACGAAAAAGATCAGCCAAAAGGTTGACCGGGACGTCGCCGAGAACTCGGCCAGCCGCTTGTTTTCGGCCTGGATGCGAACCACGTTGGCATCGAGGGCCTGGGCCGTCTCGTTCATCACCTATCCGAGAGCGGAATCGGCATATCAGTTTGTGAAATGGCAGCTAAATCGACCATCTCGCATTGGCACAACCCAGCCGCCGTTGGATCAAGCAGGATCCATTCTGCAAAGACCCGGCATTCGATACCTTCTCGTCTCGCTTGAGATATTCGCCAAAGAGCAGCGTGTTCTCCTTGAGGTTGGCAGCCAGAGTGTTCAGGTCGTCGGTCAGCTTCTCCTGCTCCTCACGCTGTTGCTGCAGGACCAGCTTGGTGTCTGGCTGGACAGATCCCGGGTCGGCCTTGGCTTTGGCTGCACTTGCAGTCGCTTCGGGGATGAGCAGGCTTCGGTTGTTTGCCCTGCAGTCCAAGCCGATTGCGTCCATCGGATCCAACACGATGATCAGCCTCTGCCATGCATGGTGATCTTCACTGGACCACTTTGCCCACCGACACCAAACTCGATGCGATGCCTATTGTGCAATCATTTTCGATGTCCTTGGTACAGGCCTGGCGAGGTTTCCGGCACTTGGAATGGATGATGGGCACTCAAGCTCTTAGCTTGCTCACCTTCGATTCCGAAACTCGCTGGCTGCTGCTGCCGGAGCAGCAGTCGGTAGTGCTCTTGCGGGCGTGGCTGTGCTCGACAGCTGTCCCTCGACTTTGGATGGTGGCTCAACTGTCGAATCGCAAACATAGCCAGTACGGCCAGCATGGCCAGAGTCGAGCGGCAAGTTCCACGCAAGTGTTAAATAGACATTCGAGCTGTCGCAGTGTCTTGGGTGCTGCTGTGCCAGTCAGTCTCGCTCTGCCGCTCGGTCGTTGGGTGTGCCTACCTGACAGAGCCGCTGAGGCTGCATTCGGGCCAGTCTGAGGGCACTCGCCGAACAGAGCCTCCCGCTCTTCGAGCTCGTGGTTGCGGCGATGCTGCACAATCAGATTGGCTTCGATCGAGTCCTCGCCTGGTGGATGCGGATGCGTCTCGATAAAGGTTATCTGCAGAAGAGGATGAGTCAGCATCCGAGGCATGAGACCGGTGTGAGCTCTCATAGGCCGGAAGCTGCACCTTCTTCATATCGTCCATCAGATCGGCAAGAGCTTGTACTCGCCCGCGATATTTGGCGATGGTGGTGTCGTCGACGGTGTTGCCGTGGTGCTGAAGCAGGCGGTCTGCATCGAGATCACAGCGACTGCTGGACAGCTTCGATAGTGATGAGGCCTGGAGTTGCGACAGCAGCGCCTGGAGATATTGGATGTTCTGGTCGTTCCCGGAGTCGACAGGAGGATCAGGCCGATGTTAGCCGCAGCAGGCAACTCGAGATTGAGATCTTTGTAAGTACAGGGCACCTACCGATTCGATTCGGACCCGCTCGTTGTCCAACAGAGAGTCGCTTGTCTTGCCGGCCACCATCTCGTCGCACTTGAGGAGCAGCCGACGGATGTTAACCTGCATCATCGAGGGCGTCAGCGCAGAAGCGGCTGGCGACGGCATCTTGGACCGTTTCGGGCAGCGGGTGACGAGACGAGCAGATGAGGCGAGAGCCGGTGGCTAAGAGCTGGGTGGATGGGCTGGACCAGGGCCGGCTGGGGCTGGACCGATGTTGGCCGGGAATCGGCTGGCTGATGAAGGGTGAAGGGTTGGATCGGACGTGGTGGTGCGGGCGACGAAGAAACCCAGACCAGCGACGACGCAGCCGGTTGCCCCCGAGCGACATCCAACTAAACGAACAACTAAACGAACGACCCAGCGAACAACTGACCGAACCTGAACGAACCTGAACGAACGAACGAACGAACGCACATTGGGCCGTTGATACAGCCACACCGCCGTGCGGGAGGCGGTCCACCACGGAGATGCACCCCGGCTGGTGGTCCCCGTTGCGCTCTTCCCGCCTCCGCTTCTTCCCGCCAGACTCCCGCTCGTCAATGTCTGGTCTCCGATGCCTTGACGTCGTCGCCGCTTGCACTTATCCAGAAGCCCACCGTCTCGTCCTCAGCTCCTCTCTTTGCCCATTGCTCTGTCCTCCCCAGCACCAATGGATACCGTTTCGTACATGCGCTCGCTCCATCCAGTGCGAGAGCGCTCGTCCTTGATCCTTTCGAACCCGCAGTATCTGCAGCACTTTGATCTAAATCTTGCCGCCCTCGATACAGTCGTCGACCAGATCCTGGAGCTCATCCGTCGCGACTACGAGAATCTCTCAGAGATCCCTCCTCATTCGAGATGGCGTCACTTCGAAGCCAACAACATCAAGCGCATCGATCCCATCCTGGCCGACTGGGACCAGCGCTCGGTGCCCGCCATCGAGCAGACCCGACGAGTCCTCGATCTCTTCATCGTTTCGGTCTTGCTCGATGCCGGTGCCGGCGACCGCTACAAGTACCACCCAAAGGCCGAGCCTGGGATCTCTTACACGCGCTCTGAAGCCCTCGCTCTTGCTTCCCTGGACATGTTCCTGGCTGGCGGGTTCTCATCCGATCCCAAGCAGCCGTTGCAGGTCGACAGCCTCGGGCTCGCCCAGGTCACGACGCAAATGCTCGCCAACCACCTTCAGGTCAGCGACAGCAATCCTCTGAATGCTCTCGAGAACCGCTGCGAGCTGCTGCACTCGCTGGGACGAGTCATTGCCGGCAGCAACCCGTTCTTCCCCATCACCAGCGGCGTCGCCAGGCCAGGCAACCTCATCGATTACTTGGTCCAGCATCCTTCGACCCAGAACGGGCGTGTGCAGATGGCCGTGCTGTGGGACTGCATCGGCAATGGTCTCTGCCACATCTGGCCGTCCTCGCGCACTACCCTGGACGGCGTCCCGCTGGGTGATGTCTGGAAGCTGCAGAGCCTGGATCTGGCAATGAAACAGCCCAACAGCCATGGGACGGTGTGCAGCGATCCCAAATCGGCTGGGCTGGCGGCCTTCCACAAGCTCTCGCAATGGCTGGCTTATTCGTGCCTGGAGCCCATCGAGGTCATCATGAAGCTCCAAATCGAAGGCATCGAGCTGCTGACCGGGCTGGCCGAGTACCGCAACGGTGGGCTCTTTGTCGATTCAGGCGTCCTCAGCCTCAAGCCCGGCCGAGACGGCACCGTAATCAAGGGCGGCAACGGCGTCCCGCCTCGTTTCCGCGTCGATGACGATGTGGTGGTCGAGTGGCGAGCCTTGACGGTTGCTCTGCTCGATCGAGTCGCCGAGAAAGTCAGACACAGACTCGGTGCCGACAAGCACACCCTCCCGCTTGCCAAGGTTCTCGAGGCTGGTACGGGGCTCCCGCCTGACATGCGCATAAGGATGTGGGCCAGTGTGTCTGCTGATACCAGAGCATCTCCTCTATAGCATCGACGAGCAAGGAGTGGGTGTCCGCGGTGCCGAGCTGAGTGGCTAACGGCTCTGTTCTCAACAGGCACATGGAAGGCCGGCCGTGAGATCGCTGCCAAGTTGCGTCCCCTGACCAAGGGTCCTCCAATCGAAATTGAATCGGATGGGACGGTTTTCTGATTGTTGGCAGTCACAAGTTGCTGGCCTGCACAACTGCCAAGAACAGCGCTGTATTGCATCAAGGGAATGGGAGTACTCCAGGTGTTGGTGCTATGATGTTGGTGCACACGCCACACGATCGATCGAGGGTCGATCGCTGAGGCTGCAGCATCACCGTCCGAGTCGCAATTCACAGAGATCTCGTTATGAGCGTCACCGAATCGTTTCGGCCATGGCTACGACAGTCCGTGTGTACCAGGGCTTCTTGAAGGAGCTGTATCGAGAGGCCCCAATAGATATGCCTCGACATTCGTGCCGGGCTCCAAGAAGGCAGCGCTGTCGGCTGCGGCCGGCAGAATGAGCAGAGCATTGGCGCTCTTCATGCTCATGACCCTACTGCTCCGCTGTCCTCCGGTGGTGTAGGCGACCAGCTTCATGCCGGTGCTGTCGTAACTTGCAGAAACGTGGGCGCGCTGAAACTCGGGTCGAGAGTCGAGCCGGACTCTCTCGGGGAGCTTTGGGGGAGAGTCGCAGAGATGTCAGTGCTTCACTAGCCGACACGACGCCGTGATCGAACCAAATGGCCATAAGACAACACTGCCAAGTCCATGGCATCGGCAGAGTCCACATCGCTTACCGTGACCAGAATCTTGGGGAGACAGGGATCAGTCGATCCCGAGAGTTTCTTGAGCGAAGGCAAAACGAACAGATAAAACGTGACTGTGAAAACGGAGCGGTGTAAATGAACCACATCATGCCAGCATTTGCCATCACATTGGATGCATTACCGGCGGCTACTGGACCTACCAAGGGCCGAGACTGGGTTCCCAGGTAGGGAGAAGATAAGCTTTGGAGGGGCAGCATCCTGGGAAGTGACTGTTGCGAACGTTGTTGGTTTTCTAGGCACATCGATGCTTGGATTGGTAAGTGTCGGTGTATCGCAGCTGTGGTGTACCAGCAGGCAATTCAAGCACTATGGATCGCATCCAGTCCTATTGCAACCCACCCTGGCCTCAGAGCCACCCTTCCAAAGTGAATACGGGCACCGATCTTATTCAGAAGCACGGGCTTGAGGAGGTCAAGCTCGCCCATGGAGACTCCGCCGGTAGTGACAAGTACATCGGATCGCTCCAGGCCCGTGCGAACAACGGCGGCAAGTTCCTCTGGGCTGTTCAGCGGGCATATTATTGGGGTTGGGGTGAGATGGCCGATTTGGGGGCAGCTGCATTAGCCAGACGATCCAACACCCACAGGCACTGGCTGGTTGAGGCAGGCAGGCACATACCTGTCAGGTGCTATACCCAGGTCAACCACCTGATAGCCACAAGACTCGATGGCCATTCTCAAGGATGGCCGATTGGTGTCGCGGATCTGTCCATATCGGAGCGGCTCCATGGAATCGTGCTGGACAAGTTCGTTTCCGGTGGACAAAATCGAGACAATCGGCTTCCGAAAAACACTCATCTGTTTGGCGATTGGGCAGAGAGGAGTCGATTAGATGCTCAGTCGGATACTCTACAGCGATACGAAAAGGTCGGGAGATTGTTGCGGACCACAAAGCAGAACCGGCGCTTTGCAGAGGATCGACAGGGATCAAGCCGAGGCCGCTGGCGGCCATATACCCACCTCTGATACTCCCACAGACGCCATTGCACCGATTTCGCCGCCGATGGGAGTGATTTGCTCGCCCTTTCGGAGGATGCGCTCGCCCATGGAAATGTCCGAGCCAATCTCTCGAATATCCTGCCCTTCGTGTGCAGCCTTGTTGATACGAACAACGTGCTCGATCTTGCCATCATCCGAAGCTGAGACCACGGTTGTGTACTCGACCATGATGACGGCCGTCGCTCCCTTGGGGACTGGCGCTCCCGTCGTCACTCGGGCTATCTTGCCAGGCGTCAACTCGAGCTCGGGGCCACTTCCAGGACCCGCGAGCAGTCCGCTGACAACGGGGAATTCGCCGACACCATCTGAAGCTGGAAACATGGGCAAAGCGCTCAGCCTTGCAAACTGACTCGACTTGGATGGACTCGGGACCGTACCCTCGCTTGTGTGCCCGCATTTGATTTCTGATCCATACTGTGATCCGTTCTCGCTCGATGGCATCCACTGCACCTGAGTCGCACCTGGCTGCACCACCGCTGCACCACCGCTGCGGCCACTCTTTGGCGCTGGGATTGCTTACCTATTACAGCATAGCCATCGACAATCGAGGCTCGGTAGCCTGGGACGGGCTCTTTGGCGTGAACGTCCTCGGCAAGATAGTACCCCGACAAGTCGACGTCGACCCTCCGCTTCTCTGCGGGGAGACGCTGGGCATGTTGCAGGACGATAGACAGTGCCTCGTCAAAGCCGATCATCGGAAAGGGAGACTCTCGGGGACGAAGGGCGACTGCGGCGACCCAAGGGCAGAGACGACGGCTATGTTAGTGTCGCTCGCGAGCACGACTATCGAGGTCAAGGAGCCAAACGTAACCGAGATCAACTTTGCAGCAAGAGTTGGCATGAAATCGACCACACCTGGCGTATCCAGCGAGAGCATCTGTTGATCTAGAGCACGACCTTGGTGATGGTGGTGGTGGTGGTGGTGATGCTGGTGATGAGTCTTGGTTTTGGCCTCGTGGTGGTGGCCGCAGTCATGATGGCCCGATGCCGCTTGCATCCGCCGATGGGTCTGCTCTCCGGCACCAGGCTCGCCCCGACAGAGCTCCAGGGCGTGAGGCAGAACCGGTAGCAGGGCTTGGAGATTCTCGACGGAGCCTTTGGTGCTGCCCGGCAGAGTGACAATGATCGAGTTCTTTCGAACACCGCAAATAGGCCGGGACAGAGCAGCCATTGGTGTGATACTCAGGGAGGCGACGAGCATTGCAGTCGATAGACCAGGGGCATTCTTGTCCAAGATCGGAGCGACTGCCTGCGAATCCGGGAATGGCGTAGCCAGTCCGGTATGGTTGATGATTACAGTTGGTGGACGATACGGCCCAGTGGATGGTGGCAGAGAGTGATCGGCAAGCGGCGGTATCAGCAGGACCCATGAACAGCGAGAATATCAATACAGCTAGGCAAGGCAATACGGCGGCCAAACGCACACCGCAGACCGGTAACGGCTCTCCCGATCGCTCTGGCTCTACTGCCTCATACCTCCGGGGTCACATCCCTGACGCCGAATCCCGTTCCTCCGGTGGTCAGAATCAAATCGGCCCTCTTCTCGTCAGCCCATCTTGAAATCCGGGCTTGGATCTCACCCACGTCGTCGGGAACGACTTCTTGGACCACAACGGTGCCGCCGAGCTTGGATTCGACAAGGTCCTTTAGAGTAGGGCCGCTCTTGTCGACTGCAGCGCCCTGCGACACTCGATCGCTCACTGCGATGGGAGGGGAGGACGTAGGAGTGCAGCCAACAGCTCAGAAGAAGGGATCACAACAGGCACATGTAAACTGCCGAGGACACAGGCCGATGAGCATATCGGCCCGCCAGCCGACGACTTACCTGTGAGAATTCCTACCGAGATCATGGATTGCGAGCCACTGTGAGGCGAGGAAAGAGCCGACCCGACTACGTCCACCAGCAAAATGGCCCCCCGGCAAAGAAGACCCTTGCAGCCCGCGTTGGTCGCAGCCACAGCCACAGCAGCCGATGGGTCGATGCCGGACTGGGTCCGGGTGATGCCATCGACGACTGCCGAAAGTTCTGAATGCCAGGATCCACAGGCCAGGCGACGCAAGACGACGGTGTACTGGGACGAAGACGCAGCGACATACGAATCAGCGGCATCCCAAGGCAGCACCAGCGATGCGATTCGTGGAGCCTTGCAGCTTCCGTGCGAAATGGCTGCTCGCAGAAACCCGCTCGGTCGCATTCGGCTTGAGGACTGAGTCCTCCTCGGATACATGGTTGCCCTGAGGACGTCCGGCGAATGCAAATGTCAGGCCGCTGTCTGCGTTGGATGGTTGCGTGGAACCGGTTCGCTGATGTCTCTCTGGCGGTCCCACCAGCAGTCATTCTCCTGCAAGGTGCTGGCTCACAGCCGTGCTCTTGCTTTGGCTGTCCCGCTGACGGCACTTGTAGTAAAAGCAGTAACAGCAGTAGCAGCAGCTCCGGCGATAGCCACCCGTGGACAGAGCCTCAATCAGATCCACTGCGCAACCTCATTCCCAATCATGGCGGTGATACACATGAGCCTGCAGCGGATCGCTTAGGAGGGGTGTGGGTGTACGGTACCCCGATCAATCATCGTGGGGGAAAGGACAAAGTGTGCTCAAGAGCAACATACTTTTTTGCAGGCTTGGAAAGGGCAGTCCGGCATTGAAGGACCCGCTTCTGGTCGTCTGGTTCCGGCTGGTTTTTTTTTGTTGCTGCGTCGCTCGCGGCATCGGGTTGCTTGGCCATATCAACCGACGAAGCCTCTGAACAAAAGGATATCGCCCCTCCGTAGAGCCCCAGCGACGTCTCGTCGCCTCTCCCGAACGATTCCCTGCGATTTGCTCACGGATCCTGCCTCTCGTTGCGCTTGGCCGCCCAAGCGACATTCGCCTATCCCACGCAGCGTGTGTTGCGTGGCTGCTGGTTCCCACGAACACCGCCAGCGCCTGCCCTCCCATTCGACACCGGACTGACGCCCATAGCCGGACATCATGGGCAACTGCACGAGTTCTGAAGAGGATCGAGATGCACGACAGCGAAGCCTTGCCATCGACAAGGGCATCCGCCAAGAAAGCGATGTCATGAACACCGTTAAACTTCTGCTGCTCGGTAAGACGAGACTGTCGCGACCGTCGAGACTCGAGCGGGGAAGGCCGACAAGCCCAGAAGGGACAGGAGCGCAAACGGTGTGATAAAGGGCTCATAGGAGGCCGAGTCAAGACAATGGTCTTTGGTGGCGAAACCGCCTGCTTCCGAGAATCCTTTGGCGGCAGGAGCGTTTGGTGAGCGAGGTGCTTAGTGGGGCTGCCGAACACTTTATGCAATGAAGTCAAAGCCCCGTCTGATGTGTGTTCGTGTGTGTGCCGAGCCTGACGAACTTGATATACATCTTAGGTGCGGGGGAATCTGGAAAATCAACATTTCTGAAGCAATTCAAGCTCATCCATGGCTCTGGGTACTCGGCCGAGGAGCGATTGGCGTACCGCCCGATGGTGCTGGGCAACGTCGTCAATGCCATCCAGTCGATTGTCGATGCCATGGAGACGCTTCAAATCCCATATGAAAACAGTGAAATCAAGGTAACAGTGCGCGGGAGGCTTTGAGCTCAAAGCTGCTTGGACATGAATTACCTGGGTCGATCTCCCATCTACACGCCTACATTCGATTCATGCGCATGGCGAGTTGAACGCCGGAGTTGCGGGTCCTGCGTCGGTACAAGGGGGTTGAAATCTTGTCTGACGCTGCTTTGTCGGATTTATGGACTCTCTCTTTCAGAATCAGATCGGCACCGTTAAAGAGCTCCCAAAGACATTTGGGGAAGGAGATGTTATCAACGAAAGCACAGTTGCGTTGATCCAAACCTTGTGGACCGACAAGGGAATTCAGCAGTGCTTTCAGCGATCGAACGAGTACCAGCTTTTGGACTCAGCGTCTTAGTAGGTTGCTGCCGAAGGCTTGGGGCGCTGGAATGCCGGCTCATGTCATTTGCTGCTTCCGCGAGTGTACTGGATCGGGGGTGTGCGCTGGGCTCTCCTTCCGAGCTCAGAAAGGGAGTCGCACCTCCAAACGAAAACCAACCATCTCTGGGGGAGGGCAGCTTTCTTTCAGACCTTGCTCGAATATGCGCGCCCCAGTACGAACCGACCGTCAGCGATATGCTGAGAGTGCGCGTGATGACAACGACGATCACTGAGACCAAGTTCAAGATTGACAACGTGATATTCCGGATATTTGATGTCGGTGGCCAACGGAGCGAGCGACGCAAGTGGGCCTCGTATTTTGATGATAGCAACAGTATCATCTTTGTGGCTGCCATAAGCGCATACGACCAGACATGCTTTGAGGACAACAAGACCAACCGAGGTACGCACATATTCATGATGGATTTGACATGGAAGACGGGCTAGATGAGGGAGGCTCAGGGGTACCCGACCGGGTGCCGATATATGGCCAGTGATACTCGACATGGCCTCTGTCGCTGTCGATCTGGCGCTGGAATCGATTGAGCGAGCGAGTGGAGCACCGTGAGACCTGGGCACGGGCTCAGGCACCATCTAACCAACACATTCATATCGTTTCATACCGTTTCATACCGTTTTTCTCACATTGTCTCACTTCCTTTCGCCTCACCCCATCTCTCCTGTACCATTTCACCTCATGCCGCTTCCGTGGCCCAGTTCTCGAGTCCTTGACACTCTTCGACTCGATTTGCAACCACCCTCTTTTATGCAAAACGTCCATCATCCTCTTTCTCAACAAAATGGATCTCTTCAAGGAAAAGGTGTCTCGGCTACCGATCAAAAAGTACTTTCCGGAATACAAAGGTATGGGCAGGTTGGATGCTGCAGAGGCAGTCCGCCAGCCAGGGCCAGTGAAACAAAGCCGGAACGTCACACTAACTTTCGCCATCGCATCGCCCAGGGTCGGACAACTACAAGGAGGCGGCCGAGTTTTTTGCCAAAAAGTTCCTCGAGATCAACAAGTTCCACGAGAAGAAGATCTACGTGCACTTTACCTTTGCTACGGATACCACACAAGTCAAAACAGTGTTTGCCACCGTCACTTCGATCATTTTGAGAGCCAACTTGATGAGGTCTGGGTTCTGATGGCAGCGCCCCTCTCTTTCCGCATATTGCGTGTGCATCTTTGGTTCCTGCTGCTGTACATGTACTCTCTTCTGGTGGATGGTTGCGCCAGATGCTCTGCAAACCGCTGGATGTTGGAGCCCCTCCCCCACTTTCGCACTGTGAATATTACCGATCTCCTCAAGTATTCTTTTGCGCCTCGCTCGGCTATCCATTGCTACCAAGAGAAAAGCGCATACATGGCCATTTCTCCCCGTGGCTGCCCCCCCCCCATCGTCTCGCCAGGCCGAGAAACAGCCGCTCGCCGTCCGCCCACAGTCACGTGCGCGCCTGTTTGGGCAATCATTGAATTCGCTGTTGGCAAAAGCAAAATGCCTCGAACAGCCCGCACCGTTTGCAGCACCCATCTCGATCCGCCGGCCGACACCACCCCCACGCCTGCTGCTGCCAGCGAGCCGCACCCGCACCCGCACCCGCACCGGCATCGACACCCGCGATCGTAGCTGAGCCGGTACGGTACTCTCTGTGTTTTATGTGCAGGTCCTGCCCTGTCCCTCGTGCCGAGCAGGTTTCGTGACGAGGACGACTTTGGTCCTGTTGTGGCCTTGCAACCTCAGACCGGGCTGCTGCTGCTACTGCTGCAAGGGGCTCCACATAGAGCCCCACATGAAGCGGCCACCACATGCTTTGCAGATCCATGGACTTTGGTTACTGAGCATGTCAACAGCGAGCACAACCGTGCAGGCATGTGTCTGTTCAGGCAACGGCCTCCTGTCGACTCGACGAATGCAGGGCTGGTTGACCAGTGACATCCCTCAAACCCGTGCCGGAAGGCGATCCGTTGCGATCATCCCGCGTCGGGGTTCGATCACCGCCGTCTTCGATGGCTCTGGCTCTGGCTCTGGCTCTGGCTCTGGCTCTGGCTCTGGCTCTGGCTCTGGCTCTGGCTCTGGCTCTGGCTCTGGCTCTGGCTCTGGCTCTGGCTCTCGTCCTGATTCACCATGCCACAAACACTTTCTGATCCAACTCGCGCTGTATCCCGATCAGCGTCAACCCGATAGTCCATAGGGGCGTTCCATTGCAGATTCTCTTGCCCGAGGCCTTTCATCGCTGCCTGCCCGCCCGCAACCATGGCATCAACTCCACGCAACCGAAAGTCGACCGGATCCAAGGTGCTGCCTCGGACTCCTGCACTGCAGACGCCGCCGAGAAAGCAAATGGCCAGAAGCTCGACCTTGGGACGGCTTCACCCCCCTCCTCCGAAACGTATGACGCCGTCGCCGCATGACAACCTCGCATAGAGAGATCTCGTTCTCGAGGATTGCTCGCGTACACATTCCCATGATCCTCTTTGGTGGATATCCAAACCCGACTCTGGTTTCTGCACTCGGTCTGACCTTGGTTTCACTATCCGTCGTTGGATCAGCTGTTACTCCTGCGGTGACCAAGCGCCGCTTCCGGCCGGGGACGGTGGCGCTCCGAGAAATCCGGCATTACCAAAAAACCACTGATCTTCTCATCCGAAAGCTTCCGTTCGCTCGTCTGGTACGTGTGGTCTTCGTGACGGCATCTATGGAGTCCATATAGCAACCACAGTATGGCTGTCGCCCATACCGCGCTTGGAGTCAGCGGTTTCGAATTCACCGGGCCCTGCTTGTCGACAGGCTTCCAGCCTACTGCCGTCGCTGTCGCCTCCTTTCATCACGTATTTGCACTCATCTCCTCATTTGGGAAACGACTCGCAGGTGCGCGAGCTGGCGCTGCAGCATATGTCGGAGCTCATGGGAGAGCGCAGCGAAGGTATTCTGCGATGGCAAGCCACAGCCATCATGGCGCTCCAGGAGGCTACGGAGGCATTTTTGGTGCACCTTTTTGAAGATGCGTAAGTATCGCAAGTGACTGCATCAGCTGCCATCCTTGACTACAGTCGTTTGCTGCAGTCTCGGCTGTGGTCGATCGTTGCAGTCTCGGCTCATCTTCCATCATCCTTATCGGTGCTGATGCTGGACAATGAACCACCAACAGGAACCTTTGCGCGATCCATGCTAAGCGCGTGACGCTCATGACGAAGGATATCCAGCTGGCTCGACGCATCCGTGGTCCTTGGGGCGGTTTGATGTGAGCAACGGCCCACCTTCGACGGATGGGCTCGTGCGATGTGCGATCAACCTCCGTTCCGGCCTGTATTCCATGCGGCGATGCGTCTGGTCGTCGCCAGATGCCATCATGCTCGCTCGGATTGCCATCACCTCCTCCCAGCTCAGCATCCGTTGGCCAGAGGACATTGTTTGCCCGACACCAATTATCCGATGAGCGGATGGAACTCGGCCTGACTTTCCACATGTCTCGTGCACCCGACCTTCCTGCGACTGCTGTGTCTTGCCGATCTTTTGTATCTTTCTTTGCTTGGTTTTTGTTTTGCTGCGCCGTACCATGCCTTATCTAGAAGAAATGGTACATTCCAATCCTCTCAATTCCATCGGCGTGGCTCGTGCACGGATAGTCTGTGTCCTCAACTCGCCACCGCCGCTGCTCTCTGTCTCAAAGGGCAGCGTGCTTTTGATAAGCATAGTACTCGTCAGCCCACGACTAGTTGGCAGCGTATTTATTGTCGCTGTTCAGGCTGCGTAGGCTTCGATCTTTGGGCCGCGGCGTGATGACCTCGAGTCGGTCATTCTCGTTGTCGCATTGCATCAAATCCGCCTATGCACCGTACACGACACCGTAGCCACGAATGTGCTCGGCAAAGCCCCATTCTGTGGCAAGGGCGTACGGCTCCGTGACAGTGACGCCGGCGGCTGTGATAGTGGCACGTTGGATCTGCGTCCCGGTTGTCGAGCGAATGGTCAGTCAGCCACGGACAACATCCCAGCGGATACATATACAGCGCATTCTTACTCGACCTGGACCGCCTCGTGTGTCCCGCTGTGCTCGAGCTGAGCGTACGCATATCGATGGCTAGTATGCCCTACCTTGTTGGAAGATCGAGCATCTCTGTACCAGAGGACTCTCATGGCATCATCTAGGATCTTGATCGCCTCGGCTTCCGTGAGGGTGTCTTCCTTTCCTTCGACGGCCTTGCGGAGCAGAGGCTGAGCAATGTATGACCCGTATCCGGTAGCGATGGTCGAAGCTTCGTATGTCGTTCCCATCAAATCCACATATCCCAAAAACCTGATGAAGCCAAAGCAATAAGGAGAGTTATTGGGATGCTGGGTCCCAGACGAGACATCGGCCTGCCCAGCTCTTGGGATCGCAGCACCGCGGCACTCACTTGTCGCCGTTACGGTTGCCACCGATCACCAGCGAGTTCCACAGCGGGTCGATTTTTGTTCGGCGGTTGTACATGATGCGGCTCAGCAGCTCGTAGATATTGCGGGGAGAGAGCTTGTGTCCGTCGTCGTAGGTGTACTCTTCGGTGCTGCAGAGCAAAGACAGGGCCAATCCCGGTCAGTATCGTAGCGAAGCATCCAGTGCTAATCACCGCACTTGAAATCATAAGCAGAGAGGGTGGCATCGGGCTTGAGCAGACTGATGCATCTGCTACAGCCCGTTGCGGCGCTCGTCTACTTGTCGCGATCGATGTGTATCGCCGATATGAACAGGCGCCGAAACGACAGCAGCATCATGGGCTACATACGTCACGGACTGCAGAACGTGCTGGATGTGCTGAAAGTCGGAAATGTCGCCCGAGGCTCCGACGACGGTAAAGTCTCCAACCTTGACCACACGTTCGACATCCCGGAATCTGGCGAGCGAGCCATAGGAGGCTGGTGGTTGTTGGCGAGGTTAGGCACAACGCTTGTATATGTCGGACCGCCCTTGCCGCTATTCCACCGGAGGGCAGAGGATGCCAGGCCAGCAGCCCCAACTCGCCGGCATGTATGACTGGAATGCCACCCTCGGTCGATGCGACTCACCCAAGGTATCGGCCGCCAGCATCACGCCGTCCTTGTATTTGATTCCGAGGACGGAGGTTCCCGTCACGATCGGCGATCTGGCGTAAAACGGGTTTGAAGAGATGCTCGGTGAGCAATGCATCGACACACCGGCCATGGAGCCGAGGAAGGTGGATACTTGGTCGCGGGACATCATGCAAAGGCATGGGGCAGGCGAGGTGCGGGCCAGAGGCGGGGCTCGTCCCATGTCGAATCTTGTTGGCGAGCAAACCAAGCGCCCCCATACGCCAGAGCCTCGGCGGAACCGAAAGTAATGCGGCGAGGGCCGAATGCAGCAACGTACTGGGTTCGGGTTGTGGGCCCATGGGCAGCGGACCGATGGGATGCTTCGGTGTGGCCAAAGTTGGAGGAGAAATCATAGGCATCGGAAACACCCGTAGCGTGTGACTGTGCCCCGGGATAGGAATACATGCTTGGAGTTGGCGGGTGCGATGGAACGGCTGTCGGGGAGATGGCCTGGGCTGGGGCGGATCGGCAGTCGGGATGTTGGAGCAGCAGGCGGCCACGACAGAGACGGAATTCCAGATCGGATGGTCGCCGTTGTCGTGCTGGAGCATCGAGAGCCCAGAGGGCCAGGGTCGAGACGATCCGCCAAGCGGACCAGAGCGACCCTGGCAGGACAACATGCACGTGGGCCCACATGGCCGGCGGCGCGCCGATCCCGCCGAGGGCGCGCACCCGTGCCGCGCAGCGCCATTGTTCCACGGCGGAGGCAGCCGGCCGTTCCCACGCCTGGATGGAACCCGCCCGCAGCATCTGCCGCTGTCGGAAGCGGAACCATCGGTATCATCGGCACCGCTGTTGCCGTCGTCGACAGTGCCGTTCAGTCTTATCGCGCACTTCGACATGGAGCTCGATCCGAGCGATACGCCGACTTCCGGTGAGCGACCTGGGACGCATCTCTCTGATTCCTCCTTCGGCTATGCTCGTGTCCGTGGCCGATGCAGCATCCGGCTTGGCTTACCATGTTGACGAGTCGATCTTCATCAATGCCATTCACCACTATCGCATGTGCCCTCAAAAGGATGCATCCCAGAGCCATCCGAAGCCGCAGAAGAGGGCGGTCTCGCCCTTACGGATCCCAGCAAGAAGGCCACAGCGAAGAAGTGGGCTCCCGTCCAGACATCGACCATCGTCCGTCCAGGCGGAGGGTTCCGACAACCGACCTCGCCCAGTAAGCAGCCATGTAAGTCCTTCTCAAGAAGCGCCGGTCTGGTCCGACCGCATGCCGGCCAACAGAGGAAAGTTTTGCGTGAGCCTCCAGCTTTCGGGTGCGAAACCGTTCAAGACGCAAGTTTTGCCGAGTCGCGATGGAGGGCGACGCTTAACGCTCTATCCTCGGCCGCAGTTGGTTTTGGAGGCTTTCCGACAGCATCGTATCTCGACAAATCGCAGGGCCTCAACAAGCCTGTCGAGAGCACCCTCAAGTCGCCGGTGCAAATGCCCACGACATCGTACTTGGACAAAGGCCCGGCCCTGAACACCCCGGGGCCAGGCATTCCCCGGGGCCCCTCCAGCGAGCAGTTTGCCAAACAGGCCCGGCTGCGGCACAAAAAGTCTGGCATTTTGGAGTATACCGACTACAGCTCTATGGAGGAGTATGTTAAAGACGGAGAGGAGATGTACCGGCCCAACTAGACGACGCAGCTCTCTTTCTCTCAAGCGTCGAGTGTCGAGCGTCGAGCGTCGAGCGGCATCACAACTGTCTGTGGCATATCGGTTGGCTCTGTCGTCTATGGCATTGGCCGCAAGGAGCGCATCCTTGCCATCCCAACAGCCGCGGTCGCATCAGAGACACCGCTCGGAAGTATCAGTGATAGAGTCCTGGAATCGGAGGCCCATCACCACCACTGGTATCTACAACATTGTGTCGATAGACTCACAGCTGTATCAGCGCTGGATCTCGCTCCAGATACAGCTCGGGTCTCTATATTCTGAGGCCGACTAGGTTTGCTGTTATTGAGTGGGGCTGAATCTGTACGTTGTTGAGTTGCACTTATTGTCGCCGACGCCGGCCACAGAGACCAAGCTGATCTCTGCAACACGGCTTAATAATGCACAGCGTCCATTCATGGTAACATGTGTTTGGACCTGTGCCATTCACATGGGCGATCAGAGGTCCCGGTAGCGCCGGGCGATGGTGCTTTCCCATCCAGCGGCATTCTCAAAACCATTCTGTCCCATCTGGTAGTCGAGCATGGCTTGGTAGATCTCTCGTGAGTCGTTCATGACGAATGGGCCGTGTCTGGACACAGAGGGAGAAGTAGAGTCAGGTATCGGCGGCAGGACATCCACGGCCGTCTTCTCGACACTCGCGAGTTGCGCCATGTTGGTTTGCTATGCCGCTTGACACCACGTACTGCACGATCGGCTCGCCGATGGGCTTGCCGGCTATCAGCACAAATCGGGCGCTCTGGTCCTTGGTCTCGACACGGATAGTGCTCCCGCCCCTGGATAAGACTAGCGTCGAATGCGGCTCGCCCTTGGTGCCTTCGGATCCGAAGAGTGCTGAGCCAGAGAGTGTGTAGATGAAGCCGGTGTAATCTTCGGGGATTGCCTGCACGCCGGTAACAGGAAGGAGTTGGTGGGAGATGGACAAACACACGCCGGGCATGAGTCGCTACCGTCGACGACGATAACTCGAGTGCGGTCGCCAGCATGGCATCCGCAGACTCCGCTGGAGGTCGTAGTGTGGCTCCAGTCGTTTAGCGCATTGATGGGCCAACAGAATACACAAAAGCCACTCAGGACCGGCGTGCGTCCCTACCTGCTCGACAGACTTGTTGGCATCCATGTCGAAATCAAGATAGTAGATCGGAATGTAGGTCGAGACCTTGGCCTTGACGCCCATGCTCTCGCCCGCAATGACCTTGACCCGAACGCCGCCGTCCTCGGAGCTGACCTTGGGCACATCCTTGTCCAAGAGCTCCTGATACTTTGGCGGCACCATCTTGGCCGACTTGGGCAGGTTGACCCACAGCTGCAGGCCCTTGGCCGCCGTATTGCCATCGGGCATCTCGGCATGAACGATGCCCCGACCGGCAGTCATCCACTGCAAGTCGCCAGGACCGATGCGGCCGCGGTGGCCGGCAAAGTCCTCATGCGCCACTGTGCCTTCAAGCATATATGTGACTGTCTCGAATCCTCGATGCGGATGGTCGGGGAAGCCAGCGGGCTTTCTGACGCTGAACTCGTCCAGCATCAGGAAAGGATCCAGGTTGCGGAGTTGGTGGGTGCCGATGGAGCGGCGGACCCGGGCACCGTCGCCCTCGGGCTGCTCCGTCGAGACGACGACCTTGGTGATTTTCTTGGATGTGCTCATTCCTGGATGGGTCGGTGAGATGATCGAGGTGCAGCCTGGTCGAGGCTTTCGAACCTGGGCGCCGCTGATTTCCTTCTCGGCGAGAACCACGTCGCTTGCTCTCGCTCTCTCCTTGTCCCAGATGGCACTGTGGGACACATGTTTTGAGCCGGGAATGTCGCCGCTGACCACGACGAGCGAAGGCAAGAGTATCTAAATGTATTTACGCAGAGTTCGGCTGGAGCACGGATGCGTCCTGGCTATGCTGAGCCGATGTTCCCGTTCATCTCTGTTGTCGAGCTGCGAGTTCACAGGCTCCGCGATGCGTCGATATTCCCAGAGCATCTCTTGGTGCTGCTTGGTAGTGGCGATAGCCTCAACTCCATCGGCCTCGGCAGCCCAGCTTTGTGCCCCCGGAGTTCGAGCCACAGGTCGCCGCTCCCGTTCTCCAAAGGCCGTGTGAGGACAATGTCCGTGCATTTCGTGGAGATAAAGTCTTTCAGCGAACGGATGCGGTGGTTGCTGGCCTTGAGGGAGCCAAGGAGCATTGGTGAGGTGTGTGAAAGCAGCATTCAAAGCCCTCAATAGGACTCGAGCGCTGGCCAAGCTGTTGGCCGGCGGACTTTCTCGGGATCGTAGTAGCAGCCATGGCACGGCTAAGAACAGCATTACGCGAAGCGGCTCCATTCCTCAAGGTGGCCAGATGGAGCCATGACCTACTTTGATATCGGCACCGATCGAACTCAGGGTCCTTGGGCCTGCCTCCAGTGCTTGGGCGATCCTTGTCCTGGCCGACCTCTGTGCGCAAGTAATCAAAGAGACCAATCTATCAACTCACTCGCTTATCAGTCCGGCAGCTCACGAGTCGGTCGATGGGGTGGCAGGAGCCGATACTAATGTGCCCGTGATGGAAACTGACTGTGGAGGATGTTCCAGCATACAACCACTTCTGGCGCAAGCGCCGATGCGGTCAGAGTATCGCGCATATCATACCTCAGTCGAGCTCAACTCGATCGATGCTTGGGCCTCTGTCTTGCCTTTGCTCCTAGAGGCGGTGCCGTCCTTGACTACCGTTGATGAGGGTAGCTGCCCCCTATCATCCACACAGGTTGTCTTGGAGGAGAATTCAAATGTTTTGTTGTCTTTAGTCCGGGCCGTATCTCCAAGTGAGTGTATGCCCACCACTTTATCGATTCGGCGCAAGTGAGCCCCTCGACACAGCCATCCGCTGACTCATCCAGTGTACCTTGAGCAGCTCTTCCGTCTGCGCACGTGGCAGTGACCGCTCTGTGAGTAGTCCAAGTGCCGTGCCGGTCGAGACAGAAAAGTGTAATGTCGACGGAACCAGCCCGACAAGAGGGTCGAGGGCGGCGGCCTTGGGAGGGCTCGCGCGGGCAGTGGGATAGTCGCACTCTATCAGCGACTCGGCCAGCGGTGTAGCTGCAGCATGCATCTTGGATGGACCCGAGGAGATTCTGGAATGTCCGTGAGATGGCGATGTCGTTGTATCAGTGGCGCTGCGAGTGGAAACGCTTTCGACTTTGTAGTCGACCCGGGTATGGGAGATTTGCACTTCATCGCCTGCAATTCCAAACGGAGCGTTTAGAGCTTCAGAGCGCATGTCCGATGCATTCATATGGCTGGGCACAATCCAATATTACAGGCTATGAGCATACCGGCATCACAACCCACCTGAGGTATCTGTAGCGCTGCATGTGGTGGTGAGCTTGGTGGTCGAGGGCACAGCGATCTCGCTCCATGGGATGAGCTCGCGGACACAGTACCGGAGCGCTGAGCCACAGCAAGTGGATGGTATCGTCAACGACTCAGTCCAGAATCGCTGTCCGTGCACATCTCCCACCTACCCTTGCAGTTCCGACCATGCTTCATCATCGGTACATCGGCGCTGTGGCTTACCATCGGATATGCGTGGAGGATGGATCAAAACAACGTGGTACTGCACCGACTCGAGGAAGCTGAGACAGCTACCAAAGTCTCGGTCTCCGCTGATGAGATAGATGGAGTGGGGCGGCTTCTGGAAGAACGATATCTTCATCAACTCGCACAGGATCGCATTGTCGGCCGCCGACTGCTCAATACGTCGCAGCATTAGTGACAGGCGAGCTGTGTTCGTGTCCAGAGTCGGAAGAGCTTGCGTCTCAACGAGCACTCACGGGTCGTCTGGACGAGACGTTTTGCAGGGCCACACCACAATCACCGAGCGCCGTCTTGACAGCTCTGTTCATGAGCTCCAGGTCCGCTGTGCAGTTCAGAGGTATTAGGAGAGAGCGAGCAAAGTCAATTTCGGTCAAGCCGCTCGGGTGTCTCTGCGTTGGCTGAGCAGATGTGTGGGCCATCAAGGGACTGGGTCTACCGATGGCAATGATGTTGATGAGGGTCTCCTTGCGGCCGAGAATCAGATTCCTCAGCTGGCGGACGACTTGTGGCGGAGAGGTGCCGCTGGGAACGGCACAGTTCTCGATGTCCCAGAGGATATGTGCACGCTGGGCCACCTCCATGCGATGCTGCAGGGGGCGGTCGGGGCCTCCGTCCGGAACTGGGATGCTGCGGTTGGGGAGAGCGGTGGCAGAGACCGGCGCAGACAGAGCCAAGCTGGAGCTGTGCTTGGCTTGAGGGATGGCGGCCGGCACGGGTCTCGGCGCAGACCAGATGGAGGACGACCTGCTTGATAGAGGCCGCGGCCTGGGGCTGTGGGAGCAAGAGGGCGAGCGGGAAAACAGCGGATGCTGTGCGGCAGGCGGCTCATGGATCCGCTGCAACACAAGCCTGGGCCGAGAGGACGGGGCAGGCCAGCGAGCCGGGCAGAACATCTGTGCAGCCAGGGCCTGTGAGCGACGCCTGCATCGACGGCATTTATATCCGCCGGCGCCGTCGAGTGCACACCGGGCCTGTCAACGGCCGTTCGTCCTGAGTGTCAACCCGGCCAAGTCGACTTCAAGTCGATTCGGCGCATCCAGCAGTCACGTGCTTTCCACACACACACACGACAGGGGCCCTCCTCGTCGCCTGTCGTTTCGGCAGCGGCCTTGCCTGTTCTTGCCTCCATCTGCCTCGAGCACACGCATCTGGTCCAACCAGCCAACCAGCCAACCAGCCAACCCGCCAGCCAGCCAACCAGCCAGCGTCCTCATCACCCCAGCCCCGGCCGTATCGCACCACAAGTCTCGATCGCTGCATCTAGCCAGCATGTCCAACAACTTCTTTTCCACCCAGAAAAAGGGTACGCTCTGTTCGCGCCGACAGCCCCGCATATCGCTGTCTTCCCCTTCGCTTCCCCTTGGCTGCCCGGGCGATGGCTGGCGCTTCGCTGGGCGGATCGTCGGTGCAGATCGTCGAGGTGCACAGGCTCAGCCTCAATTTGGGACAGCAAGATGCCCGGGCTTTCTGCAAGCCAAGCCGTGCGGCGTCGCTGCCATCGGGTGGCTCGCCACTCGCCCCAAGGTAGATTGGCTCTGCGTCGATACTAACTGCATATTCGACTTTCCTATGCGCGGCAACTCGGCCGCTACATCCAGGTGAAAACTATGAGCTCCGTATGGATCTCAATAGCGAGTACCAGCACATCCGCAAAGAGGCAGTCAAAAAGGTGATCGCCAACATGACCATCGGCAAGGACGTCTCGAGCCTCTTCCCCGACGTCGTCAAGAACATGCAGACCGACGACATCAAGCTCAAGAAGCTGGTATATCTCTATCTCATCAACTATGCCAAGAGCGAGCCCGAACTGGTGATTCTTGCCGTCAACACGTTTGTCAAGGTAGGCCCATCCCCGCGACCAGGACTAGCTTTCAAGGCCGGGACACCCTGCCGCGACCGGGGGTTGCTCGGGGTATTGGATTCAGGTGCTGCCCGACTAAGTCCCGCCTTTCTCAATCTACGCAACAGGACTGCGACCACCCGACCCCGCTGATCCGTGCACTTGCCATTCGAACGATGGGCTGCCTGCAAGTCGAAAAGATCCTCGACTATCTGATGGAGCCTCTGAAGAAGGCCCTGCGGGTAAGGCTACCCAGCGATGAGCCATATCATGGGATCGCTAGGCTTGCTCTTGCTGAACCAAGATGCAATGAGCCGTGTAATGGCGCTTGTATGCAGCATGCGCGTCGATGGCCCGAATCGCGTCGGATCTATCACGGCGCATGCAATTCTCCTTCCGCTTTACCATCCTATGTTTCTCGCCTTCCCTCCTTCGTATCGACTCGCTGGCTCTCGATCTCGGAATCTTGATGGACCGAGCGTTCTTGCCACCCCGACTCCGAGCCTCCCCATCTGACACCCGAACCTGCCTGAATTTCCTGACAGGACGACGACCCATACGTCCGCAAGACCGCTGCGCTCTGCGTCGCAAAGATCTTTGACCACTCGCCTGCAGTTGCGATCGAAAATGGACTCATTACGTATCTTCAGGAGATGCTGACGGACAGGAATCCGATGGTTCGTTGCCCCATTGTCCGAGCCAAGATCGTTCGCTCGCTCGTGGCATCTTCCCGACGACACCAGCGAAGAAACCGGACCCTGGGACTCACAAAAGTGTACATGTGTGAATCTTGGCACCTTGGATGTCCTTAGGTCATTGCCAACGTCGTGACGGCTCTGATGGATATCAGCCAGTCTGCCGTGCACAAGGACGTTTTTGTGCTCAACAGCTCGGTCCTTGCCAAGCTTTTGGCTGCTCTCAACGAATGCACCGAGTAAGTTCCTGTCGCAAATCGTCGCAAGCGTTCATCCTCCAAGTACTGTCGCTTCCTGCATCCCCGTTGGTTTCAGTGGCCTTTCAAATTGTCACCCGCGACTGCAGATTGCTTATGCATCTCGGTGGACGCAATGCCTCGCACACGTTTCTGACAATGTCGTGTGTACTCTGCCCGCTGGTACGAAGGTGGGGCCAGATTGGCATCCTGTCATGTCTGTCGACCTACCGACCTGTCGACAACCGTGAAGCTGTCGATGTGATCGAGAGAGTGATCCCTAGACTGCAGCACGTCAACGCCAGTTTGGTCTTGGCTGCTCTGAAGGTAAGGCGATATCGGCGAACCATCGCCTTGGACAGCTTCTTGGATTTCAGTGCCGCTAGCCGTCTCCTTCCGAGGTCACCGTCCTTGCGTTATCGAGCCATCTAACTGACGTGGTCCGTGGCTTGGTGTCCAGGTGCTCATGGTGTTCCTCCCCTACATCACCGATCAAGAGCTCACAAAGACAGTGATCAAGAAGATGGCGCCGCCTCTCGGTGTGTATCCGGCTTGATTACTGCACGATTTTGTGGCTCGATGTGTTCTCGGCAGCCTTCGAACCACTGTGCTGACCCGCCACCTGCATAAAACCTCGGCGCCCTTGAATCGCAGTCACACTCGTGGCTACGGTCCCGGAAATTCAGTATGTCGCCCTCCGAAACATCAACCTCATCCTCCAAAAGCAGCCCACTGCCCTGACTCAGGAGATCCGAGTCTTCTTCACCAAATACGACGACCCTCCCTATGTTAAAGCCGAGAAGCTCGAGATCATCATCAAGCTCGCCTCGCCCGATAACATCGACCAAGTTCTCTCGGAGCTGAAAGAGTCAGTGTTGGCGCATCGCTCGACGTCTGCAAAGAGCAATCCGTGCGGCGCGCATATTACGTCGTGCTTGATTCACCTCGTGTGGCATGGGCCCACCACGGGCGCCAGAGCCAAAGAGCCTCATTTTCGCAAAGCCCTGACACGCCTTCCCACGATTGCTCTGCTGCCATAGATATGCCAACGAGGTCGACGTCGGCTTTGTTCGCAAGAGTGTGTCGGCAATCGGGCGCTGTGCCGTGAAGGTCGACGGAGCCGCCGATCGGTGCGTCAACGTTCTTCTCGATCTGATCAAGACCCAGGTCAACTATGTGGTCCAGGAGGCCATCATTGTGATGCGCGATATTTTCCGCAAGTACCCGCACCAATACGAAGGCATCATCTCTGCCCTGTGCCAGAACCTGGACGTTCTCGACGAACCCGAAGCCAAGGCCTCGTTGATTTGGATCATCGGCGAATATGCCGATCGCATCGAGAATGCCGAGGAGCTACTGGAGTATTTCTCAGAATCGATCACGGCCGAGAGCTCTACGGTAATGATGACCCATCCTTGGTCATTGCGTTCATATTGCTGCACCAGACACAGGGGGAGGTGTCTGGACACGCATGGCCCACTGCCGCCACTCATGACTGTCCATGCATGCTATCATCGGTAAAATAGGTTCAAATCCAGCTCATGACGGCGTGCGTCAAGTTGTTCTTGCAGAAGCCAGGCTCGGCCCAGCAGCTTGTCCATCAGATCCTCCAGAACGCCACCCAAGCCAACGAGAACCCCGACATCCGCGATCGTGCCTACGTCTACTGGCGTCTGCTCTCGTCCAACCCGCAGATCGCCAAGGTGGGCTATCCCCTGTCGGCCTGTCGTGCGATACCGCCGCTCTGTCCATATCGCAGCGGGGTCGTGTTGTCATGATCTGCCTCTACTCTGTCTCCGGCGTGTCTTGTTGATCGGATCTACATGCATCTATTCCTTTCTCGTCAATGTTCAGGCTGTTGTGCTCGCTGAAAAGCCCCCTATCCAGCTGGACACCAACACGGTCAGCGAAACACTCCTGGACGAGCTGATCTACAACATCGGCTCCCTGGCTTCGGTTTACCATAAGCCGACCATTCTTTTGGGCTCTACCCAGGGTCCAAGCACTGCCGGCGCGTACGTATTCGGCTCTTCTTGGACTCACACTCGCACTCGCATGTGTTGCTGGCATTTGGTGGCGCCGGATGGACCACTGTCTATTTCCATCGAGCCTTTGTTGCTGCCACGAGGGCTTCGCTCCCGAGAGTGCTCGACAGCCTGTGCTTTATGTCTCCTCTCGACTAAATCCTTGCATGCCATGGCTATCAGCGGTATCGACGGCGGCTTCGAGGCCGATGACGAGATGCAACTTTCGTCGGAATCCATCAACCAAATTAAGGCTGCCAGTGCCGGCAATGTGGATCTGCTCAGCTTGGACTTTGATGCCCCTGCCGCCTCTCCTGCAGCCGGCATAGCATCCACGCCCCTGGGCAGCCAGCGTCCGGCTCCTGCCAAGGGCGGAATCGACGATCTCCTTGGGTTGATGGATCTTGGCCCGGAAACCGGCGCTGCACCCCCCATGGGACCCCTAGGCTTCGGCAACCCCATTGCTGGTCTGGGTGGACTGAACAGCCTTGTGAGTGGAGCCCAGGTTTCAAAGGACGGCTACGCCTTCCCATACACCACGCTGCTGGCCGCCAGTGCTGCGCAGGGTTTGCAGCTGGAGGTGAGTTGCACACCTGCTTTCGCCATCGGTTGAGCTCTATTGATTCGGCTGTGAAGCCCGCGCCGCCAGTGGTTGATGCTGACGACTGCGGCTTTTTTCTTGTCTCTGCTCATCGGTTTCTGTATTCAGGGAACGTTCTGGCGAAGGTGAGGACGGATGAACTGCTCTTGCGTGCCGACACCCCTGCCTGTGATCTGGATGCTGCTTGAGCAAGGGTGGGAAGGGGCGGTGCTCGCCATACTGACGCTTCGGAACCTGTTGGCCCAACAGAAATTGTGTTCCCTTCCTGGGACTCAAGATCACCAACCTGGGCTCGGTTCCCATGTCTGATTTTGCTATTCAGTTCAACGTCAACAGGTACAATGCCAATCAATGTGCAAGACGCAGTCGCTCCTGTATCTCGAGCGGCCATCGTCTGTTGAGGAGCGTCTCTGCACTTGCTTTCTACAGGATCTACCTCTACAGCACCTGCTCTTTATTGATCAGCATTCTGCTTTAGTGCATCATGATGACTTGTGTCCACCATATCGATTGCTAACCCATGTCGTCTCGGGGCGCGTGTCGTCTCCCGCCCGGCCGTTTGATCCTGCTTCTACCACTTTCCAGCCTCGGAATCACCCCGTCCGCTCCTCTGATCGTGCCCAACCCTGTACCCCCCGGCCAGACATTCGAGGCCTCGATCCCGCTTTCAAATGCTGGACAAGCTCAGCCGATGGATCCATTCAACCTGATCCAAATCGCCATCAAGAACAACGTTGGCGTGTTCTACTTTGCCGTGACGGTTCCTGTGCACGTTCTCTTTGTTGAAGATCAGGGACAGGCCAGCACCAGCTTTGGCCAGGTCTGGAACGACTTTACGGCCGCTTCGTCACAGTTCCGACTGAACGGCATCAACTTCAACCTCGCCGAGTTGACCAATCGGCTGCAGGTCAACAACGTCCATGTCGTTGGCACTCCGGATCTCACTGGGGTATGGTTCGCTGCGTCGGCACTGGAGTCATGAATGTTATGAATGGAGCTTGGTAGTGACCGACAGTGCTTGCAGAGCTGCCTTTGTAACGACAGAGTCGCCTGATGTCAGCCTTGACCGCTCTATCGTCACGGTTCTGTCGTGATGGTCGGCGTGCTCTGCTGGCCCAGTACATAGTCTGTGGGAGAGGAGGATCTTCCGGCGGGCGATATTGCTTGGCAGCATCAGATGCACCTTGAGCCCACTAACGCTCTGCCTCTGCGATCGCATCGGTGAAATCCACAACGATTCTTCTCGACGCGGGCTGTATCGCATTTGCTCTCCATTATTGGAACGACTCGGTCCCTGCGGTCACTCCTGGCGCGGTGGACCTGCGGCTGTCTGCTTTCTATCCCACAACCCAGACCATCAAGACGATTGCCAAGGTCTTCAACAACGGCGAGTTTATCGCCGCAGAGCTGCTGGTTCAGGGCAACTCTGTCGCTGTCAATGTCAAGTCAAAATCAGGGGATCTGGCCAAGTTGCTCCAGCCCTCGCTGACCGGCATCCTCTCGTGAGGGACTGTGGCGGCTGTCTCCGAATGACGGTGCCCTCGGTGGGCGTGCCTTGATGGTGGTCATCGTCTCATGGCTCCTCATCGCTCTGCAGCCAGAACGAAACTACTTGGAGCGTCTGGCTTCGCTGTGGAAGGCAATGCTGTCGCTCTATTTCTTTCGGCTTTTTTTTCTTTCGCGTTATTCTGCCCTCGGGCCTTCGACCATGGCGACAACTTGCTCGGTGTGCCAAATGATGGCAGCGAATACATACAGCGTTTCCAAGAAAATTAAGGACCATCACTTGTCAGTGGCTCGCCGATGGGAGGCTGTCGATTCACCTCCACCAGCCCGCCCAGGTGGATGGCTATACTGCCCTGCGATCGCCCAACGGGCCCACACTGCCGGCGACTGCTCTCTCCCCCTCCTCTGCCCACCTATGCTTCTCTGCTCTCTGCTTCTGCTCTCTGCTTCTGCTCTCTGCTTCTCTGTCCGTTGTCCATATCCTTGGCTGCGGCATTGCACAGCCGGCAGCCACACTTGTCCAGACCCATCACGTGGCACGTCCGTTTTTTTCTCGGACCCCGGCCTCAGCTCCCCGCGGGTTGCTCTCGGTCTTGTTCTTTCCCTGCACCATCGAGACAGGGTTGCTCTAGACGATAGCAGCGTAAGCGTTTGTCCCGGCCCCCCTGCGTGGTGTGTCTGTCTCTGGATGCGGCCCTGAGTGGCCGCCGGGTGACAGCGGCAGTCCAAGATCTCCAGCACAAAGCCGTCTGCTGGCCCCCCGACTGTCTTTGGCCGACAGCCTCTCCGAGGCTGGCTGGCCGGCTGGTGTGGCTGGCCTGGGCGTCGCTTTGCAGGGCCACATCAACGTTCGGTGACTTGCTGCAGCCCTCTGATGCAACACTCCCCACTTGTCTTTGGTGGCAGCTCTGCGCCGGTCCGCTCGTATCTGTGATTGGATTGTGGCCAGCACACACCCTGCACAAGCCGACTGGGATCAACCTCAGCCTCGATATATATATCTATACACCGAGCCGTAAGTTGGCCTTGGCTCTCCTTTGCACTGGCGACATATCGCCGATCCGCCAGAATGTGTTCCCCCTCCACTGAGCGGGCATTTCCGTCGAGTCTTCGCCGAGCCGGCCATTGTTGGCCCCCCGATCAGCCTGCTTGCCCCGTGATATTACGACGGACCCGTTGACCCGAGACGATCGGCCGCGCTGTGCGTCGATCGGTTTCCAACGGTTGTAGAAACCGGCTCGATTTTGAGAGACGAGGGACAGAGCTGCCGCACGGTCTCGGTTTTCAATCGCTACAAATCAAGGCGATACTTCTACATTGCCTCGACTGACAGCCCCCCTCTCCGGCCTCGTGGTCCTGTCCAGGTTTCTCAGCAAAGTGTTCTCTCTCGGGTTCCAAGTTTCTCCAGACAAGCAGAGTACCTGAGGCTACAGCGCCGTCTCTGGTCAACTACGCTGTTCGAGACATGAACGCCTACTCTGGGGCTTTCGCCCATATCAATGGCATTCCGCCGACAAACACTTCATCGCCATTTCAGCAAAATCAACCAGTCTCGGGATACTATGCGACTCCCCAAGGCCATTTGAGCATGCAGTCCCAGTCCCAGTCCCAGCCCCAGTCTCAGTCTCAGGCTCAGGCTCAGTCTCAGCAACAGCAGCAACAGCAGCAGCAATACCAACAAGCACATGCTTTGTTGCTCCAGCAGCAGCAACAACAGCAGCAGCAACTCCAGTCTGCAGCGTATGCGTCGACGGCGTTTAATCCGCCCTCGCTCGCGTCTTTCCACGGCTATCCGGCGGGCCAGACCCTTCAACCGGCGGCCCAGCTCTTCTCTGGCATACTTCCACAATCCGGTCAGCAGCCAATTCCTGCGGCCTTTCCGCAAAGTATCTTCCCTCAGCTCGGCATGAGCCCATACGGGTCGGCGCCGTTTGCGCTGGCTCCGTCGCAAGCCCAGCCGTGGCCAGGGCTGTACAATCCCTCGGTCGCCATGCCCACGGCCATTCCAACCTCGGTTGGCGGTGTATCGGCTATCGCCCAGTCGGCGTATCCTCAGACATACAATCCTGTGTCGCTCCCGCTCCCGCCTGTTACGACTGCGGCTTCCTTGGCCGGAGTGACCTCTGCCCCGCCGGCATCGAGCCAAAAGGGTATGCGACCGTTGAGCACTCCTAAAGGCCGCTCGTCTCAATCGTCCTCTCGAGCCGAGCAAGGCTACTCAAAGCCAGGATACAGTGGCCAAGGCGCATCTAGCTCGGGTACATATGGCTCGTCTTCGGCAAGCTCTGCTGGTGCTCGTGGATACAGTGGAGGCTCCGGCGCCAGTGGATTGCCCAGCAACTCGAATGAGCGCTACGCAGGCTCAAGCGGATATGGCCATTCCTCGGGCTCGCCCTATCCGGGTGGCGGCGGCGCCGACCCAGGGTACAAGGGGTCTTCTGGGCCCCACAAGCAGCCGTACGGCTCCGATCGCCGCTTTGATGCCCCGACGTCGCAGCCGTCGCAGTCTCCGGGTGGATCCTATGGTCGCTACGGCAAGGCGGAAGAAGCCTACCGAAGCCATCCCCCGCGTAGTGATCCGGGTCGGTCCAGCCGAGATGTGGGCTATCGCGGCGAGCGTGACCCACGGCGAGCCGAGCCGCCGCCAATGTACGGCCACTACGAGCGGCGAGGACCGCCATCGCCCGAGCGCCGGGGCCTGGTCCGCAGGGAGCGTAGCCCCTTCCGAGGCGATTACGAGCGAGATCCATATCGCGAGGCGCCGCGGGACGTTGGTGGCCGCTATGATCGCCCAAGCTATTCTTATCCCGCCGATCGTCACACTGATGATCGGCGTCATGATGAGCGATGGTCAGATGATCGGCGCTATGGCCTTCGGCGCCCCGATGAGCGACGGCCTGAGGAGCGACGCTACTACGACGGGCCCTCGGATCGGCGCTATCCGTACGATTCGGACCGCGATGGTGCGGCCAGACCTCGACCCTCGCGAAGCTCGCACCCTGAGCAAGGTCCCTACTCCCCTCGGTCATTGGCGTCAGACCGTTCCGACCCCCGTGGGATGGCTCCACGGCAGCTGCCATCCCGCCCGGAGAAACGATATCCTTCCGATCGATACGATGGTCCTGGTAGCCCGCACGATGACTACAAGGTATGATAATCTGTAACCCGCTTGGTTGGCGCGGGTGTGCGAGTGTGTGAGAGTGCTTCGCTGTGAACTCTTGGGAACTGCGTTTCCTAATCCAAGTTCCCACAACTGCCTGTACGCTGGCTGATGCTGTCGATATCTTGGTCCGAAACGACTTGGCAATGGGATCGAACTCTACAGCGCCGACGAATTGACGACTATGATGCGCGCCGACCCCTGCCCGCAAGACCCGTAAGTTCGTATCCTCCTCAAGACCGCCGTTATGGTTATAGCGGCAGCCGACTCTCAGACGCACGGGACTACACGCCGCATCCACGCGTCGAAAAAGTCACCGAGTACTACCGCTCCAGTTTCATGGAAAACCCATGGGAAGAGCTAATGAAGAATCTGAGCAAGAGTAGTCCATCTGCGCCAGCGGAGAACAGCGGAGGCACAGGGTCAGATCAGAGTAGGACTGAGGCAGAGAAGAACGAGGCGAAAGCCACCGACGCCTCCGAAGGCGTCATCTTGGACAAGACGGCATCGCACGATGGGCTGTCTCAACAGGCAGACGCAGCCATGGGTCGCCCCGTCTTTGACGGAAACTTTGGCGACAGTCATCCTGGCGATTCAGACGGCCTTCTGGACAACGAGGATTTGCAGGATGATGCACCTCGTGACGACGCAGAAGAAGACAATGTATACGATGCTGAAGCAGATGCGGATGCGGATGCTGGTGCTGATGCCGATGCCGACGCTGGTGCTGCCGATGCTGGCTCTGACGATGGCGCCGACGCCCATTCCATGACTGAAGAGGCTGAGCAAGGATATGCCGATAGCCAAGGAGAAGAGTACGCCGACGGCGAGCCGAGCTTTAATGCCGGCGAACACGAATATTATGATGACGAACAAGATTATGCTGGCGACGAGCGAGCACGCTATGACGACAGCGGCCACGCCTACGATCCCGCACAATCGGACCAGCCGGCGACCCCGTCCATGGTGCCCTTGGGTTCCGACCCCGATGGCGGAGATCAGATCCTGACAGAAGTAGATGATCGCTATGCATTCGCATCTGCGGATACCAGACAGCACTATCAGACACGGACAAATGGTCTTGAGATCACTGATCCGACGGACGAGGAAGCCTATCAAGATCCCGATATGACTGACGACGGAATGGACGACCATGAGAGTCGGTCACTCAAAGTTCAGTTCGATGACGATGATGACGATGATGACGATGACCGCGACGAGCTCGGTATCGATGAAGCAGCTGCTACCCACGAAGCATAGACGGCGCTGCCGCCGACACCCAGAACAAGATGCAGTTGGCGAATACTATTGTTAATCAGGCTCAGCTCCACCAAGCGCCTCAAGCTGTTGACGATGCCCCAAGCGGCGATGCTGCAAGCGTATGCTCGGCGTGGTAGGATGAACGGCTCGCCCGACGAGAGCCCCTTGACCACGCTGCCGCTTTGGCTTACAGCCACTGAGAAGGTTCGTGATTGGTCCCTCTCCCCCCTTTCAAGCAAGAGTTTGCTGCTGTGGCTCTGCATGCAGAGCAAGCTGCACTCGAACACTATGGGCCAGTGATCGCGGCCCCCCATCAATATACATCCAGTGTCTCCTGCGTCGACGATCGGTTGTGACAGCGCTGTTGTCTGTGAGTGCGATCACCGTCGCGATTGCATCCTGCCGCTCCCATGCAAGTTTGGACGATCGCGGAGACGGCCGACAGAATCCACTGCACAGCCGTGCAACCACGCCGAGGCGGGGCACACCCGCGACCGAAGCCCGTGGGCGGCGGCCTGCTCGGCTGATCAGAAATGAGGTGTCTGCCACGGCTAAATTTTCTGGGCTGCGTGGCTTCAACACCAGCCGGGGAAATCGGGCAATTGGACAGACAAGCGCACACGGGTGGGCTCGTCCAGAGAAGCAAGGCGGCGGGAGCAAGGCGGTTGGCAAGAGCGGTTGGCAAGACTGGACAGACGGCCCCAGGGTGGGGCAAGCGAAAGCCGGGCAACGGGGACAAGGCCGATGCACCCGCGCCAGAAGAATACGCACACAGGCCCAAGCACCGGCCGGTGGTGCACGGCGGCTGGCTCGGCGCCCGACCTGTGTCGATTACGAATAGGTCGCAGCATGCCGCAGCCGCACGCATCGGCCTCCCCCCCCCCTCGCATGCAAGTTTCCTCTGCACCAGGCTGCCGAGACGGGCCGGTCAGCAGCGCCCGGCCAAGCACGTTGCGGACACGGCGGCCCAGTCCCCGCATTCGGCGCCTTGTTGCGGTGCCGCTGCGCAGCGCGCCCACAGCGCCGGCCCGGCGCGGGCTGCTGACTCCTCGGCCGCTGAGTGGTCCGCCGTGCGAGGATTCATCCGACGCTGGCCACTCACAGCACGAGGGTTTATCCAGTGGTGCCGCGCCGAATCTTGGTTTTGCTCTCGCGGATCTCGCGTCGCACGGCAGGGCAACCTGTGGCGACTGTGGTGACTGTGGCAGCTGTGGCGACCGGGCTATTGCTGGTCAGACCAATCACCCAGACCTCCTCGGTCGGGCACGCCCATGAAACCCCCCGGGCACAGCGGCTTTCAAGCTGCATCGGACATCCACCTTGGAGAGACAACCAGTCCTCCATTGCGCTTGCAGGTCGTCGTCGTCTTGTCTGCTCGCCGCTCTCTCGTCACATCCACCCGCCGTGCACCGCTCGTCGTTGTCCCACGCCTTGCCCGTGCTTGCTGCTGACTCTCGCCGCCCCTGCATCTGTGTTCAGCAGTTGGCCCGCCCGACACAACTGCCCCGCCGGCCCTGGCAACAGGTTCGTCAACAAGGGCAGTGTCGGCAACGCTGCTCGTTTCAGCGATTCATCATTGGCCCGATCGGCGCTTTCGCTCGATATTGCGGATGCTCAGCCATCTGGCGCCCTGACTTGCCGCTCCAATCAACCGCTGGCTCGTTCTCGACCCCGACCCCTCGAGATCCAGCCGTTCCTTGGGGCTCATCGGCGTCTACTTTTATCTTTTCCCGTTGGTCTGGACTGATTTTCGGGCGACTGTCCCAGCTTCGTGCCGCGATTCCATCGGTTGCTGCCGTCGAATCCTCAACTGCTTCCCGCATTTGCTTGATCTGCGTGCGAGCCCTATCTGGTCCGCCTGGCTCCAAGTCTCCCCCCCCCAACCTCCCGCTGGCCTCCGTTCGTTTGTCGTCATCTGGGATTCTTGCTTGGCTCTCGCGCTCGTCCATCGACTCGTCCATCGACTCGTCCTTTGGCGGATTTCTCGACTGTCTTTCTGTCTCAAGTCAAACTCGCCGCACAACACCCTCCGTGTCAGTCTTCTGGGTCGGCCGCCCGCTGTTTTCTCTTCGTGCCCTTACGCAGGGCCGTGGTGCCTTCTTGCTGCTTCCATACCGTGTTTAGCCCGGTTCTCGGTTGATTTCGTCCTCAAGCGCCGCTGAATTTTCACCCTCTTGCCCTTGCCGCCCCTTCCGCTGGTCGATCCCGGTCGCCGCCCAGACTGCCCTGAACATCCGCGTCGCTCGTGTCCATCCAAAGCCCGCGATTGTGGCTCTCATCTCGTTGCAGGAGTTTGGTTAATCTTCATCGCCCCATCCGGCACCGCTACTGCTTTCATGATCGCAAGCGACGACAGCTCTATGGTGAAGTGTCTTCCTCCCGCTGTGCTTGCATCCTTCGTCGCTATACATCGCTCAGTCAGTTACCAGAGTAGCCTACCTCTTCTTGTGCGTTGATGGTCGATCCTTTCGCCATCGAACAATCCATTGGCATCAACAGATGCCAGCCCCCGTCCCTTTGATGGCTTGGATCCCCAACAATTCCCCAGTCTTGCTTTGCCCGTTGCTTTGCCCGTTGCTTCGTCCGTTGCTCTGTCACCAACACCACGGGCGTCTTCTTGGATAGCCGCTTCGTTGTGTCAATATTTGCACTTTTCTTCAGCGCTTTTTGGAGCATGCAGGCATTTTGAATCTGTTGCATTTTGATTTGTTGCTCAGCCCGTAGTCTGTCAACTTATTTTGATCGAGCGAGCGGCAGGTTGGCTTGGGGGCCGTGTTGGTATTGCTTGGCCGCTTGGCTCGGTTATAAGCAAGCTGGCGATGCCACGCAACGATCGGATGGCTCGATCAATCGACTTGGGCACCTCGACTTTCTCGAGTTCAGCGTTCGCTTGTTGGCATACGTTAACATCCCTTATCTGCTTGCGTGCTTGTCCGTGTAGTTTTATCTCTCGATTCTGGAACACCCGTACCAAGTCCGGACCTCGGGCATGGCTGCCTCCGCAACGGGCCGTTCAATCGATCCTGTTCCGATCCTGCAGCTATGTTTCCGTGATTCCCAAGGCAACGTCTTGAAAGAGTTAGTAGAGCCTGTGACTGATCGGTTGGTGGACGACATCGGTGAAAGTGGGTGGGAGCCAGACAGCGATCATCGTCGGCTCCTTCAAGGTTGAACAACTCGTTGGATGGGACGCCACCGTGGCTATCGCAGACGTTCGACGGCCTTCACACTGGACGCTGGCTGCTTGGTCAGAGCCTCTCGGTTATCAGCGGAGGCATGATACTTTCTTGGCTCGACGCTGGCTCGACGCTGGCTCGACGCCGGTGATCCAGCAGCGACGAATGCGACTCGGGACTTGGAGGCGTTTCGGAATGGAGCTTGGTCTTCTCATACTGCAACAGAGTCCATATCGTGGTTCTGATGACAACGAGGCGCTTGAAATGAGTCACAGCAGACAGGGCAGCTGGGAAGTGGCATGGGATTGGTGCCCAAAACGGAGGCTCTCCAGAGAGCCACAGGAACAAGAGTTCAAAACGAGGCACAGGATTGACGCTCGGGACTGCTGCATGAGCAGAGTGGTATTGGAATCCTTGACGAGTCTTCGCTGGTCGTCGGCGGCGACAATGCTTGCAGAATCCCCCCATTCTTGACTCTATCGACACATCGTCGCTTGCTTCATAGCCCGTTATGATCCGATATTTCATCGTGAATCAGCTGTCATTGGCCCGGTGACTGCGTGCTCCAGCACTGCGGTTCCTATGGTTGCTGCCTCACGGCTTAGACCTGTGCCTGCATGGGCTCTAGTTCCCCCCCTTCCTTGATCCACCCCTTTTCACAAACTGCCTCACATCATACCTTTACTTTGCGTCGTCCTCCTTGTGCATCGCTTCTGATAGCCATCGCGGATACTCGATCATGACGCGGAAGCATTCGTGTCCGGAGGCAACCAACGCATGGCGCTGACCGGACACTGTTGAGGCATATCAAATACGAATTGGACAAGATCGACACAGCGTATCTCGACGGATGTAGAGATAGTGGCACCAACGACAGAGCGCTGGGTGCTGGGTACTGGGGTGTTGATGCTGCAGGGCGATGGTAGACCATTTTGGCTGATGGTGTTATGGTGTGGATGTGGATGTGGATGTGATAGTCGTCGCTGAAGTTGTCGCAGGTGCTGCAATTGCGGGTCTGTGGCCCCGTTTGTCGGTGACCATCGTCTGACACCCCGTTCTCGTTCTCTTCTGCCTTGGAATAAACCCTGTCGCTGCCCTCCTTCGCCTGGCAGTGGCGATGCAGATGTCTTTTCGGCCGCGACATTCTTTGTCGTTCATGTTCGGCTCTATTCCGCCGATGGCTCTCATGAAATTGACGTTCTTCGCTCGCAACGAGGATCACACGCTCCTCGCCGAGCATCAACAACGGGAACAACATCGGCAGCAGCAGCGGCAACAGCAGCAGCAGCAGCAAATCTGACAAATCTGACGACGCCAGCAATGATGGCGATACCTCAGAACAGTTCGACATCTCACGATTCTTTCGATCGAGTCTACGGCCGTGGTCACGAGCATGATTCAAGCAGCCCAGCCAAGCTCGAGCCCAGCGGCACCACGTTTGCATCTGCGTCGGCTTCGCGGCTGCCGCATGTTCACGAGATTCGCTACCCATCGGACGCTCATAGTAAAGAGCATGCGCCGAGAGCGTCATCGCACGATCTAAATAGATTAAACGAGGGCTACGGGCCTGCTGCCAATATCAAGTTTGAAGAGGACGGCCTGTCGCAGGCTCCGTGGGACTATTCCCAGCAGCAGCAGCAACACCACCATCAGCACCGCCACCAGCAGCAACAGCACCAACACGAAGATTCTACCGTCGACCTCACGCCGCTGTTTGGCAACCTCGTTTCGCCGAGCTATGTGGCTCGAGATCTCGATCAGCGACTCGGCATCTTCTTCATCTTTGGCAATTTGTGCATCCGCCTCGAAGGATCCTTCCGACTTCGGTTTACCCTGGTTGACTTGCGTTTGTAGGTGTCCCTTCCCTTCCGGGCTTCCTTTTTTTCTCTGGTGGGCGAATGAGCAGATGGGTGGTTGGCTGCAGATTCGCATTGATGTCGGCGTCGAAGGATGTTGGTCCGAACGATATCTTGGTCACCCGATGGATACCGAGGTCCAAAGGCACCAGGTGCTGGTCGAGGTGGCGCTACCGTTGATCTCCCCAGGC
Source organism: Polychytrium aggregatum (assembly GCF_025602895.1). Lineage (NCBI taxonomy): Eukaryota > Fungi > Chytridiomycota > Chytridiomycetes > Polychytriales > Polychytrium > Polychytrium aggregatum. The sequence goes on from NW_026516254.1 coordinate 259,192, forward strand.
CCGGTTGCCGCCAGGCTTCCGCCGCAATATCCCTCGGCTTTGGCATTTGCCTCGTACGTCTGACCCAGCCAGCACTCACGACAGAGCTCACATTGAGCTTTGCACTTGTGCTGGCGATCGATTGCGGCTCTTTTTTTCGCGTGGCCGTTGCAATTGGTTGCTCGATCTGTCCTGGAGCATGCTTGAGTGTCGGAGCGGCGGATTCGGGTCTGCAGCACAGTCGTCGCTGAGGTAGAGTTTCGACAATCAGACTCGTAGTAGCTTCCCCAGGCGCGCACTAACCTACCTCTTACCCAACCCCATTGTCGTCGGCCATGGCGTGTCCCTCCGTCCCGCTTCGACACTTTCAACGTCTCGTGTCGTCTCAACCCGGTCTCATCTCTGCTTGACGCTCTCGCGTGCACGATCATTCGGGTGTCCCAATCGTACGATGTGCTAGATCCGAGCAGCGACCCGCGCCTGTCGTGCTCTCCTCGGTGACATCCGACGTATTTACCTCCCACAACTGGAGGACATTTCCCGGCATGGCAAGTATGTACAGTTGGTTGCGATCGAGGATTGTTGTGAGTGCGTCTCGGGAGTTCGAGCTTGGTCTCTAGGCTGTGGGCAGCCACCGAAGCCCTTGCGACGGGGCCGCCGATATGGATCTGAACGAAGAGTGAAACGGGTGGTTGGGATGGGTAGGTGCAAGCTCGACCATCGACAGTCGCGTATTCAGGCCACGACATACACCGGACCGCATCGCATCGGGCTGCCTTCCGGTTTGCAAGGGTAGAAGGGCGACAGCCGGCCCGCCCGAGAGGATCGACGAAACCGGTGTATAATGGACACGGATGCAACAGAATGGGGGTGGGGTGCAGCCTGCGAGCCGAAAGTCAATATCAAGCAGCAACCGACTCCGTGGCCAAGGGATAGACAAGAGACAGTCGTGCTCACCGCAGAAGCCCCGGCCGAGCCTGCTTGGCGGGCGATGTGAATCAACGATCACTGACGACGCAACCCCAGCCAATCCACCCGGATCCCGTGGATTTGGATAGAAATGGACGACGGAGGGACGGAGGGACAGAGGGGCAGAGGGAAGGTGGGCAGCATACATACAAACCTGCTAACAGCGATGCCTCGCTCTTCTGACTTATTCGTGAATGGTCTACTCTCCGCTGCACGGGCTGGGTTCTGCCCGTTGCGGACCATGTCCTATCGGCTCCTGCATCGACGCCTGATCATCGCGATACAGAGATCACTCCGCTCACCCGGCACTTGGTCGATCAGGGGATTGTTAAGATCATTCGCAAGGCCCAGCCGGTTGGCGAAGCACGGCAAAACGGACGCAAAGACCGGCCCAAGCCGAAAGGGCATTGAGCAGGAGGGCCGTAGCCACCGACATCAGTCACTTGCAAGGACTTTGATCCTTTCTAGCCTTCCTCCCTTCTTCACCCTCCATATCTTTTTCTTCACTCAACGAGCTCCTCCACAACCTGCGCTACCAGCCATTTCTGTACCTGATCCACCTACACAACCGAGGCCACAGAGTCTGGAGCCATCAATGATACCACCCTAGCTGCACTTGGTGCCGATCTACCTTGAAGCTTCAACAGCATGTCAACCAAACTCAGAGACTCAACAGATGGCCACAACACTCTCGTCATCAGCACCACAAATCCAACTCTGCTGCATCCATCAATCAAGCGTCCGACTGTCGATTAATTCAAAGATGCCCGATCAAAGGCCGGCTCCAGCAGACGGCCGGGATCTGGTCACCCCACCTCATCACCCCTTCGCCAATATCCACAACTACTCTGACGTCCGGGATGCTGGCTGTGTTCAAGAGACCAGCAGCAGCGACACTCACCTCGAGCACAACATATGCTATCGACCCAAGGCCATCCTGACGATGTGATCGAGGTTTGCCTTGCTGGTTCGTCTATCGCTACCAGAGGCAGCGGGCAAAGCAGGCCGACCCGGAAGTCCCTCAGCGTGCCGGCGATCGAGCTTGCCCTGCCGACTGTATGGGTTGCTCCAGCCGCAAGGCGAAGATGTGGCTGCTCGGGCGCTCGAGCCTGGGGGCGGGTTTATGCAAGAGGCTCCGGGTTCTGGCACCCTCCCAAACCCTCTGGCTGATTCCACTCACGGTCAAGGTCAGTCCTCCATAGGCTATGTGTCAACTGCGCCGCTGGGCGACGGATTCTGTCGGTGCAGATGCCCCACATTGCCCAGATGAAGCACGGATCTCCTCGGGAATCTGTCCGCTCCTTCGCATTTACCTCGCCAGCACGGAGGAAACGAGACAGTCGTTGGAAAGGCAAGCGACAAAGCGACAAAGCGATATCGACAGAAGATCAGCCTCCCTCCGCAACACATATTTGCGGCCTTGACGAACTAGAGGGTATCAAGGGTACGGATCAATGCGCCCTAGCAGATTGCTCCAGCATGAACACCAACAACCGGATCCATATTCACTCGGTTGACTTATGGGTCGATGCTCCTTGTAATATAGCTTCATCCAACCTCCTCCCCCCGAGCGACGCAAGCGTTCGTCTATCAAGCCCAATCGGGCCCAGGAAGAATAGGAGGGCAGCAGCTTAGGCAAAGCGGGGACAGCACGGCGGGAAGCGATGCGGTACCGTGTGCGAGCAAACGAGTGTCAAGACTCACAAGCAGGGAAAAGTAGCGCCGCAATCGGATTCGGGCTTCATTCTTCCATCGCTTCGGGTCGCTCCATGGCTCGGCTCGGCTCGGTCAGGCAGGCCGAAACGATTTCTCCGCCATCGATTGATCCTTTGGTTCCGTCATAGTTCTTCCACCTTTCGGTCGGCGATCCGACGTGCGATAAAATACACTTGCGGGCAGTGGAATTCGACTCGATCTTGCACTCTGGCGATCAAACCACTAATCGTAGTAAAATGAAAGGGATCTCTGGGTCGAGCCGCAGCGTTTTACTCTTGTGCAGAGCTCATCCGGTGTGTAGCGCATCGTCAAGTGGGAAGTAACCGCTCAGTATATCGCAGGGTCTCGGTCCCCTGCTGCCCATCATGTCTGGTACCGTGTTGCTGCTTTGGACCACATTGCCAGTGTTCCGAAGCCTGTTCCTGTCATCTCCCACCTGTCAAATAGGAGACTGGCTGGATCGGTATCTCCATGATATTGGTAGGAATGGAGAGTAGCGCAGTGTATCGTGATGTTCAAGGAGTGGTGGCCAGTGCATCTCTATATTGACGACATGGTTGAGTTGTACGCCATATTCGCACACTTCCATATCCAACTATTCTCTATGACCCAGGATCCCACGACACAGATCCAAGGCATAAGTGATCGCAAACGAGCACCGAAAGGGCTTTCGTTCTGGGCCAACGTCATGCCGAATATCGTCGTCGTATCGACTTGGTAAGATACTCAGCAGGTTTGATCGGAACCAGACCTGGCTTTCAGTCTCTGGATCAGTGGTCCAGTCGGCATGATCCTTGACACGGAATCACGTTCTTGGTCGTCTGGCGTGTCCTCTCCCAGCGATACCATGAAGAGACTCGTCCGAGCAATCCGCCGTGTTCCGGGGAGCTTGCTGGGTCTGCTCTGGTCATGGCTGGAATCGTGTGGCCCGAAACCTTCGTCCGGGGGTTCCTGTCAGAGCCTATACTTGCAACCGAGAATGACGTCGCTTGCCAGATTCGGCCCGCAATTGCACAAGGCATGGTGGGCAGCGTGCCGAAAGACAATGGGGCACACCGTTTGTTTTGGATGAACTATGCCGCCGTTGGATATCCCGCTCGGCCAACAACGACCAAGTGGGCCGAATCGTTTCCCATGCAGTCCGCCCCATGCAGTCCGCCCATGACCCCAGTATCTCATCGGCCGAGTCCACCACAACGACCCAGACATGATGTGCATGTGTTTCCCCTGTCGCCCACGCGCCCAACCAACGCGTGCTTGTCTGCGCTTGTCGTCTGTGCCTGGTTGGTGCAACTGGCCGAGCCGAGTCGGGTCAAGTCGAGGGATGTGCGGCACCTGGACTTGGTCTGGCTGAACGAATGGTCGATCCCAGTCGATCCCAGTCGATCCCCATCGATCCCCGTCGATCCCCGTCGATCCCAACCCACACCAACCCACACATCGCACTCCAGCAGCCACACCGACAACCGCACCCGCCACCGCTGTCTCTGCTTCCGCTTGTGGCTGGGGTGGCTGCGATCCGTGTGCCCACGGGCTTGTTGGTGGTGCCCCAAAACCCGCTGTGTCGCGTCGGGTCGCTCTGTTGCCCTGCGTGCGTGCCCCACCACCACCACCACCACCCAAACAAATCCTCTGCCCGCCTTCTCCTCCCCTCGCCCTTGGGCCAAACATCTCTCGGCTCTCGCTCCATCTCCTCTGGCTGCCCCCAACAACGCTCGACTGCAAGCAGCCGTGCTCAGTCGTCGCCACAACCACCTGTCCTCTTCCTCCAACACAAACCCAGAGCCCAAGAAAACACCATGACGTCAGAGGCAACCCTTGAAGTTGTCGATGAGGGAGGCCACCAGGGCCCGCTCATCGCTACCAAGAAGGAGCTCCAAGCTTGGTATTGGTTCGGCTGGGCGGTATGGCACCTGTTGTTTGTGGATATCCGACGCTCTGTTTATCGGACGGCATCGCATCCGCCTCCATGATCGCATTTTGTCCGTGGGGATTTGTGCGCCGCCTGGGACGCTGGCCACCGTTCTATTCGGGCTCAACGGTCCTGTACCATGCTGTCTCCGGCGAGCGGGGGGAGGGATACATGCGGCCTGGACACAGACCAACCGACCCACCCGCATAGCCGCTCGTTCAGCCAGCTCACCGTTTGCCTCTGCCTCTCATCCATGCGCGGCCCTATGGGATCATGCCATCTGCTGCTGTCGCCGATGGCTCGTGCCGTCTCCAACTTTCAAACCCGAATCGTTCCCGGACTCCCGCTGTAGAGCGAGGGCTACTAGTAAGTCTACCTCCCCTTGGTCTGGCCGGGCTTGGCCGCCGCCGCTTCGGCTCCATGCTGGCTCTCCTACAAGACACTGTCGCGGCTATGCGTCGTAGCTTCTCGCCACTCGGGCCCAGGGTTTGGTTGTTCTAACAATTGGCATCGACTCTACCATGCATCATGCAGCGCTCTGGGTGTTGCAGCCCTGACTCCCTTGATCATCCGCGGCCTTGCCTCCGAGAACGGCTACGACAACAACAATCTGTCTCAGCCATGCAACATCACCGTGGCCGACTATTCCTGCTCCGTCAAGATCGGCTCGAGCTACATCAACACCGACTCGTACTACTTTTATGCCAACACCATCACCACCTTTATCCAGTTCATCCTATTCATGGGCTTTGGTGCCCTGGCTGACCATGGGGGTGAGTGCGCCTGGCCGTAGCTGCCTTACCAGCTTCAGCATGCTGTCGATCCGCCGAATCTCGAGCAAGTCCGCCGTCCGCCGTCCGCTAACAGCCCGCACCTCCCCCATACAGAGCGCCGCAAGTCTCTCATGCTGTTCTTCTCCACGATCTCGGCCATCCTTGGTCTGGGCTTCTTGGTTGTCGTCAAGGCCTGTAAGTACAGCGACTGCATATCGGCCTGCTGGGAACCACTTTTGGCTGCAATCCAGCCGACCCGCATACAGCCGCCCCACTGACTTGTTTCTGCCCTCGCTCCCTGCTGCCGCTCGCAATCGCATTGATTCTGGTCCTCTGGTGCCTACCCTGGACCCGCGCCGTACTTAGCTCTGTACTGGCTTGCTACACTCTTTTACATGTTCGGTGTGATGTTCTTCAACGGCTCGTATGTGCTGTTCTACTCGTTCGTGCCCGTCCTGGCGAAGCACCATCCCCAGGTGGTCGAGGCAAAGGCCTCGAACATGAGCGCTGACGAAATATCCAAAGTCGAGGACAAGGTCACCAACATCATCAGTGGAAACGGCCTGGCTTGGGGCTACGCTGCCGCCGTCATCAACTTGATCATCGGCATTGCGGTGCTCGTGGCATTTGCCTTCCTGGGCACCAACCTCACCCTTCCCACGTCCACTTACGCGATGCAAGTTGTCATGGCCATTCCTTCGATTTGGTGGCTCTGCTTCCAGATTCTTCCCATGCGCAACCTCCCCGCTCGCCCCGGAAGCCCTCTGCCTGAGGGTACCAACAAGTGGACCTACTCGTACAAGAAGAGTATGTTTTTGCTGCTTGCCGAGCACGCTAGCTGTCGAATCCTCGCACACGCTGCACGGCTGCTCACTCGCGCTGACAACTTCGCCATCTCATCTGATCTAGTCTTCAAGACCATTTCCAGGGCTCGCAGGCTTCCGGTTCTGTCCTGGTTCTTGTTGGGCTGGTTCATCTACTCGGATGCCTTCAACACCACGATTTCGGTTGCGGTGCTCTTTGCACAAGACGTGATCCATCTTGCGTCGTTTGAAATCCTGATCATCGCCACGATCATCCCGTGCTCCGCATTCATCGGCATCTACTTCTGGCTCTGGATCAAGAGCGTCACTGGCCTCACGACCTCCAAGATGCTTGTGCTGCAGGCCTGTCTGTACGCCCTTCTGCCAGCCTATGGACTGATCGGGATCTTTTCGACCACGATCGGCCTCCGCAACCGCTGGGAGGCGTACATGTTTGGTGTCTATCATGGCCTACTTCTCGGCAGCACTCAGAGTTTCTGCCGATCCATCTATTCGGAGATTGTGCCCCCTGGTCGCGAAGCCGAGTTCTTCTCGCTCTACAGTAAGTGCGGCCGAACCATGCTGTGCCTGATTATGTGTGCCCTGCCATCGCGCCCATGCGAACGTGCTGCTCCATGCATAGACATTGGTACATTGCGTGGAAAGCGGTCGGCAGGAATGTCTGTCCAACCTCCTGTTGAGCAGCCTCTAACGTCCTGCTCGCTTGTTTAATCGCCCTCACAGACATCACCGACAAGGGTTCCGCATGGGTTGGCCCCCTTGTTGTTGCTGCCATCATCCAAGGCACGGGCATCCGTTACAACTCAATGTACTTCCTGCTTGTGTCCTTCCTCGTGCCCATCATCGTCTTTGCGACGCTGAATATCGAGAAGGGTAAGAAGGAGGCTCTGGCCTTCGTGGAGTCCGAGAAGGCCGAGGCGGCCGAGCACTGAGCCACCGTTTCTGTTGTCGCCGGTGTGCCATAAATACGGCGGCATTTGTCGGGCTGTGCGGTCCAGTCTCCCCTCACTCCATTCTTTATGCTGCCACCGTTGTTCCTTTGGCGTATTTCTCTTGCCTCAGCGCCAGCCCATGTCCCTTCTCCCGTTGCTGGCTTTGCATCTTTGGTTTACTCGAATTGCTGCTGTGCTCAAATAGACATTACCTCGATTGTGGATGGGTTGCTGTTTCAATCGCTGCTGTGCGTGTGCCAATCCAGCAGCAGCATCCGCCGCATGTCATGGGCGCTGGAAATGCACGCCCGAGCCAGATTGTGGCCCGGTGGAAACAGAGCGATGATCAATGCAACCCAGTTGCTGATCCGCCGAGTCTGATCCATTCGCCTGCTGCTGGGGCCCGTTCTGGTTCTATTCACGTCGCGCCGAGCCTGCTCTTGCGCCTGCCTCATCACTTGCCTCATCACTTGCCTCATCGCCTGCCTCATCGCCTGCTCCCACCATTCCGCTGCGCGCTTTACCCAGCGATACTTCCTGTCGCCACCCGGTTTGCGGCCATCTATATCCCGCTACGTTCTCGCGAGTTGGCGATACTGCCTTTTGTCTTGCAACGAGTTCATCATGGCAACTCTTCAGCTCCTCCCCACCGAAGTTCTCATCAGCATCCTGGGTTACCTCCGCCAGGAGGAGATCTCCAAGCTCTCGCAGACGTGCCAGGCGCTGCACGGCGTCGGCACGTCGATCCTGTGGAAGGCACCCAAGATCGGCCCGATGGTGCACGGGGTGCCGTGGAGACGGTTCGTGAGAGCCATTCGCATACACGGACAGCACGTTGAGTGCATGGAGGACATATGGCTGGTTGTTGGAGGCGAGGACGACGATGGTATCGATGATCCCTCTGATCGGGAACAAAACCCCGCAGACGAACTCGGAGACGACTCCACGGACGACCTCCGCGATGAATGCAAAGATAACTCAATTGCAGAACACTGTGATGTCATCAATGGTTGCCTTGATTCCCGCGATGATGACGGGCACGATGCTGGTCAGGATGCACTTGATTCTCACGACGAAGACACCTACCACAGCTTGGATGGTGTCCAGGAGGCCAAGGATGCATCCGAGTGCCACAGCCCCACTGCAGCGAGAGCCAAGGAGCAGGCTCTGGACGGCACTGATACCGTTGCTGCTGTTTCCGTATTGACTGCGAGTACCGAGGCTAGCGAATGTTCTTCCATTTTGGTGGCTGAGAGCCATGACAGCGGTTCGGCAAGCTTTCATCCAGAGGCTTGGACTGGCGTTCCCCTAACTCAATCAGCCCCAGACTCAGTCACAGCGATTCCACAGCCCGCGGGAGCCGCCGATGACAATCTCCGAGAGCCCGAGTCAGTCGAGCCAGGAGTACCCCAAGATGCTTGCACCAATACCAGTATCACCGAAGCGGCAGAGTCCGTGACCGGCTCAGGCAGCCCAATTTCCTCGTTCCGAGCGATGTATGCGACCTTTGTCGACATGGTGCCTCTGCACTGTGCTGCTCCGCCTACCCAAGAAACTACTGCGACAGAGTTGGATCAACAGGAGGATATCTGCGATGTCAACGCGAGCAAACAACAGAGCCTGCACGACATGACTGATCTGCCGGACTGCGCCTGCGTCGACACACATGACTCTTACTCGATGGACGGAGCTGCTATAGTTGAGCGACACGATTCCGGCATTGTGCTAGATGAGCATATTCTCGATGCGCAATATCTCAACGAATGCAAGACATCCGAGCAGCAGAAGTCGTTGTTGCAGGCATCTGGCAGCGAGCTCTTGGCTTCCTCCAACCAGCCCGCTCTCGATCCACCAGCCAGCCATAGCGTTGCTGCAGTCGATCCTCCTTCCGACAGCGCCGATGCCGGTGCGGATATCACCAAGCCAGCCCAGTACCGCGCTACTGCCCAGCGAGATTTACTTCCAGCTGGACTACAACAGACTTTGCCACGGTACTCATCACACCATGCCATGGCTCTGTTCATGGTATATTCGCCGCGACTGAACGAGATCCGTATCCACTTTCCATCGCCGCTGATCGAGAAACTGCCTTGGGCCCTGGTTCTGCCCCGCCTCCGCATTCTCGACCTCCGCACTCGTTGTACCTCTGCCATGATCCGAGCCATCCTCGAGAACACAGCGCCAAGCCTTTTGGAGCTTCATTTGAGCTACGCAGCCGTTGACGATGCGGCCCTTGAAACGGTAGCAGCGCACTGTCCCAGTCTTACAACTCTGGCCATCGCCCAGCCAGCCGCCAGCCGCCCTTCGTCACGCCACCTCAGCTCTGTGGCTCGGCTCAGTCTCAATGCGCCGCCTGCCGTCACCGACAGCTCGGTCGTGAGAATCTTGCGCTGTTGCAGCCAGTTGAGGCACCTGTCTTTGCTAAAGACCAAAGTCAGCTCAGAGATTTATGCCGGCCTGTCTCTGGCGCCACTGAGATCACTTTCGCTTTCTCTCAATCGATCTGCTGGAATCACGCCCTCGTCCTTGATCGAACAGCTTCTGCCCAATCTGGTACATCTCGAGCGCTTCGAGTTGCATGGTGAAAAGCACAGCACCGACTACACCGGTGACCAGGTCATATCCGAAGACGCCGTGTATGAGATTGCTGCGGTCTGTCCTCACCTGAAGCAGCTCAAGCTCTTTGATCTGGATTTTTCTGGCCGCCACAACGACGTGTCGACTTACTACGGATCCTGGATGCCGTGGATGGTGGACGACCTCAAACGTAGCTTTGATCATCGACATCCCGAGGTAGACTTGGCGATCCAAATTCTGATCCACAGCCAAGGCTAGAAACAGAGGGCGGAGGCTGCGTTCATATTGTTGCAGATCATAGTCGTGTCCATTGGCAAATGTCAGCGGGTTCCTGATGCGAGAGTGCTCATCGTGATGAGGGGGTATGAATCCCGCGTGCAAAGTTCGACAATCGGGCATGCACACCCCGCTTGATGCAGTTGCCGGGACAAGGCGTAAGCCGTCCGATAGACCCAAAACGCCACCCGGAGACTAAGGGGTCAGGATTGTCGTTGACTTCCGGGCCTGAATACACACACTGTCCATCGCTGCTATGTCCAAACAGTGCGCCCACAGTGCCTGGAAGCCAGGCGACTCGAGAAGGCCGAAGCTCTTGATGTCGAGAAACCACACTCTGTACGGAGCTGCCCAGATGATCGAATGCATGTTGTATCTCGAGACCGTGCTCTCCAAACCAATAACAGGCAGCACTAAATTGTAAAGGGACGCGAATCGGCGTTGTCCTTTTGCTCTAAACGGGCCATAATTGGCCATAATTAGCCAGCGCGACACCTTGCGCACGCCTTCGGCTCAATCGTCGTCATCGGGGAACTTGAAACTGAAGGAGCCGGTGCTGATTGCGCCGCCTCGATAGCCTAGCGTCACAGGAAAAAAAAGCGTTAGAAGTTACCGTGGTGTTGTGCACAGAGACAATGCGACAGCGGCCCGTGGCCTTGGACACTCACTTCCTCGCTTCTTCTTGTTCTTTTCCTTTCTGAATCCATCGCCCTTGGTCTGGATCAGATCCAGATGAGCCTTGTAGCCATAGCAAGCTTCGGCGTTGCCCTGCTCCAATATCATCAGTCAGTCGGGACTCAAAATAGCGGCGTGTGAGCATTGGCAAGCGATAAGCACGTATCGATTCAGGCCTAACCTTGGACATGAAGCGATTGTCTTTGAGAGTATCATTGACGAAGGTGACTTCTTCGGCATTCACGCGACTGAAAGGCACGGGCTGGGGAGGGGTGTACGGTAGCAAGAAATTTTAGTTGAAAGTCGAGTCGAGTCGAGTCGGCGAGCAGACATCAATTCGAGGCACAAACACACACCTTGGACTTTGCCGCAGCGCTGCATTTGAAACAACAGGAAGTGTTAGCACAATGCAATGAGGTTTTTGATTTCCGTGACTCAGTGGCAACGCCAGAAATGCATGCCATGGGGCTTACTCGGCTTGCTTCTTTTTGCTTGCAGGTTCGCTGGGTTCGTCCTCGCGCTTTCGCTTTCCACTGGGCTCGGAGGATTTGGTAGGCGCTTTTGTGACCGCTTTGGGAATGGGCTTTTGAGTTTCTTCCTCCTCCTCATCCTCTTCCTCGTCGTCGTCGTCGCTATCATCGCTATCATCGCTGTCATCGCTGTCATCGTCATCATCGCTGTCATCGCTGTCGTCACTGTCATCGCTGTCATCACTGTCGTCTTCTTCATCGTCACTGTCGTCCTTCTTTTTGCTCTTGGAGGACTTGTCTTCTTCATCATCGTCGCTTTCATCTTCGTCGCTTTCATCGTCGCTGTCGTCCTCGTCGCTGTCGTCTTCGTCACTTCCACTTTCACTTTCACCCTTCTTGGCTGGTTTATCGCTCTCATTATCGTCACTGTCGTCATCATCACTGTCGTCCTCGTCGCTGTCGTCTTCGTCATCATCAGGCTTGGAATTCTTCTTGGGTTTGGGTTCTTGCTCCTCAGACTCGTCCTCCTCGGGCTCGCTCTCCTCAGATTCGTCCTCGTCGTCCTTGTCAGAGTCCTCCTCCTCGGATGAGTCTTCCTCGGATGAGTCTTCCTCGGATGAGTCTTCCTCAGATTCGTCTTCGTCGTCCTCGTCGTCGCTATCCTTTTTGACGCTATTACATCACGAAACCCGATTGTGAGTCTATCAAGCTTTTATCATCATTCAAGTCTTCTGCGTTAGATGGCATACGTACGCCTTTATGCCTTTGATGTACAGGTCAAACAGGTTGACCTTGCTCTTGCCCAGCTTCGCGTCCGACTGCATGAATATCGTGAGCGTCAGTCGACGAAACCGTGTTCATCCAAACACACCAGAAATCAATTGTGCTGTGGTGGCCCATACGTCTCGCTCTCCAATTCAGCGGCCTATCCACCACTCGCTCATCCTTGATGCGCGCGAAGACATATCCCTTCCCAGCGCACCGGCCGTGCCGTCGAGCGTCCATTACCAGCTTGAGCTCTTTCTTCAACGCCTCTGCCGCCTTTGGCGACTTTTGCACCAGGAAATGGTGCACGATGGCGACCAGCTCCTCGTTTTCAGTGCTGTCTTTGGGCATGGCTCTCGGTCTCGGTCTCGGTCTCGCGGATGCGTCGTTGCGGATGCCGGCTGAGGCGGATCAGAACACGATTCTGGCGGAGCCTGGGCTGCCACCGTCAAAAAAAAAGCACACAGATCATCGCGACACGTGATTCATACTTGTCGGCCAGTCGTTGTTGCAGCCCAGGCGAGCGAAGACATGCGGACAACGACGACGGCCATGGAGACTCGGCGGATCGTCAGAGGACAGACCGAGACTGCCAAGGATGGCTCAGAAGGCTGGACGCTGGACGCTGGACGCTGGACGCTGGACGCTGGACGCTGGACGCTGGACGCTGGACGCTGGACGCTGGACGCTGGACGCTGGACGCTGGACGCTGGACGCTGGACGCTGGACGCTGGACGCTGGACACGGTCCGTTCCGGCGATCCCACTGCCGCTCGCATGTCTCGCGGTGGAACTCAGATACCGCCCAGGCTCCTGCTTCAACCCTCTCCGATACCATGAAGGCCACTAATTCGACGACCGGGAAAGCAGGAGAGTCGATTGAGCATTCGATGTGTTTTTGTGAATTCAAAGTATCCTGGGCCCGCCTTCAAAATAATCAGCGAGGATGCCAGCGTATCGGTTGTAGTCCACCCCACAATGGAGAGGCGAAGCGCAAGTTGGTGCGCATGCGAGCCTCGTGCACGATCCCAAAGCAGTTTCGATCGCGAGAGATGATTCTTATTAACGCAAAGTCAACGGGTCTAAGCAATGTGGATTGCCGCTGCGGTGCGGCGACTACATGAAAGGATATTCCAGCTCCAGCGCGCTGTTTGTCGAGAATGACTTGGGAGCGATCGTTTGGGCCTGGTGGTATCGATAATTGGGAAGACGGGCCCAGAGTCAGAGAGTGCAGCAGAGACACCGGGTGACGTCGCAGCTCGGTTCGTGTCGGCAGTATCGTCGAACAGGACAGCGATTCGCAGCCATCTCCAACCCACACGTAGCTGAATCGGCAGCCTGAGCCTGTGTACGAAGCACCCTCTCGCCCGGTCAGCGCGTTGGCGGATTCATCCGTCGGGCTCCCATCGACGTACCGATTGGAAGTTGACATTTCCGGTGAGTCTGCTGTCGCGCTCCATCATCTTTCGGTCCCAGTGATCGACATTGTATCGCTTGGGCTAGTGGCAGGCGATCGATGGAGTTAGGCTTCTTGCGTGAATAGAATGTACGGATTCGATTGACACCATCTCGGGAGGAAACCCGCCGGAGTCGAGAAGCCCGCTGTCGATCCGAGGCCGAGGCCAGAGCCGCCCTGGGCCAGAAGCATTCCAAGGCGGGCGCCATAGAGCTGCCAGTGACTTTCAAGCTTCCAGGCTTGATCGTCTCAGAGCCGCCTCCTGGCCTGGACCCGGCAAGGGCTGGCGCATATCAAGGAGAGATGCTGTGATCCCGCTGGACTGTCGAGCAGAGCCAGGGACGTGGCATCACAACGCAACTAACCTTGCCCCAGTTCTCGAACTTTTGGTATTCCTTGATGGCATATCGACCGCCAATGCCAACAGCTGCGATGATGGCGAACGAAAAGACGACTTCTCCGGGAATGGGCATTCTGGTCGGGCTGTGGATCAGGCGATGGCAGAATGGCAGAATGGATGGATGGATGGTCAAGACCGGCACCAGAAGCGACGGATTTGCTGTTTGCTTTTCGCCCCATCCGGCGGCTCGATCCAAGGGCGGGTGGTTTCATTCTTTGTGGAGTCACGTGTGTGGCGTGCGTTCTAATCACGTGATTGATCCGCCCCGGTTGGTGCTCTGCGAGATCGAGATGCGACCCACCCGCCGAATTGGGGAGCATATCGGCGCGACGCAGCCGCTGCTCGAGATGGGAGGGGGGCGATGTGCGATCATTGCGAACATTGCGATCATTGCGATCATTGCGATATATTGAGGAACGGCAGAAGGCCAATGAAAACGGCATCACGCAGCGGCGACATCCGGTGCGTCTCACAGCCAGCCAGCCAGCGAGCTATAAAATGCCTCGGCTGGAAAGCACGATTGATGCCCTAATTTAGTCCTCCTCCATTTCGTCTTGGAGTGAAGCCTGAAGGGAGCGCGCTGTGAGTAAGTTGCCCGATAGCCCCACTTCGTTCTCCCGCTTTCGTTTGGCACAGAGCATCGACGGATACACGCGACAGCAGTGTGGGTTCGGCGTCGATTCGGCCGCTCAGCCCTACCTTAGCAAACTGCTCTGCCTCTGCCACAATGTCTGCCGGCACAATCTGGTGCCTGTTTCCTGACTCCTCGCAGATCCAGCTCAGCTCAAGCTCAAAGTCCTTGTCCTTCGCGTCGTCGTGCGCGGTGTAAATGCTGTGTATAGGGGCCAGGAGCACGATCAGTATCAGCAATCTGCGGCAAACACAGCCAGCACGAATCATCGGCAGCTGGAGAGGAGAGCGCGAGGCAAACTTACATGCGTGCACACTCCTTGACCGCCTCCCGGCAGGAGAGCTCAGCAAATTTCAGCTTTTCCAGCTCTGCCTTGGCAACTTGCTTGCCCTTGCCAATGGCGCAGCCGTTGTAGCCCTGATGTACATTCCGCAGCAAGAGAAGGATCGGCGCGGCAGGGTCAGTCGCCAAACGCACAAGCAACCAATACAGTATTTAGGCTGCCGGGAGATTGGCAGTTCGCGCTCACGTACATAGTAGACGCCAGAGGGCTCGATCATGTACAATGAAGGCCCGGATCGGTCGACAATGCTAACGATGGTGCTGATTCCAAAGGGACGAAGGCCGGACGAAAGTGTGTAGGCTTGAACATAGTTGGCGACCCGGTCGATGAGATACTGTAAACAAGCACAGATGCATGCTGGGTGAGTTGTGGATAGGTGTGCGCCAGGACGTCGCATTTTCAAGCACGGCTTGCATGTCGAATGAGGCGCGCTTTTGGCAACCATCCACTGTATCAACGAGCAGAGGGCAGCTCCAGCGCTGCAACCCAAGGGAGAATATGGACGAGGAGCCGCTGAAGCTTCACTGGTTGGGCGTCTTGTCATGCTGGACCATGCCGGCAGAATGGTCTCTCGGAGACATTCACATAGTCGTCTCCCTCCAAATTACCCTGGCCGGAACTGCGGACTTGTAGGTTTCTCGGTAGTTTTGGGCCTCTTCTCTCGCAATGCTTGCCAAAGCCTTGCTATCGGCCAGCAGACCGGCAGAGGCCTATGTGGGTATCCAAAGTCAGATCAACCTTGACCAACGCCAGGGCACATTGGAGCCGTTCGCCTCGCGATCTGTTGAGGGGGGGAGCCCTCCAGAGATATGCCATACCATTCCAGCGTGCAGGTCGATCGTCATGATGCGTCGGTTGGAGCCAGAAACCAACAGCTTTGACTGGATAAGCTTTTCGACAGCAATGACCACGCCATCTTTTGCTCGGATGCCAATGACGGTGCTGGAGAAGGATACCGGAGGAGGAACGGGCTGCTGTCAGCAATGGATGCCCACAGACAGCAAGATCGACATCGCTGAGTGGCGCCGCTCAAGCGACAAGTGTCTGGCGCGAAAGCCACTAACCCGCTGTTTTCGACGGCCTTCATGGCATATTCGACTTGGAAGATCCGCCCATCCGGCGAGTATGTCGATGACGACAGATCGTACTGGTTCCAATCGAAGAGTCCGCAAGTTGGACAGCGAGCTAGCGTCAGGTTCGGTGCACCGGCGATTCGGTGGCAAATGCAGGACTGGGCGCCGCACTTGCTCGGCTGCAGCAGGCTCGCAACTTACACCCGTTCCGATGGAGCTCATCTTGGCGCTGGATTGAAGACAGATGGGCGAGACAGCGACGGGCACCGTCTCGTCCATGCTTCTGCGGCATCGGCGCCGGACCCTGGCTTGCATTCGAGCCAGTGTCGCTCAGACACCCTGGACGAAAGCGGATCACGTGTCTTATGCAGCCCTAGAAGAGCCCTAGCACAACCCTAGCAAAGCCCTAGGGCTGTGTCGGCGCGTTGATTGGTCCTCTGGCGATGCTGTTCATTGCCAGATCCATCTCGGGCGTGAGCCGGATCGGCCAGCTGCAGCAGAAGCAACGAGCCTGGAACACCGCCGGCGATATCACTGACGACACAGCATGGCATCGGTCCTGGAAATCGAGTCCCAGGAGTAAGATCGACAGCGACCGCACCGCAACAGGCCCCATATGCGAGGCTGGACATGGGAGGAAGCGATGCTAAACCTTTGCGGCTCTGGGACAGTGTTATCCGCCTGATCGAGCAGTTTCTCAAGGAAAACAACCTGCTGAGGACGCTGCAGACGTTGCAGGTGAGGTCCTCGTCGGCAAGCGCAGCTCCCGCAATGACTCGGACGGGCACAGCAAAGCACCGACTGGCAGATCGCATTCTGGCCTCGGCATGTCGCAAAGTTGCCGAGACAGCTCCAATCTCATGGCTGCCTTCTGACGGGATCTCTTTGAAATGTCGGCGCCAGGAAGAGTCATCCATCACCCTCAATACAGTCGACAGCATCCAGACCTTCACCTCCGAGATCCTCCAAGGCCACTGGGATGTCGTCCTGCGAACCATCTCGACCCTCAAGATTCCGCAAAAGAAGCTTATCGATTTACATGAGCAGGTATATCACAGCTCCATATGCTCGAGTGCATTATTGTGGCTACATCCAACCCCCAAGCTTGCCCACTGCCTGCTCGCTGCTCGATGCTCGCTCACCTCGCATGCTGCTGCCGTTTTGTTCTCAGATCGTCCTGGAACTCATCGAGATGCGGGAGATTGGCGGCGCGCGATCTCTTCTGCGGCAGACCGACCCCATGCAGCTCCTTAAGGAACAACAGCCCGATCGATATTTGCATTTGGAGCAGATGCTCTCTAGATCCTTCTTTGACGAGAAGGAGGTAAGGCCATATTCGTGTGCAGCTCAGGATCGTGCTGGCACGAGCGGACAGGGCGAATCGAAGGAGGGAGGCTTGTCAGGCTAGATTTGTGTCAGTTTACAAATCGCCAGGTGCTCTCAAACCAGAGCCGGTCGCTTGGTAGGGACCAAAGTCGATATGGCCATCCTGACACTGCACCTGCCGCCCCTATCTTGTCTATGTCGCAAGGCCTATCAGGGCTCGTCGAAAGAGAAGCGGCGACAGAAGATTGCCCAGGCGCTGGCCAACGAGGTCACCGTCGTTGCCCCATCGCGACTCATGGCGCTGCTGGGCCAGGCGATCAAGTGGCAAAACTCACAGGGGCTACTGCCCACCGACTCGGCAGCCTTTGATCTCTTCCGCGGATCTGTTCCGGTCGCGAAGGTTGAGGACGACACCCCGCCAACCCAGTCGTTCAACACCATCAAGGTAGTGGGACTTTGCGTGGCCGAGCAAATGCGGGACCGATCGCAATGCTATTTGCTACTCGTTCGCTGACCATCGCACCATCCCTGCAGTTTCCCAAGAAACAGCATCCTGAATGTGCTGCCTTTTCGCCGGACGGGCAGTACTTTGTTACCGGCACTTTGGATGGGATGATCGAGGTCTGGAACTATATGACCGGAAAGCTGCGAAAGGATCTCAAATATCAATCCGATGGGAATGTGATGCTGATGGACAAGGCTGTCCTGTGCCTGAGCTTCAGCCGCGACAGTGAATTGCTGTCGTCCGGATCGGAGGATGGATCAATCAAGGTGGGTATTACTTCTCTGTTCTTGCAAGGCGCCATGATGCTCTTTCTGCGCACTGTGTGTGCTGAACTGTTTATTCTTGATGTACACACAGGTGTGGAAGGTGCAAACAGGACAGACCGCAAAGCGATTCCCCAGCGCACACAGTCAAGGTGTGACGGCGGTGATGATGAACAAGGCCGGAACAGAGGTGCTCTCGGGATCGTTCGATGCCACTGCTAGGTCTGTACCGGACGAGCGGCACGATCACCGGTGGAGTTCCTGATATTCCTGCGGTGTGATTTATTGTACTGTCCCTGCGAGCTTGGTCTCCAGGCTGGGTGATTTGTCAGAAGCCAAAGCCACAATGTATCGCCTCTGCCTCCGATCACATCTATGTGTTTGCATGGACGGCTAGGGTGGGTCTACTCATGATCGCGGAACTGACTTTGCTGCGTCGATTGTTCCTCGCCTTTGGCTGCAGGATCCATGGAATGAAATCGGGTCGAATGATCAAGGAGTTCCGAGGCCACACGTCTTATGTGAATGACGCGATTTACTCTGTGGACGAGACTCGGATTATCACAGCAAGCAGCGACGGAACTGTCAAGGTAGGATGTCGCGACAGCAGCGCAGCAGAATGAACCGGCTGTCGAACACACTTCAGGCAGCATCGCCGTCGCGCCGTTGCGTTCTTGGTTCGTTTGCGGACCCTTGCGTACTTCCATTTAACCGCATGCTTCGTGGGGGTGGGGAACAGATATGGGACTACCGAAACTGCGAGTGCCTGTTCACCGTGACTCTCCACGATGGCAAGGCGGTGTCCAGTAAAGTGCAAGGCGCAAGCGTCACGAAGCTTTCGCAGATGCCCCAGAGCATCGACCGCTTTGTCGTGTCCAACAAGAGTGGCTTCGTCTATGTGCTGTCGCTCACTGGCCAGGTGGAGAATGCGTTTAGATACAAGAATCCAAAGGCTCTTCCCACAGGCCAGAGCGATGCGAACCCACCCGAGGTTGCCTTTGTGTCCATGACGATATCTGCCAAGGGCCAGTATGTATACTGCCTTGGTGAGGACAATCGGCTCTACGCTTTCCAGACAGACACAGGTGTTTTGGAAGCATCTTTGCAGGTAATCGGAGCAAAAGATCCTCCTGGATGACGATTGGCACCGCAATGGGCACCGGGATTGGCACCGCAGCTCCGAGCGACTTGGGTAGCGCTATTGTTTGGCATTCGAATGGTTCTGGCTAACCTTGGCCTCGTCCTTGCACGGCAGCTCTCGTCGGCGGAAGTGATCGGGATGGCACAACATCCATATTCCAACATACTCTCGGCATTCGATGATGGCGGGGTTGTGACGTTCTGGAAGTGAGAACGCTAAGTGCAGCTGTGCCATTGTTTCAGACTGGCGATAATAGAGTTGCATATGCCGCTTCCCTGGTCTGTATTTTGCGTGGCAAAAGAACCCTCCATCAACCGAGCAAGTTGTGTGAGATACCGGTGACCACAGAGTCGAAATCACATCATCACTCGTTGTGGTCCAACAGCGATCTTAGTGCTGGCGCTCTGGATGGTCGGCGGCGGCGGAGACGACCTTGCGCATATCGCCCTCGATCCACTTCCGCGCGAAATGAACAGTCGTCGAAGACAAAAAAAATGTGTGTGTATTCAAGATATAGATGGTAAACGTCGTTCCTGAACAAAAAATCCTCACATTTGTGAACGCCGTATGTTGCACTGCTCAAGTTCACCTGGAACTCAACAGCAACGGGCCACCAATCCAGTTTCTGAGACTGTTGTTGCATCTCCATTCAATCCATCTATGGCTCTCGGAGCGATAGAGGAAAGTGGGCGAATCTGCGTTACTGAGTCTTGCGGTGGCTCTTGGAAGGCTTGCGGTGAGATGGCTTGCCATCGTGGCCACCATGTCGCCCGTGATCGCCGTGATCGCCGTGATCGCCGTGATCGCCGTGATCGCCGTGGCGTCCGTGACCACCATGACCACCATGGCCACCATGATCACCATGACCACCATGACCACCGTGACGACCATGATCACCATCGTGTGGATGGCGATGTCTGCGATGATCGTGACTGGAGATGCGATGTGTTAATCGACAGCACCGAGGAAAGCATGCGCTCTTGCTGTGTACGACGCAACGTACTCGTGATGGTGATGATCATCATCATCATCGTCATCGTCATCGTCATCGTCATCATCGTCGTCATCATCGTCATCATCATCATCATCGTCGTCATCATCATCGTCATCGTCATCATCATCGTCGTCGTCGTCGTCGTCGTCGTCATCGTGATGACCGTGATGACCATGATGGCCGTGATGGTCGTCCGACTCGGACTTCTTGGAGTTGGTGTGGACAAGGCCAGAGTCCTGGAACATCAGTGCGAGTCCGCTGGCACCGCGCTTATCCAGGGCTTCAACGGCGCTCTCGCCGTTCTGCGCCGGGACAGGGGTGGCGACCACAATCTGGGCTGAGGAGCAGAGACGGAAAGAGCACCAGTCGCGTGTTATCTCGTGGTGGCTCGCAGATATACCAGAGAATGGCCAATGGCACACGTACCAGCCAGAAGAACAGTCGCAGCCAAGTGGATCAGCTTCATTTTGTGTAGGACAGATGGCTTGGTTGGTCGCGGTGCGATGGCGAAAAAACCAGTACTGCCGCCCCACCCCTGTCGTTAAATACTTGATGGAGCGTTCTCAGCGCTCAAAGCGCCGGTCCACGTTCCTGCCTCGACGGCCAATCGCGCAGGGCGGGTCTATTCAGCGTTGGCGGGAAAAAATGGATCACCACACCGAATCAAGCACGCCAGCGCCGCCGTCGTCGACTGGCCATCGCTGTGGCGAAAGTCCATCGATCCGACTCGCTCGGCTTGCCCGGGTGCGTGCTTGCAGCGGAGATCGCCCGTTCCCCGTGCGGAATTGCGCATATCGGTCGGAAAGCGCAAGGTCGAGCAGTCGATCCCGGCCATGTGTTGGCCATCCACTCCATCCCCGTGCACATGCCATCCCGCCTCTCAAGCCCATTCGCTGCTCGGCGGCTGGGGCTGCGGCTGTGGCTGCGGTTGGCCCTGACCACGGCTTCCTGAGGGTCTCGCCCTTTCCCACGGAATGCTCCATTTGGATCGAGACCTGGCGGGATTGGTGAGCTCATCGCAATCACCCATGTGCGTGCATGCTCCGCTTCGTTGTCGGGGGGAGCAGATCTCCTCGCTTGACAACATAGCGACGTGGCTTGTGTGAATCTGAATGTGATCGTCGGTGACTCTGGAAAACAGTATACTTGCTATTTGAGGAGGGGGAAAACAAGCAATCGATCGCTGGCCGGTGCGGCAGTGAGACCGACAAAAGCACGGATGCTGCGTCCGCACAAGTGTGGAGCAACCACTCTATCGCCTTCCCCTGAGCGAGAGCCCCCGCAGTCAAAAGGCACCTCGGAGGATAGTCGTGTGTCTATGGTGAATCGGCGAGTATCTAACCAGAACGCCTTGAAGTGCTAGGCCGCAGTCGACCCAACTGCTGTGGCCAGAGCGCGGCCCCGCAAAGCCTTCAGAGATCCTTCTGAGGTAGTTGAAACGGTACCCCGGCCGTCTCGGCGTTCATATTGGCTTCTATTTGATCCCACTTTGAGTCCTTTCTTCGATGCTCTGTAAAGCCGATAAGCGTCATGTACCAAGCGATCCGACGTTGGGTGTGGTAAAACAAATGCGTTAGCACTACTAGAGATCAGCACTACTGGAGATCAGCACTACTGGAGATCAGCACTACTGGAGATCAGCACTCGGGCAGGAACGCTGAGCTCAATTCCGTTGGGCGTGCAGACCTTTCAAAGACTGAGGTATCGCGCAGTCGTCTGTTTTCTTGGTCGACGGTGCCGGTGCGACTGATCCACGAGGCTCAGTCGATTCCCACACAGGCTCGACGGCTTTGTTGAGTCCAAGCATTGGGGAGTCGGGCACGGCCGCCGACATTGCGATGCTGATGTGGTTGCTCGTCTGTGGCGTGAGTATTGGCTTGGAGGCCACGCAATAGTCCAGACTATCAGTCCAGAAGTGCGAAATCTGGGCTTGAATGGTCGGCATGATTATGTACAGGACGGCGCAGATCGGGAGAAAGATCCATTCGAGCGCATTCCAGAAACAGCGAGAGGACGACAGGCGCGGTCGCTTGCCCAGTTTTGGTGCCCCATTCTGGATATGGACGTTGATGAAATCGGACTGCCATCTGGCTATCCCGACCCAGTGGTGGTACTTTTCAAAGCAGACCAGCGTGCAGATGAAAGGCACGGTGGCAACCAGTCGCATCCAACCGGCAACTGCAATCGACTGCTCGACGTACGGGTGCAGCGAACGATCAAAGAGCAGCGGCATCACAAAGCTACCAATGCTTTTGGGGCCCGATGGAATCGTGACTGTGGTGATGAACACCATCAGGATCGTGTGGGTCATCAAGACGTGCGCCTCGAGGACTCGATGTAGAAGTACAAGTAGCTTGGCCATCGAAAGCGATTCGTGGGACGGATCTTTGAGCTTGTCGTGCGCGAGCTCTTCGGATGACTGCTGCTGGTTGAGAAGCCACGAAATAGCACGACGCAGGGTGTATCCCGTATCGAGCGATCCCCAGAGATGGCGCTTTCCCTGGCCGTAGCGGGCGAACATGGTGCCGAGATAGCTCGCTCCCTGAACGTTACACTGTGACGCCGGCGAGTAGATGGGCTGAACGTGGAGCTGGCCGCCCGTGGCAAAGAAGCACTTGAGAAACATATGCATATCTTCGCCAATGGCCTCTGGTCCTGGGTCCCAGAAACCCGAGCGTCTCGCAAGGTTCATCGACACCGAGTACGCCGAACATGGGACCTTGACAGATGAGGCCTCGTACAGATTCGACATCACGGCCGTTGCCCATATGTTGTCGGATGTCCGGACGATCAAGGGCACACTGCCTGCATTTCTAGGCGACGCAACCGAGTGGTCATGCCAAAGCCGAGATGCCTGTTAATGGCCAGTCGCTGTGACGCCCTCCACCTCGAATCCATTGCTCATATCAATCTCCATTTTGACGGTTGCACCTCCGTTTGGGGATCGGATGCGGTCACGTCCGCCAGCCGCCCGTCTGCCTGATCCCCTGCGACTCAAACTGGGGCTGACACTCTACCTATCGAATATTATGCTTGTCGCAAACATCATCCTGTCTCGCCGATCTTTTGGCGCAACAGCATAGTGATACGTGAGGGCGGTGAAGTAGTCTTCGGCAAAGCATGTGTCGGCATCCATTATGGTGATGATGACGTGGTCGGTGCCTTCGGTGAACTTTTCGGCCATACGTCGTGAGGCCCACGAAACATTGCTCGACTTTCCACGGATTTCGCCCGGAAGCATGGCTGGATGCATTGTATAGCATATTTCACGGAAGGACGAGTGGAACTTGAGAATCAAGTACTCAGCCTTCTTCAGGCAGCCTTGCTCGGCGCCTTCCATCGCCAGACAAACCTGCAGTGGGTATCGCCGAGTCATCAGCGAGATAAAGAAAGACGATGCCCAAAGCCAGGTGTATA
The DNA here is from genome assembly GCF_025602895.1 of Polychytrium aggregatum. NCBI lineage: Eukaryota > Fungi > Chytridiomycota > Chytridiomycetes > Polychytriales > Polychytrium > Polychytrium aggregatum. The sequence continues at coordinate 282,608 of NW_026516254.1, forward strand.
TTTGGGTGAACGAGGTGAGACCGAGGCCCGGTTATCGAGCGATCTCGCTTGTGCAGCGCCAGCAGGCGAAGAAAGACACTTGCCTGATACTGCATGCGGGCGAGCGAATGACTCGCCAAAATCGAGAGCGTCTCCTTCAGGGTCTCAATATCCTCGCAGTAGTTCGGCAGGATGATAACGTGGCGGATCTGCTCAAACACCAAATCGGCGCGCTTGGTATCGATGGAGGTTTCCCGGCAGTATCGTTCGTACCAGTTGGTGGACGAGTGCAACCTGGACGCCCGATAGACCCGGTAGACTCCCCAGGCTGTTCTGACGGTGTTGCAGACAAAGAAACCGTTGAGGATGAGGAAGACCGAGGAAAATAGCGTTGGTGCGTAGAATGGCCCAAAAAGCGCAAGACCGCATGTAAGCAGCAACCAGACGCCCGGCACGCGCTGCAGGATGCCCCGCAGAGCGCTTTCGGAGAGGAGTGCTGGGCTCGACATTAGATGATGTTGGGCAGGGACCGTGGGAATCGAACACGAAGATGGCTGTTGAGGCAAGATCGAGCGTCACGCTGATATCGACGCAGGTGGTTGCAGTAGAGTTCAAGGCACTGAAGCACAGCACAATCCGATGGGGGGGGGAGAACGTGGACACCAAAGCCAGGTCGCCGACAACAGCGCAGAGGACGTGATAAAGCGGGTCGGAGCAGCTCTCGGCAGATGCCCGCGATGATGTCGGCTCCAATGCCTCCGAGAGCGCGATGACTCAAAGGCAAGAAAGCGCGCGTTGCGAAGGGAACCGGAGGGTCAAATGGCGGGAGCACCGTCAAAGAAACCACATCCAAAGTGACCGGAAGAGAAGGCGATCATTCAACCCCCGGCGACCAGAGCGGAGACGGTCGAGACCGCGAAACGGAGGAGAGACCGGGCTTGGCACGGCCCGGATGCGCGAGCTCTCAGAATGGTTCATCTAGCGCAAGATTTGCAGAGTGGCCCAATCGGGGCTATTGCAGCGCCGCCAAGGAGAGCACACATATGTGATGCCCAGCACAGTTGTGTCGGATCTTTGCCTTGGGGCCCGTCGTTGCGATCGGCAGAGCCAGGGATCCTTGCCTTGGGCCGCCCTTGCGATCGTCACTCTGCAGAGCCATGTTGTTCACACGCGTCACCCATATTCCAGGTCACTCATCTCTTGATCCACACAACATCATCGTGAATGCACTGGTCGTTGACGAGGACAGTGGATCACGGATCGCCAAAAGCACACCTGCAAGAAGCCCCCCCCCACCGCCCACGGAGCGGAAGAAGCGTCCAATCGCGACGATCCCCGCTCGTCACCTACCCACTCCAGGAACACTACAATCTGAGATGGCGTTTCGGCTTGCACTTCAACACCACGGACGATATAGACATTCCTGCTCACGGCGATACTGTTGGCCCCACTCCCGAGATCCAAGCGAAGCAGATCTAGTGTATTGCAAATAGAGCCAAGAGTTTATCGACCAAAAGCCGAGCCAGTCAGGCATCGGCACCGGATGTCAGTCGTTTTCAAGCTATGGAAGAGAAGCCCCAAGTAGGGACGCCCAAAGTTGGGAGACCTGTGCAATATCTTGTACTGGACACGGCGGCGCAGTCTGTGCGGAAGGCGCATGTCACTCTAAGAAAGGATGGCGTACTCGTTGGGTGCGAGGTAGTAGTTGAGGCAGGTGCCAAAGGTGAACTTGGGCAGGCTGGCGTAGAACTGGTCATAAGTGGCATTGAGGGCGTCAGTCAAGCTGCGAACAGGAGGATCGGCGCTAGGCTGGATAGCCGACCAGGGCTGCCGGCAAGTCTTTCCCTTGCAGGTTCGGAGGACGTTCAAAAGAGCATCAAGGCGATTCAGGAGCTGAGGGCTGGTCTGGTTGAAGGCGTTGGTGAGCTGGTACGGGTCCTTTCTCATATCGTAGAACTCGTGCTCGCCAGTGCACCAGGTGGAGTAAAGCAGATCGTAATCCTTGCCGTGCAGGCGAACAGACTTGTAGGCGTTGGTGTGAGGAGGCACGACGTAGGTGGAGTTCTCGATGAAGGCATCGCTCCAAAACTCGACATCAAACGCCTCGGGCGAATGGAGGTCGGCAAAGGTGGGGCCGCACTTGTCATGGTGGGTGTAGTCACTCTCGAGAACAGGGATGGACGCGGCGTCCAGATCATCTGGAATGGGGAGACCGGCAAGTCTCAGGACGGTGGCGGCAAAGTGCGTGTGGGTAGAGACAGCATCGCGCTGCTGGTTCTTGGCAACTCCGGGGCCACGAATGATGAAGGGGATGTTGATGTCTTCCTCGTAAGGAGTTTGCTTGCCTGAAACGCAAACGGACATGTCAGTCACGGCTGTTTGTGTGGTTGATTGCTGGCAAATGAAGATCGCCACAGGAGATACATACCAGCATACAGGCGATGGGCACCCAGATGATAGCCGTTGTCGGTGGTATAGATCAAGTAAGTGTTGTCGAGCTGGCCGTTGGCTTCGAGACGGTCAATGACACGAGCAACGAGCTCATCGGTGGCCTGGAGAGAACGGAGACGGTTGCGGTAAAGCTCGTCCAGGTCATCAATCTGCTGGTCGGTGAGAAGAGGGAGATTCTGGACCCAGGAGACCTTGTCCTGGACGGCGGGATTGAAGTTGGGGCGACGAGGAACCTTGACGTCGTTAAACAGGTTGCGGTGACGCTCGGCGGGGACAGGGGGAGTGAAGATGGTGCCGTTCGGGGTGATGTAAACCTCCTGATGAGGGGCCGTGGGGGAGATGACGAACAGGAAGGGCTGGGTCGAGTTGGCAGCGAGCTGGTCGATCAGGGCAATCGACTTGTTGGAGATGACATCGGTCTGGTACTGGCCAGTCAGGCGCTCCAAGGGTCCGTTGTTCAGGGAGAAGATGGGGTCGTTGAACAGGTAGATGTTGGGAGCGACGAGAGGTTCCCAGTGATCCCATCCCTTGGGGGCTTGGTGGAGAGTGGTGCTGACACCGTTGATGAACTTGCCAATGTAGTGGTTGCGGTAGCCGGCGTTCTGCAGCCAAAGGGGGAGGTAGCTGTCATCAACCTTTTGGCTAATGAACTTGGTGTACGAGCCTGGCAGATGCGAGAGCAAGATCAGATACCGAGAATGCGATGTTGGAACAGCCACTGAGCAAAGGGTAGGCCATAGGACCGCAGCCGCAGGGGCGACTGAAGCAAAAGAGCATGCGAGAGTATGCCATTGCACAAATGCAGAGCAACGAGGGTGCTTACCGTGCGGAGGGCTCTCATCGGTGACGTTGTGGTTGTGGGCAAACTTGCCGGACCACAGCGAGACGCGCGAAGGACAGCAGGTGGCGGTGGTAGTGTAGTAGCGTGTGAACTCGGTGCCCTGCTGCAGAAGCGTCTTCTGGATGTTGGGCAAGTAGTTCAGAGAGTCGTAGTGCAAATCCTGGTCATCCGTGAGAAAGAGGATAAAGTTGGGTTTCTGCTGCTCGGCCGCGACGAGGGAGGTGGCAGCAGCGAGCAGGGCCGGAAAGGCGAGGAAGATGGTGGACTTCATTGCGAGTACAGGGCAAGAGCAGGTTGTTGAGGGTCTGCGGGGCGGGTCTCGGCTGATGGATGGCTTCGACGGAGGGGCAAACGAAGAAGTATTTATCCCACTCATCGGCTTGCTCGCGTGGGATGGGCTTGTAGTCGCAATCATACAGCCATGGACGATGGTGCGATTGTGGACAAGGCGGATGTCGCCACTGCCCTGGGCTTGACCTGCCAGAGGAATGGACGTATCGCCACGAGGCTGGTTTCAGGCTCGTGCGGGAGCGGAACCGAAAGGCGGTGCCGGCTGCTCGGCACAGCAAAATCAACGCGGCAAGAGGACAAGGCCGAAATGGCGTCAGTCGAACAAGAGGATAGCGCCAGGCGACAGCCACGGGGCGGCAACAGAAGGACCAGGCGCAACGGCGACGAGCCAGAAGGAGCAATGGAAGCAACCTTGGAGAGCGAAGGACATGACGTAACCGGTCTGAGGGCAGCAAGTCCCGCCCGGTCGCATGGCAGCCACATGGCGTGGGGAATGGGAAAGGTGTCTGCCGGTGAGTCCAGTGATTGGCCTTCGAAGCAATACGGGCTGGGGACAAGCTGAATGGATGGTTGGACGCGCTGGAGTCTACACCAAGGACTGAGGAGTGGATTGAGGAATACATCGACGAGAAACGGGCAGCAGTGCCCAGCAAGCAAAACGTGGCTCACAGTCGAGGCTCGTGCTAGCGGAGAACCTGTGGAGAGGGTTCAGGCGAACCGAGCGAGACGAAAGTCTTGCCTGTGGGGGGGGGGCAACATGGAGATCCGCAACGGCCGGAATAGCCATCGGGTCGAGCAGCAAGCGGGGCAGAGGATTCGGGCAACAACAAACTTGAATGTATTTGTGAGCAAAGAAAGCACAAAAAAGGAAAGGGAAGACGAAGGCATGGCCACGCATGCAGTCAAGGTTTTGATTTTGGAAGATATGGAACAATGCGATGGTTGACGAATGAACAGCGGAGAAGAAACGAAAGAGAAGTGGAGAGGCTGACAGAAAGATATGAGGGATCATAGGTTGAACTGATTGCTCCAGTCAATGGAGAGATGCAATGATGACAATGTTGAGATGTGTGCTTGAAGTTGATGCATGGCTTGTGTTGAGTGAAGATTGACGGCCAGGACGTTGCTCTGGTATCAAGAGCCAGTCGCAGCTGAGAGATGCAGAGTGATATCATATCGAGTCCGGGGACTCGATAGGGAGAGGTTGTGGAAAGGGGAGGGGTGAAGCAGTTGATATGGAGTGGCACCAGGAAATCATTATGTGGCATTATTCCGGTGCTCATCCAGACGACTCGTCGCCTTCGTTTCTGTCGGCAAAGACCATGGTGGCAGCCATGACACCGCTGCCGGTGACCGCCGAAGCCGAGACCTTGGATGTCCGCACGTCAATGTTCTGCCAGAAGACAAACTCGTCGTCGGCATAGACCAGCCGGGACTCCACCAGCGCGCCGGCAAGCGCCTCTGGGTGGTTGCGCAGGTGCGGTGTGCTGCTCAGGACGGGCACGCCCGTGCTGCCATGCGACATGAACCGCAGCAGCGGCGCCAGCGACACCGCAAAGTCGTACTTCTCGGTGACCACAAAGCTGCGGTACTCGGTCAGGATCTTGGAGATGTTGCGGTACTTTTCAAAGTTGATCAGCGGCTGCTGCTGCCGCGACGACGACTTGCTGCGCGGCTTGGTCATGGCCGGGTTGCCGTCCATCAGGAAGGTAATGTCCTTCATCACCATCGGGAAGAACGGCACCGCCGGTCCGCGCACCTGCGCCAGGGCCTTGCGGTAGTTGCGCATGTTGCCGCTGGGGTCCATGAGCTTCTCGAGCGTCTCGAGGGCGGCAATGTGCTTGGACGAGACCGCCTCCCAGGTCTTCTTGTGCCGCTGGACAGCCGGCGTCAGGAGGCCGCTCACGATGAAGAAGGCCGTGTGGAAGTTGTTGAAGTCGATGCAGTACTTTGCGATCTGGATGAACCGCTCGATGACCTGGCGGCGGACGTTGAGGGTGCCGATCGAGCAGATCTCGAGCGCGACCCAGTTGCGGATCTGCAGAGGGAGGAATAGGTGCGCGCGGATCAGCAGGGTGGCGATGGGGTGGAGCGAGGAGTGAAGGGTGGCGGCGATGGAGTGATGGGGTGAAGGGTGGCGGCGATGGAGTGATGGGGTGAAGGGTGGCGGCGATGGAGTGATGGGGTGATGGGTGGCGGCGATGGCGCCGGCGAACCATGGCGCTGTCCATGATGCTCGGCTGCCATGATGCATGGTGTCGCCCAGCTGCCCAGTCGCTCCGCACTTGCCCGCATCCCACACTCGCCGCACTTGCCGCACTCGCCACTTACCATGTTGGCCCGGCGCGCAAACAGGTCGATCTTGCCCGGCACCGCCTCGGGGCCGCTCGCCAGCCCGTCCCGGAGCCCGTCCTTGGCCTCGCCCACCAGTCGGGGTTCGCGCAGCTTGGCCACATAGTCCGGGAACGTGATCGCCGCAAACGACAGCGCATCGACCGCAGTCAGATATCGTGCATAGTCGCGTGCATCGCCCGTCGTCAGGATCGGCGACAGGTCCAGGAGGTTGGGCGAGTCGGTCCGGGGAAAGTGGCAGCTCGTTGGGCCGAGCCGCTGGACCATCGACGCCAGGCCGCTGCCGCCGTGCGCATCGATCATGTCGAGATGGACGGCAAACGGCGTGTTCTTGCGCTTCATGGCAAGACTGACGGCCTGCGTGATGCATGTGCGGCGGATGCGGTCGGCCTCGCTCTTGAAGCCGTCGCCCCAGACGATGGTCAGGAACTCTTCGAGCTTGTGGCGGAGATCGGCGTCGTTGGCAAAGTCCTCGTACTGCAGCTTGACCCAGCGCGCGAGCACATTCAGGACCCTGGCAGACGGGTGGCAGGCAGACGGATGAGTGATGGCAGATGGATGAGTGATGGCAGATGGATGAGCGATGGCAGATGGACGAATGAGCGATGGCAGTGCGAGGCAGGCGTGAGTCTCAGCCTTCGGCGCACAGGTTGCCGGCGGTGGTTTCGAGGCAGGATGCGAGGGCCACGGAGACCGCCGTCTCGGTCGGCCGCAGTCCATCCCAGCCGCTCGCTCGACCTCCCACCTGCTCGCTCGACCTCCTACTCCCGCGACACATCACTGTCTCTCGCCGTACTCACTTGCGCTGGATCGGCGTCTTCCAACGGTGAAAGTACTCCATGTCGTCGGTGCTCGCGTTGGGCGGCGGCTCAATGTCGTAGCGAGCCTCGAGGTTGTCCATCAGGTCCTGCGAGCTCATGAAGAAGCCGTGATTGTGGATCATGCAGTCGACAAACTCGAGGTCTGGTCGTGGGAGGGTCAGCAGTCGAGAGCCGTGTGTCAGCGAGGCGAGCAGACCCAGTCTGGTGTTGGAGCAGATTGGTCGCATGGCTCCCACTCGGCCGACACATCCGCGGGCCGGCCTCCGCTCCCACAACAACCTGCGCCCGTTGCTTACCCTGCAGGTTCTCGTCGGCGAGGCTGACCACGAGCTTCTCGACCGTGGCGGCGACAATCACAATCTTGCCGGCAACAATCTCCATGATCTTGATGTCTTGCTTTCCCTCGCTGAGATGCAGCATGTTGTCTCGCACCTGGATGACGCCAGAGTACTCTTCCTTGTCGTCGTCGGCTGTGGCGGAGGGATCGGGCCAGGCATCAGCATCGAGTCAGGCATCAGCATCGGGCCAGGCATCAGCATCAAGCCAGGCATCAGCATCGGGTCAGGTCACTCCTCGTGCACTCCATCGTCGGCTGTGTCGCCGCTGCCCCGCTGTGCTCACCAGTGTCATACGACAGCTTGCCGTTGTTGTACATGCCGATGCGCTTGCCGCGGCTGTTGACTGTCGGGATCTTCTGCGCTCCCTTGCGGCCAATCACTCGCATCGACTTGAACGCCTTGGTCGCCGGCACCGTGCTCTCCTCATCCGACGTGATGTCTTCCTTGCGGGAGAGATCCAGCCCGCGAGGCCCGGCATACAGCGCATAGTCGCTGGGTCGCTCGACATCGCTCTCGGTCAGGCCGTCGTCCGACGGCTCGATGCGCTGGCTGGCGCTGCGGACGTTCTCCATCTCCGAGTCCGAGGCGTTGCGGAAGACCCCGAGCCGCTCCGTCGACTTGAACCGGTTCGGGAACAGGAAGCGGCGCTGGTTTGCTCCGGCAGAATTTGCCGCATTGCCGGAGGTGTTCAGCGACTGGCGCGAGCTCGACGACCGCAGCGCTCGCAGTCCCGAGATGCTGGCTTTCTTGGACAGCTGCTTGACGGCGTTGCCAAAGCCAGCGCTGTTGCTGCGGCCCAGTGTGCCGTTGGACGACGTGGTCGGCGACGGGACGCTCTCGACATCGGCAAGGTCGACTGAGGGCTGCGGGAGCGACTCGTCACTCGACGCGGCAGGTCCCGCCGGCATCTGGAAGGGGAGGTCGATGTCGAGCGAGTCCTGGATGTTGTTGGAGCGGCGGCGGCGCGACAGGTGTCCCTCGGCGACCTGGCCAACGGGCTGGACGGTCTCGTTGACCATCTGCGACCAGCGGTTGGTGTTGGGAATCTCCTGCTCCTGGCTGGGGAGATTGACACCCCAGGGCTCGTTGCTGACGACGCGCAGACGGACGCCTGTGGCGGAGGGCTTCTGGAGGATCTGAGAATTTGAGCGGGGGCGCGAGGCTTGAATATCACGAGTATGAGATGATTGTGGAGGGAGGTTAGAACGTTGTAAATCGTCATGTCATACCTTGTACAGCACCATCCGTCTACTTACAATAGCCGCTTTGGGATGAGGTCGATGGAATCGGGGCTTCAGGAGCCGGTGGCTTTGTCGAATGAATGTGGTGTCGAGATGTCAGAGATGTGTTTGGCTGTGAGTCGGCCTGCGAGCGATGGCTGCCACATCGACACAAAATGTGCCGTCGCGATGTCGCCGAGCACACCACTGTCGGCTCTGCCCGATTGACTTACCGCCAGAGGTGCCTTCTTGGTGATGCGCACGTCGATCTCGGGAAGCTGCGGCGGTGCATCCGAGGCAACCCGTCGGTGCCGTGACTCGGAGCCGTCGCGCGAGTATTCGGAGGCGGGGTTTGAGTCTGAAGTCTGTCGGAGCATGTCGAGGCTCCGCTGGGTGCGCTGCACCTCCGAGTCGGTGCTGTGGGTCAGCCGCGACGAGGCCCGAGAGAAGAACGACTCGTCGTCCGAGGACATGGACTGCAGCGACTTGCGCTTGTCAACACTCTGTGTGAGCTGGTTGAACTTGTAGAGGAGACGGGCACCGACTGTTGGAGCAGCCAGGGACGGCGTGTCGGAGGACAGAGTGCCGAGCATGCAAAGTAGAGCCGCACGAGCGGAGGGCAGAGCGAGTCAGAAAGAGAGGCAGCATGCGGGCGGCAGGCCAGAATGGGCGACGGACGATACTGCGTGCCATGGACAGCAGCCGGTCGAGCACACTCGACACACCCAGCACTCACAGGAGCGGCGCTTGTTGGATGTGCTGTTGTCGCGGCCGAGGTTGACCGAGCGGTGGCTCTCCATCGAGCTGCGGGCCGAGGTGGGCGATGGCGGCGGCTGGTCTCGGGCGTCGGCCATGGAAAAGTAGCTCTGGTCGGCGAGAGGAGGCTTTTCGGCTTTTTCTGCAGTCAGGAGGCAGGCGGGAGGCAGGTGGGAGGCAGAGATGGTGGGATGATGGCGAAGTGATGAGTGGGTGTGTTGGCGGAAGGATACCTCCGAGCGACCGACGATGCTCTCCTGCAGACAATGTTATGTTTGTCCCGGCCCAGGCAGCGTTCAGCACTGCACCATTCGGCACCGATTCGGCACTGCACCCATCTGGCACCGATTCGGCGATGCCTCCCACACTGCATTCCGCACGGCGCCCGCCGCACCCAGCCAGGCACTCACTTGGGACAAACGTCGGCTTCAGGATCTTCCAGCTAAACTCCACAAAGTTCAGCAGCGCGTTGGCAAACAGCTGCGAGTTTGAGATCAGCGAGCTGTAGATGGCCCGGGCATCGTGCCACTTGCCGAGCTCGGGGTCCCACTCGCGCAGCTTGATGACGTCCCGGAGGATGCCCGAGGCGCCTTCCCACACCAGCACCGAGACCTTCTCGTACTCGGTCAGGGTCGTCTTGTCGGTCATGTTCTTGAGGATCTGGTCGTTGTGGGTGGTGATGATGGCCTCGATCAGCGACGTCAGGTAGATGGACGCCTGGATGATCTGGGCCACCAGCGGCGAGGCGTCGTCGCGGGAGCCGAGGGGCGTGCTGGGCCGCGAGTCCTTGGGATCCTTGGACGGCTTCTTGGGGGTCAGCAGGATGTACGGCGTCTGCAGCAGGATGTTGAGAACCTCGGTCTCGACGTGGGCAAAGGGATTGGCGCCCTTGGGCAGGGTCTGGGAGGAACGGCGGTGGGGAGGAACGGCGGTGGGAGGAGCGGCGGTGAGGAGGTGAGCAACCGAGCATGGTCATGAGTGAGTGGGCGAACGAGAGCGAGGATGTGGGATCGCCGGAGCGACAGACGGTGCCAGCGGCAGATGTGTTGAAGCGGATGTGTTGAAGCAGATGTGTTGAAGCAGATGTGTTGAAGCAGATGTGTTGAAGCAGATGTGTTGAAGCAGATGTGTTGAAGCAGTGGATCCACCACCCCCAGCATCCACATCCACATCCACATCCACATCCACATCCACATCCACATCCACATCAGACTCACCTTCGAGTCCACGCTGTTGGCGTTGTTCTTGCCGCGGGTCCCGTTCAGGTGCACCTGGACATCGTCAAAGAGCTGGCGAGCGTCCATCCGCTGGATGATGCGCAGCGTCGCCAGGATCGGCTGGATCTCGGCGTGGGGCTGGAAATAGACGGCGTCGCCTGTCAGGGACTCGGGCGAGGCGTAGGTCGAGCCGGAGCCGGCAAAGGGGGCCAGCAGCGCCAGCGACGAGGCTGCGGTCGACGCCAGGGTCGACTGCTGGCGCAGGTACTCGACGGTGTTGACAATCCGGGACCATGTGTCGGTCGAGGTTTGGTATGGGGCTGCCAGCGGGCCGGTCGAGGGCCGCCGCTGATTGTCGCCCTGGAGGGTCTGCTTCCGCATTTCTGAGGAGAGACTCTCCCTGGAGCTGTGGGACGACTTTGACAAGAGTGTGGAGGATGAAGAGGACTTTGAGACCGACTTGGCGTATGAGGACGACGCAAAGCTCTTCAGCGATGAGAGCGAAGTCGAGGGGCTGAGGGTCCGAGGAGAAGATGCTTCTGACGAGGCCGCGGGAATAGAGGAGGGTATTGACAGCGAGGACTCTGTCGGCGCCAGGAATGAGGCGGAGTTCAGCGCGGCCTTGCGCACCAGGAGCTCCAGCAGGTCTTGCTGAGCAGCAGGGGTCAGGGTGTCGAACAGCTGCATGGTGTCCGAGATCCCCGCGTCGTAAACAAGCGCGGCGCGAGAGACCTTGCGCTTTTTTTGATGCAACATGTCGATGAGCATGGCTGTGGGGCGTGTGGTTCGGCGGGGTGGTTGTTTTTGTGGCGATGGATTTGGCGATGGATTTGGCGATGGATTTGGCAGTTGATTTAGCAATGAGATTCTGCGACTGGGCTGGCGCTTTGATGTGGCCAGATGGGAGTCTGAAATGTGGACTGTGGACTAGATTGAGAGACGGGAAAGGGGCCCTCAGCACTGATTTGAAATTTCAAAGGAAAGCAAGCGACGAAAAGTGCGAAACGAGAAAGGAGAGAAACGAAAAACAAAAGCAAGCAAACAATAGTCGACGAAGCAACTGTCTGGTGCCCGAGACAGGGATGGGGATGGACCGCAGAGATCTGCAGAGATCCGCGAGAGGGAGGGATGAGGGTGATGATGCTGCCTGGACTCGAGAGGGGGTTGGGTTCCCGCACGTTCTGGCAGAGGCCGCGGGTGCGATGGCCGGCCGATGCTGCATTTATCGGCTCGCCCGGCTTTCTCCTTTGCCTTCGCGTCGCGCATGGAGCCCTCGGACACCCCCCGGCGCCTTGTTGATGTGACACCCCGGCGGCCGCGTTGCAGCCAGAAAACGATCCCCCCCCCTCGTGTGACAGCCACCCTGTCCCACCCAACGCGCGCCGTCACGCGTCCGGTGGCCGCTGCGCACCTCTCCAAGTGACCCCTCGCCGATCCTTTCCTGGCCGTGCAGGGACAGGGCCTCCCGCAGACATGCTGCGAAATGCTCGCTCTGGGAGGTTTCGTGTTGGCTCTTGGGCGTCCGAAGCCGTCCGGGCTGCTTGTGCGGGCCGCTCGTCCTCGTCGGCCGCTGGCACGGATCTGTCCCCACCACCACCCAGCGCACCCCATCCCGGCCGGCCTCCTGCTCGGCAGCCAGCTGTTACTTTGTTGCTTTGGCTGCTCCTGTCCTTGGCGGGACGGGTGGACAGCGACGCAGAACCAATCGCCGTTGGACACCCACCGGGAGGCACTGCCGCTCAGGCTGACTCGAAGGCCACATGGGGCACAAGTGGCATTGAAAACGGCCCCTGCTTGACGTATTGCCGGAACTGGCCGAGGACTGCCGGATCAAACAGCGTCTGGACAGCGTTGTGGGCGACGACCGTTTGAGCGATGGCAAACCGCCATTCCTGCGAGCAGAGAGCAGAGAGCAAAGAGCAGACGAGCGGTGTGGGTCAGGGCTCGATGCACTCGGTGGGCTCGCCAAAGCGCATCATCTCTCACTCACCTTTCCGCTGTGGGAGGTGTCCATTGATCTGTCAAGCAGGAACGTGAGAAAGTCGGGATGCTGGCTCAGCTCCTGCCCGGCCAGCAAAGAAACACAGCCGGTTGGCTCTGGGTTAGCGTTGCCAGGCTCTGTCGTCGGGCTCTGTCTCCCCATGCCTGGCAGTGCCAGTCTCTTGTTGTCGAGGTCAAGCCGGCAGATCTTGTTTCGCAATCATGAGTCACCCTACCTCCAGCCCCCAGCGGTGGGCGGCAATGCTTTTTGTGAGTGCATAGGCCGGGATGCGTGTCTCGTCAAAAGCGCTCCGCAGGTCGGCCTGCAGTGTCTTGACCATGTCGAGCAAGGCCCGCACTTCTCGATAAACAGCATGGGTGCTGGCATCGTCGCTATGAATCCCATGAGAAAGGCGGGTGGCGAATCGGAATGGATCAGAACGGGCCGCATCGTCATCGACTGCGGATGGGTCTGAGTGTCTGTGGGTCCCTGGGTCTGGAGATCTTTCTCACTCTCCTTCCTTTCGATGCAGCCGAGCACGGAGCGTTCTCGTTTTCCAGCTGCTGAGCACGCAGACAGTGCTCCTCGGCGGAATGCACGGCCTTATAGTCTGCGGTATCCCGATTGTCAGCGGCAGCGACAGCGGCTCATCACCAACTGCAGGCGTTGGTTGCAGGTGTCGGCGGCCATCCTGACAACGAGCGACCCTCCTTCGGCGCCGACGCAGAGCCGATATGCACCAGGATCATCCGGTACTCTCGAGGACCCCCTCCTGCACAGGCCAGGCCAGGGGACCATGTGTCGTGCTTCTCGCCCTCCGCAAACCTGACCTCTCGCCGCAAGAGCTCCACTTACGTCGCCGAAAGTATGCATGACAGGGCCTTGATGCAATGGATCCGAAGTGAGCCGCTGGATCGCTTGACGGTGTACGCAAAGTTGCCGAGCAGCGACGGGCGAGCAACCAGCAGCCGGATGCCGGCCTCGGTGCTCACCGCATTGCCAAGAAAGACCACTGCCGATTCCTGCAGCTCAAGGCGATCGCAGTCAAGATACTTCTCGATCGAGTCCAGGAGCCGGTATTCGCTCTCGAACGACTCGATGAGATTCTCCTGGAACGATGCAGCACCGACGGGCAGCCCGAAAGGTCGTGTAGATAGGGTTTTCAATCGAGATGTGAGATGCGATTCGATATCCGGGAGATGCGGTTCGATATCAGGGAGATGCGGTTCGATATCAGGGAGATGCGATTCGATCTCTTGAGAACGGAGCTGTATGGGCAAGGCAGACCCCGCAAGCATCACCCGCCCGTCAAGCTCTCAGATCATTACACCGGACGACAGTTTACCTGCTCCGCAGCAATTGCCGAGAAAAACTTCAAGATGGCCGACTTGAGCAGCACAGCATCAATGTCATCGAAATTGCCGTCCTGGACCGCCAAGGCCAGCCGTGCGAGCGCACCCGATCGTCGCAAAAAGACGAGAGAATGGCCCGCCATGGCCGTAAAGAGTTCCAGCACGGCCATCTGCGACAGAACATCATCCGAGCCCAGCTCCTCGATGAGCTGGAGCAGGACCCCGCTCTGGTTGATTCGCTCGTAGGCCTCCGACGAGACCGCCGAAAGCTGTGCGGCCAGGTCGTAGACACGGAACTTGATCGTCTCGCTGCACGTTAGCAATTGCTCAAAGGGCTCGGCAATGCATCCAAATAGCCTCTCGGATCCTTGGGGATGTGCGCAGATCTGCTTGGCGATGTGGTTTAAGCGACTGACTCAGACTCTTTGTCCAGACCCAATGGCGGCATATCTTCCAGCGCAGGCCACACAACCAGGACAATTTAGAACTCAGAGAGGGACGGGACAGACGATTACCTTGACCAGATAGCCGGCGATCTTGGAGGCAACTCGGAGCTCCGAGAACTCGAGCGAGTACAAAATCAGGGTCATGAGATCGACCGAAGGCAGGTATGGCTCCTGGGCCCCGGCCGCTGTTCTGTCAAAGAGAACCTCCAGCGCTTGGAGCACCAGAATCCGAACCGAGGCCTGGGGATGCTGGATGCCGGTGAGGAACAGAGCCTGGGTATTCGAATGCAGTCGATCAGCAGCGATACGGGCAAAAGTGGAGTGGAGGGGAGGCATTGGGCATCATAGCGCAACGATACCGTTCAACGATACCGTTCGATGGGAAGCAGATTGTCCGTGGTGGCTCGTTCGGGAGCCCAAGCAATTTTCAGATCGTCCCTCTCTGTACCTCAAACTGTGAGACGATCTGGTCGGTGCTCATGACATCCAGAAAGTGCGCAAGGATCTTGCAGATGTCGTCATGAAAGCCCGGCGAGCCCGACTGGCCCAGCAGATCCACGATCGGTCCGCTCGACAGACCCAGTTGGGCAGTGAGCTGGCGCTTGCGCTCAACGCCAGATGTTCCTGGTTCATCAGCAAGGGCAAGTGGTAGCAGATGTTGGAACGAGTTAACGGCGGCTCGATAATGGGGGGCGGCTCCGGTTTGGTGGCGATCGACTCATGGCAGGCGGAGGGAAAGTGCTCACCATCCAGAGCAGAGGCGATGGTGCGGATAGCATTGGCTAAGACATCGGGTTCAGGCGAGGAGGCGAGGACGACAGCAGCGGCCTCGTCGAGCGACATGGTGGCAGAGGGACTGAGGGTCATGGTGGAAGTCGAGAGATGGTGGACAGAGCCGGGGGGGGGAGAATTGGCGGGGCTGGGTCCTTGGCCGATTCAGAGCCAGAAAGCCAACCCAAGAGCCAGGGTGCCCTGGCTTCGTCGCGGATTTGTCCTGGCCCAAGCGGATGCTTGAAGCCATGGGCCCGGACAGAAACGACGGCGATACCGCCCACCAAGTGTCCGCCAGTAGCCGCACCCACCAGTGTCGAACCGTTCGGCTCACGACCAGTCCTTGGAGTCTTGGACGGACTCCATGCAGCAAACCAACACCATGAGACAGACTGATATGCAGAATACTGATTTCATGAACCAGGCTGATTCCGTGGGACGAACACCCAGGGCGATGATGACCCACTTGATCGCTGTTGGCCAAGTATGATATGATCCGACCACGGCGTGCTAAGTCCGAAAGAAACGGTGTGTTCTAACACGCTGAATCTGCTTGTATTGGTACACTACAACTTGCGAGGACGGCTCGCCGGCCCCAAGACCCCAAGATTCCCCGACATTGGCCGGATGCCCAGTCCCAGGCCGTACCGGCCCTGTCCAAAGGCCGGATATGAAAAGGCACCGGAGCCGGAGCCGGAGCCGGAGCCAGGGGACTGCGACAGGTGAGCAGCACCATTGACGTCGTTGCTTCCGGGCTTCCGGGCTGCCGCATCCGCGGCGTCGCTGTTGCTAGAGATGACTTGCTCCTTGTCGTCGTCGTCGTCGTCGTCGTCGTCGGTCTGATCAATGCTGATGTCATCGATCATGTCAATATCGCTGTCGGCATCGGGGACAGCGGCGGGGGTATCTGCTTCAAGAGGTCGTGCTGTGTGCGTGAGATGGATGGTATCGCCGCGAGGATCCAGGAGGGGCGACTCAAACGCCACGTCGGATCTGTCGGTTTGAACTGCTTGCTCGGTGGTCGTAAGCCCGGCGGGCAACGCAAGCGGTACCGGTTGTCCGCCTTTGAGAGCATCGCCGTCGTCATCGATCTCATCGTGGTTGCCCTGAGCAGCGGACTCGGGCTCATGAGTCGGCAGAGGCTTCTCACTCCCCAGAGACCGAGGACGAGGCGAGGTATCCGGTCGAACCAGAGGAGCGAGCCCAGTTTCATGAGGAGGCGGGTCGGTTCCTTGGGCCGCCCGGGTCAAACGCAATGAGGGATGTTCTGACTGTACTTGTGCCTGAGCTGGTGCTGAGGAAGCAAGCTCGGCCGCATTCGGCGGCGGCCGTCGCCACTGCAGGAGTCCCGGCGGACCGGTGTCGTCCATGGATACTGAGTTGACCGGGGAGAGACCGTCTCCAAACGAGCCAGGGCCGAGGCCACCGGGATCGGCGGGATAGGGACCGATCTCATTGTCGTCGCGGGAGGCGACAGCGTTTTGGAAGCACTTTGACCAGGCAATGCGCTGCTTCTGGCTCGAGGCGCTCTGATGGTGATCTGCGAGGGGCAAGAACAAGTACCCATTAGTTTCAGCAGTGCCGATCCATGAAAGCAACAACAACGCCAGGGACGGGAGGAGGAAGAGCAGCAGATATCGGCTGTGCCTGGATGTCCAGACACCAAGGCCAGACATCAAGGCCAGACACCAAGGTCAGACACCAAGGTTCAGGCCCCAGAAGAGACAACATACCATCCCGCAGATCCGGTCCCAGCTCCGGACCCGTGATGAGCGATATCTCGCATTGGTCGATCAGACGGTTGACCGTCAGACAGATGCGCTCCAGCGACTCGCTCATCTGCCTGGCCCGCTCCATTTCCTCCTGGACGATCTGAAAGAGCGGATATTCGCCGCTGTCCTGCGCGGGTGCCAGCCTGAGGTACTCGTCCCAAGACTCTGGATGCGCCTCGGCGACAGATTTGAGGTGGCTCCACGAGAGATTGGTTTGGGTTTCCGCAGTCTGGTGCGCTGGCAGGGGCTCGAGGTGGACGAGTGTATCGTCGTCGGTGCCTGTGGATTCATCGACCGAGGGTGCTATCGAAGCCGGAGCCGGGGCAAGCTATTCCGGGAGCATCGAACAGAGCGCATAGTAGAATTGAGCAAAGGAAGGGGAGGGAGTTAAGAAAGCTGGTCCCAAGGGACCGAGAGAGTTGTGATTCAGGTCAGCGAGATGTGGACATCAGCATCATCGCCAGGCAAATGATAGCCGGAGATAGGGGTGGTAACCGATGCATTCGGAATGCATGCGCCAGGTAACGACCATTGGCCATTCCAGCGTGCAGGAGGAGTCAGCGTCGCTTGCCTCGACAGGATGCTGGTGCCTTTTCTTGAGGGAGAAGGGGCCGAAGCTCGTCCGCTTGGACTGTTTCTGTCCCGACCGAGAGGAGAATGGCAGGGGCGGCGTCGACAGAGACATTGCTGCTGCATAGGTGGTTCGAGAGCAAGTGGGAGGGTGAGGGTGAGAGAGAGAGAGAGAGAGAGGCAGAAAGGGGAAGCCAGATGAAAGATGCGAGCAAGCCTCCCAGAGGAAGAGAGAACTGCAGTCCCCTCCTCAAAAACGGGGTGAAATGGGGCAAGCCTGATTTCGAGGCGATTGGCAACTTTGTTCATGCCCCTCCCCCCTCCTCGAACATGGCCAAACCTTACAGCGGCCGACTTTACTATAAGCCAACCTCGCCAACCTCGCCAAGACGAAAGGGGGATGAGTCGCCGTTCGGATATATTATCAAATCGCTCGCACTCGGAGTGCGGCGCTGACCTCGGACAGGAACTTCAGACCATATTCACTTTCCTGGGTAGAACCTTGTATACCAGCAGCAACACCATTGTTTCGAGCGCAAGTACAGAGAGAATTGCTGATCGCTGAAGAGCCATGCCTAGATTCACATAGATTTTGATGACTGCCAGGCTGCTGATAAAGATGGCTGTAAAGACAACCCTGGGTGGCAATCGACAGGTCATCAACAACATGGTCCGGCCAAGTGGGATTGTGGTCCGGCAAGAAAGTCGGTGCAGCGAGCCCGGCCCTGAAGTCGGCCCAGAAACCAAGTACAAAACGCAGACATACCAAAGAACAATTTGGGCGTAGAGCAAGCGATGGGCAAGGAGCGAGATTTCGGCCTTGGTCAGGTATTGGCTATCGCACTTGCTCTCGGTCTGTTGAGGCTTGACATCGTCGTTGAAGGGCAGCTCGCCAATGAGTTTTGGCGGACTCAAGGCTGCCAGCAGCTTATCGAGGCGAACCAGGATACCGAATGTGAGGGCAAAGACTGATCCAGCGTAGATGAGCGACAGCAAAGCCTGGAACGCTGGTCGCCACGAATACAGTAACGGGAATTGTGTCGAGGCCATAAAGGCAACGAGAACCGCTGCCCAGACAACGTAGAAGATGTAATCCTGCATCGATTGTGACGGTGGATGCAGAAGGCAGTCAGCACCATCCTGGGCGAAGCAGAGGAGCTGAGAGGACGAATGTGCTTTCGGAGACTTTGAGAATGACTGCCGATATAGCCGCTTACACACACCGACCGCTTACACCACGATGCTCATCAACTTGTCCTACCAGTATCGTTGCATATCCCAGAATGTGTCTGATGTTTCGCAGCCTTGAGTGAATCACAAAGGTAGAAACGCCAACCGAGATGCCCAGCATTGCGTTGTAGATGCGCGAGATGTTGTTGATTTTTTGTGTCTGAAGTAACAGCGTCCGTGAGTGAATCGTCGTTTTGGATGGTTCGGCGAGTGGTAAGCCATGTGCAAGGGTCTGGAAGGCTATGATGCAGCTTCATCAAAGGTGCTGCTCTGAAGCAAGACACAATCCAGACGCAGCCCGATTCCACCGAGCAAAATCTGGATCTGTCAGTGGCTATTGGACCACGCAGTCTTGTGGAGATGGGCTACGACTCAGTCGCGGGGCGTGGAACAGGAACAGACACGAATCGGCCGAACGAACGAGCAGACGCACCAGGTCCGGATCCGAGTCGCCGTTGAGGGATTGCATTTGCGATTCGACGTTGTAGCTCTCGAGCACAATGAAGAGCGTTTGGGTCTAGAGGGACGGGCGGCGGTCAAAGTAGTTAGGTGGAAGGATGCTCGGGGCCGGACCAGTGTGTGGAGCCAGATCAGTCAGCATTGCGATCAACGAACCACCCAAACGACAAAGAGGATGGCCCAGTTGAATACCGTCCGGCCGGCCGCCGCGGTAACTCGTAGCGCGATGAAGTACATGTTGTATATATGGTTGACCCCGGCTATGCCCAGGGCCACGTACTGGACGATCACGCTTGTCGTGATGTCGATGTCCTGGAACATGGCGGGCCGTTGGTTACGAGAGCAAGGAGCGCAACAAGCCGCCAGCGAGAGCTACCCCGTTCGGTCGGATGTGGCCATCATCCACAACGATGCTGTACAGATGTGCGCCGGAGGAGGTTTGCTGAGAATGGGAGCACTGCCTTGAATTGCCGCCCCCCTCCTCGATTGGCAGAGTCTGGTCGGTGACATCACCCGCCCAGATTGGGATGGGAAATCCAGATCAACATGTGAATGGGTTGGACTTGCGGCAGAGCGACATGCCGGTTGAGATACAGGACGTCCAGAGGGAACACATCATCCAACGGCAGTGGTCGATGTGCACATCGATGTGCACTCGTTCTTTGCACACCCCATTGATCTTTGCACACCCCATCGATCTTTGTACACCCCATCGTTCATTGCACACCACATCGTTTCGAACACACCGTAATTGGATCCACCCAACCGCACACCGACTTCTCGCCTCGATCCGCCACCGCCGCCAAGCCCTTGTCTCCCGCCGGCCGGGGCCCCTTGTCGCCCTTGTCCCCAGGCCGTTTCGTCCACTCGATCGTCCGCCCATTCATTCCGTTCCCCCGCCTTATTTTTCAAGAGCTCGGTCCACCCCCCGCCTCCAGCGATCCGTTTTCTTCCCACCGACCCATCGCCCCAGCCTTCGTCTCTCGTCCTTCGCCCCCCTCCTCATCTCGTCGCTGCTGCCATCGCTACTCCGTTCGTCCGTCATGTCTGGCTACACCCTCGTCGACACCTTCCCCTCTGGCTCGGGCTTCTTCGATCGCTTCACCTTCCTCAACGGCCGCACCAACGGCGAGGACGACTTTGCCCTGTACCAGAGCCGCGCCAATGCCACTATGCTCGGGCTCATCTCCAGCGACCCAAACTCGCCCACGATCATCCGGGTCGACAACTCTTCGGTCCTGGCCGCCGATGCCATTGGCCGCCCCAGCATCCGCATCCACTCGATCCAGACCGTCACCACGGGTCTGTACGTCTTCGACATTGGCCATGTCCCCGTTGCCTGCGGCACCTGGCCTGCTCTGTGGTTCAAAAAGACCTCTGTCCAAGACCCCACTGCCACCGAGATCGACGTTTACGAGACCATCGACTTCCGAAAGACCAACGGCATCGGCTTCTATTCCAACGGCAATTGCTCGGCCTCGACCCAGTCCAGCCAGCTCCTCAACCTCACCCAGACCACTCTCAACTGTGGAATCGACCCCAAGAACCGCGCCGCCCTCAGCGGATGCAACTACAATGACCTGCCTATCAGCTCCGCCGGCACCGGCTTCAACCAGCAGGGCGGCGGTGTCTACGCCATGGAAATGACGTCCAACTACATGAACTATTACTACTGGCCCCGCTCACAGATCCCCAGCGATCTCACCAGCGGAAACCCCAACCCCTCCGGCTGGGGCAAGCCCTATATCAACTTCCAGTTTGACTGCTGCTCCCCGGATCTGTTCCAGGGCCTGAACTTGATCATCAACACCAATATCTGCGGCGAGTGGGCCGGCACCGCCAAGGATGCCGAATGCGCCAGCCTCTGGTCGGGCGAAAAGGCCTGCAACAGCTACATCGCCGCCCACCCCGAGACCCTGAGCGAGGCCTACTGGGCCTTCAACTCGGTCAAGATCTACCAAAAGGCCCAGGACCCCTTTGCTCCCAACCCGTCCGTCACCTGCCCCGCCGGCTCTGTCGTCACCGCGACCTTGAAGCAGTCCTCGATCGTTCCACCGACCCCTGCTGCCACCCGCCTCGCTACCACCGTCATCCCCATCATAGCCTCGTCCCGGACCATCGGCATGATGACCACTGTCGTGCCCGTCAAGAGCACCAGCAAAAGCGCCGCTGCCTCGCTGGCCCCAGCCCAGAGCTCCATGCTCGTTGGCGCCCTTCTGTTCTGGATGCTGCTGCGAAGGCTCTTCTAAGGCCGGACACGGCCATATTTGGCTGTCGAGTCTTGCTTGGCGGTAGAGGCGACTGCAGTTCATCTGATCGGCGCCGTTGGCTATCCAAGAGGCCGGACACACAACTCAAGATCTATGCTATTTGGGCTTCATCATGTCCCCTCATTTACTTTTGCATATTCTCGTTCCAATGCGATTCTGCTTTTCTCTTTCTGCTTTGTTTCCCCCCCCCAAACATCAAGTTAGGTCCGTCTCGGTTGACTCCGAGCCTCCTAACCCGCTCAAAATTGCATCGCGAGCGTATAGTGCACATTGAATCCGCATATGTTCCATTCCGCAATACTAGCTGCACTCTCATTGAGATATAGAATTCCTTTGAATAAAAGCAACCTTCGTTTCATATGAACCCTGTCTATCTCGACCAACTTGCCAATGCCATGTTTCAGTTTCGCACGATCTCGCTGAGATATGGCTCATGGCATGAAAGGACACGGCATGACATGACATGACATGACATGGCATGAAATGGGTGGCCATTGATGCCGACGGTCAAAGCAGATGTATTCAGAGGCCAGAAGCAGGTTGCCGTAGACCACAATTGCATCCACATACGCGGCCGTGCGAGGGCAGGCGGAGGAGGACGAGGACGAGGACGAGGGAGGCTTCGGCCAGCCGAATGCAGCACACGGAGCTGCTGTGGATCATAGCTGGCTGTCCTTGGCCAAGTCTCCCACCAACTCGAGCGAGCCGCAGCTACTGCCATCTTCGTCGCCAAGCTCCGCCTCCGCGCCGTGTTCATCCGACAGCGGCTCTTGCTCCTCGCCGGCATTGCCGTCGGCGGGCTCATCACTGCCGTAGTTAATGTACCTGTCGTGCCCGAGCTTGCGCGAGGTGAAGTTTCGCTCTGGGTTGCGGCGGTAGTAGCTCTGGATGACATCAAAGTTGACCTTGAAATAGAATAGGAGGTTGTCGTAGCGGCCATCGTACGGCCCAGCCGTGGACTCGAGAAAGGCTGAGTAGTAGTCGCGGTAAAAGTAGTAGATGGCCTCGATGGTAGCTAGATGGAAGTCGTCGTGCGGCTGGTATCGCCAGAAGAGCGTCTTGCGGGCAGCGATTCGCACCGGACGGAATCCGCACCCCGAAAGCACATTGGCCATGTTTCTGCTCTGCTTCCAGGTTCCATCGATGACCACAAGCTTGTCGAACGAGCCAGGCTCGACTTGGTCCAGGGTGACTGAATCCTGAAGGGTTGAGTTGTTGTTATCAGCAAGAGAGACAAGTACATCTGAACCAAACCTTGGACATGAAGGCCGTCGTTTCAAAGTGCACGACGAGTGCGAGCCGTCGCTCTCCATGACGAAAGCCGAATCATGAATCTGCAGTCCCGTCCAGAAAGGACGTGGCGGACTGTCTCTGTGATGCCAGAGTTGGAGGCTAGTCCGATTAGGAGCCTCGGCCCGACGATCGGTGCGACGAGCTTTGATGCCATGGCGATGGAAGAATATGCCTACCCATGAGGGATACAGGAGCAGCACCCGTTTTGGGTCTGGGTAGCGCTGGGCCAGGGATTTATGGTCGCCCTTGGCGAGCCGGTCGACATAGATCTCGGTTTGGTCGTCAGCGACAAGCTTTGCGTGGGTCGACGTCGTTTTGCCAATCAGTTCCGAAGGATGGCGGTAACTGGATGGGATCGCCGAGGATGAGGATGAGGATGAGGATGAGGATGAGGATGAGGATGAGGATGAGGATGAGGATGAGGATGAGGATGAGGATGAGGATGAGGATGAGGATGGTAAATGAGCAGGCAGCCTGCTCCAAACACACTTTTGTCAACGACATGGGCCAGGGCGGTCACAGGGACATACATATCCAGGCTCACAGGCAGATCGACATGTGGAGGTGTGTGGCCCAAGGGGACGTTGCACTTTGGGCAGATCAGCTTGAAGCTGCGGAGACAGTTGCCGCACTTGAAGCGGCCGCCAAGAGCCACATCGTGGGCCGAGTCGATTTTGAACTGGTCAAAGGGCGATGCCTCTGGCAGGTCCAGAGATCCCGCTGGGAGGGCCCATGGACAGTGGCATCAGTCGAAATGGCCCGGAGCATTGCCTGGCGAGGCTCTGATACAGGCACGACCAGGACTCCAACCGTGGGACGTGCAATTGGCCGAGGTGATCATGCTGCCCACACTCGATTGTGCCCTGGAATACTGCTCAGAGTTCATCTTCCTTCGTACCTGTGTTGCATTCCAATGCAATCGATTCAGTGACGCCATGGCTGTCGGCAAGGATGTCCGAGTCCAGACTCAGACCGAGAGCATCGATTTCGTTGCTTGGATCGGCTTATATACGGGAACATGGACAGTCGAGACAGTCGAGATAGTCGAGAGAGGCATCAGGAGCAGCGCCGGAGCTGGAGCACGGTTGTGTGGCCACCAAAGATGCGCGAGCGGATGCGAACGACGCTGGGGATCGAGAAGCACACATCGGCATGCGGGCTATGGAGTGCGAACGGGAGGCAGCATACCGCTGTGAGACATGGCTGGCGCAGACGGTTGTGGAGGGGCCGGTGTGTTCGCGATGAGTACCCGAGGCGATCAAACCTCAGCGGATCGGAGCAATCGATTCGCAGCGCCGGCGAAACGATTCCCAGAGCCCAAAAAAAACGCTCGCTCTGCCACCGACGCCGCCGATTGGCCGGCTGTGTGGGCGTGACTCCCACATGACTGGCCATGCCCAAGAAACCGCTTCGGTTTTCTGGGCCGGTTGCCGCGGGCGGCCCTTGTCGCCGGAACTGTCCATCTCGCCCCACCCGCATCCCCGAGCCCGGCATGCCCAGCGACTACGTTCCGCCGCCCCAGGTTGTGGTTCTGCCCACCACGAACGAGCTCAAGGCCCTCCTGGCTATCATCCGCTGTCGCGAAACCAACCGGGGCGATTTCATTTTCTACAGTAGGCGCAACGAGCATCTCTGCTGCCGGCGGCTCAGAATCGGGCCGATGGATGCTCCGGGCTCGTCGGTCCTGGGACTATCGCATGCATACGTGGCTTGGTCCCGGCGCTCCTCACGCTGTATTTTACGGCCCCACAGGTGACCGCATCATTCGCCTGCTGGTCGAAGAAGGTGGGTCGCAAATATACCCTTGCCCAGACAGCGCTGATCGCTTTGCCTCCATGAGTGTCCGTCGGAGAGATTGTCTATCCTCGCCTGATCCTCCACCAAGCGCATGCCTCTTCGCCAGCCAATAGCCGCCCACTGACCTGGCGATCTCGTTTGTTTCGTCGACGCTAACAACCTCTGTCTCCGCAATGGGCTTTCAGCGCTGAACCACCTGCCATTCGTCCCAAAAATCGTCAAGACCCCAACAGGTGACTGCTCTGGACGCCGCAGATGTTCGCCACGAGTTTCGATTCGGATGGCCCTGTTTAGCGCGGCCGCAACAACACCGTGCTCGGGTCTTCGTATGCAAGCCACCCAGCCACCAGCCTTGGATGGTGCATCGGCAGCCCCGAAACCATGACCCCCGGGGAATCGCCTCAGCAACGGAACCTCACTCTGGCCGCCGCGTCGCTTCTTCCATTCGCTCGCTTTGTCTGAAGGCTCGGATTACCATGGCCTGGCGTTCAAGCAAAAGATCTGCGGTGTTTCAATCATGAGAGCCGGCGAGGCCATGGAGCAGGGCCTCCGCGACTGCTGTCGGTAGGCAGTGCATGCCGTTCGGGCGCTGGACCCGCAAGGACGCCGTGAACCCCCCCCCACACCGCATCTGCGACAACCAGCCGCCCAAGACCCCGCTGCTGACGCGTCTCCGGTTCCCCAGGAGCGTCCGCATCGGCAAGATCCTGATTCAGAGAGACGAAGAGACTGCTCTGCCTAAAGTGAGCGAGATCGACCAGCTTGGCACCGTCCCGTTGCTCTATCGTCGCCAAAAGTGTCGCCTCCTCATCGTGCTCGCCTGACACCATCCTGTCTGCGTTTCGATAGCTGTTTTACTCAAAGTTGCCTCCAGATATCAGCGAGCGCTACTGCCTCCTTCTCGACCCCATGCTTGGTAGGGGATGGTGGGATTGTTCCTTGTTTTCACCAGTTGCGTCGCCAACCAGGGCTCGACGTCCGAAACGTTCTGACAACGGCTGTGTCGCGATCACTGTCCAGCCACAGGAGGATCCGCCATCAAGGCCATCGAGGTTCTGCTGGAGACCGGCGTCCCGCAGGAGCGCATCATCTTTGTGAACCTGCTCTGCGCGCCCGAAGGAATCGCCAAGGTGCTCGCGGCCTATCCCAAGCTCAAGATTGTGACTGCCGAGATCGACGACGGTCTGGACGAGCACAAGTACATCATCCCAGGGCTGGGAGACTTTGGCTGGTGAGACGGATGTGCTGCTTCACCCCCCCCCTCCATCTCCTGTGCTCGAGATGATTGTCCATGCAGTCGCTGCAAGTGCTTTGAGCATGACCATTGGCCGCTCTGCCACCGGACCTGAGATCGATGCGCCACTCCAGCCAGCCGATTTGACTATTGTTCTGAACCGCTGCTCTCGACTCTATCCCATCGACTCCAATCGTTGATCTCGCCACCCGCCGGCCAATCCTCAACAACTCCAGCCGCTACTTTGGCACTGATGCCCCCTGAGCGTCTCACTGCACGGGGCTCCTCCTACGCGCTCGACTTGGCCAGAGCAACCCCGATCCTGGGAACTTGTCCTTGCATGATGGTTGTGGAAGGAGAATATGGGTTTGGCTGAAATCGAATATTGAATAAAGCACATGCGATATCCACACATCTCGCGCGCCGCATTGGCACTGAAGCCCGAGCGAAGACAAGCCACAACTCGGGCTGTGATCTGCACCGACGGCGTCGCATGTGCCAATCGAGGCGACGTATGCTCCCATTCGAAGAATCGTCCAGGAAATTATCCAACAATCGATTTGGATATCAGAATCTGCACCAGCCAAGTTAACGAGCCGGATGGCACAGGCGGAAGAGAGACATAGAGGTGAGTTCGACCGGCAACAATGAGCCCGGCATTGTTCACGGTTGCGAGCAGGACACAGGCGGCCGAAAGCCCACGCAACAGATACAGCATCCGCGATTTGCACAGAGTGTAACGCACCAGCCAGGCAATGATGAAGTAGAACAAGATCATGGGATAGAGAGCCAGCGCACGGCGGTTGCTCAGATTCAGGTCGCCCAGAAAGCCGACAGATGCTATTCATGGTGATTCCGGTTGGGCCAGAAGGATAGACTAGTCAGCTTTGAATTCTTTAGCACTAGTTCCCCTCCCGCCACAGACACTGCAGGGGCTATGCGCTGCACTTACCATAGCACGACCAGACAAAGGCAAGCCCAGTCAGGATGGCCCGGATCAAGAAATACGGCAGAAAGAGCGATGCAATCGAGCCAGCCACCAGCGGGAAGATGCAGTATCCCAGAACGCAGACGCTCTGGAAAAACGAGCTGTATCGCCCGAGCGGAGTGAGGACACGAGTGAGTGCATGCGTGGGCAAGTGAGTGCATGCGTGTGAGAGCCAGATAATCAGAGCACCAATGGTCATCGATCAGCAGGGCGCTATGGCATGAACTCGTCCTCAACGATCGATCCATCGCTTGTCTGCTATCCACACATTGTCATGACGGCGCGCAGTGTACGTCCCAAAGAACTTACAGTTTGCCGCCCAGGAGCTTGGAGTTGAGCGTGACGACGCCGGCACCGCACCAGATGATCACAAAGATACCAGTGAATACCGTCGCAGATTGCTCCTTGGGGGCCGTGAGGCTCAGGCGGCTTTACCAAAACGAGATGCGAGGATGGTTATCGATTGGGCCGCCGATAATTCAAAGAGCCAGCGCCGCCCTGTATCACGCCCGATATCCGCCCACCGCACAATCGCGGGATACTACGCGGCCCCACAGTGTCGAAAGCCGAGCCGAGCCGAGCCGAAGATCCGATTGCAGGTAGGAGACCGTCGCTGTGTCGGTCAGCGTCGCACTTACATCGAAAGGACCAGGCACAAGAGCAGCGGGCCCCAGAGATCCCCTGGAGAGTGGAGCGAGACCCATGGTCAGCGGTCCGATCAACGAAGCAAAGAGGCGGCTGCAGATGGATTCGCGTCTGTTTCAGATGCGGCTCGAACTCACAGTCTCGGAGAATGTTGGCATTGGCCTTGTGCGGAACAATCACCAGTTTCATTTTCTCCCAGATGTTCTTGAGATCGCGCATCTGATGGCCAACGGAGGCGAGAGCCACAGCAAGTGCATCGGCGGATGTTGTTAGCGACCTTGCCTGTCAGTGCATCACAGTTCCATACGGTCTCGATCATGTGGCAAGATGGCGAAGATTGACCCGACAACGGGACATAGTCCGTCGACACTTGGATATCTGCCTTGCCGCAGCGAGACACAGGGCCGTCCAGAATACTGGCGGGCAGCAAGCCAAAGTCGTTCCGAGGGACTGGCCAGGGCTCTACTGCGACCTCGTCATTATACTATGTCGCTGGATCCGACGAGCCGCTCTGGGCGCTCAAGCAGCTACAGCAGCTGCCCTTGGCCCTTGGCGGCCGATGCGTGCCAGTCGAGCTGCCGAGACCTTTGGGCCTGATGTTTCGAGAGAAGGCAGAGAGGCTGGCTCCCGACAGACCTCTCGAAGACGCCAGAGGACAATCAAAGTGACCGGCAGAGCAATCAGTAGCCACAGTAGCACTTACGATGGTAACGGATACGGGCTCGT
This sequence comes from Polychytrium aggregatum, assembly GCF_025602895.1. NCBI lineage: Eukaryota > Fungi > Chytridiomycota > Chytridiomycetes > Polychytriales > Polychytrium > Polychytrium aggregatum. The sequence goes on from NW_026516254.1 coordinate 310,408, forward strand.
CAAGGGTGTCTTCGTTGACCCTGGAGGTCTGCCCGGCGCCGCCGTAGCTTCCGCTGCTGCCGGCGGTTGGATTTTGGCCAATTCGGCCCTCAAGCGAGTCTGAGACCTGGATCGTTACGGAGGCCGCTGCGAGATCATCGTTGCCGTAGCTCGGCGCCTGTGTCGGAACAGAGGAGTACGAGGCCATCGTCTTGGGCGGCAGGCGGAGGGCGAGTAAGATGCAGGGCAAGCCGGCAGGTGGATGGAGGCGAAAGGGCTGGGCGGAGCGCGCCAGGTCGTTCCTTGGCGAGCCCTCGCGGCTGCTCGTCTCGAATATGAATACACGCTGTAGACCAAAGGTGCAGCAAAAGTTGGAATGGATCCGCGGTCGGTTGACGGACGGTGTCAACAACCAGGATCGTCTCTGGCGCAGTTGCTTCAAGCTGCGTAGTTCCCTCTTCCAAGAGCGGGACGTGAACAAGAAGCTGTTCAACTACGAGATCAGCACCGATGGCATTGGATGCACCATCGGCCTCGTCAAGTTTGTGCCTCGAACCGATCGCACCGAGACCTCCGAGCCTCCTCCGACTGCCGAGCAGCGTATCCAGGCCCATATCGGCAGCCCAGACCCCGACAAGACCACTTGGATTGGCATCGATCCTGGAGTCGGCTCCATCTTCACGGCGGTCATCCAAGAACCGGGCCACCAAGACGAGGTGGTCTCGTTCTCCAATGGTCACTACCAGCACATGTGTGGCCATACGTCCAACACCAAGTGGCACAATGCCAAGAAGAAGCAACTCGGCATCGAGACCTGGATGTCGACCACCCCCTCGCCCAAGGTGCAGTCCTCGGAGGCCTTCAAGGTCCATCTCACCCATGTCCTGCGACCGGAGCTGCGAGTGCAGCTCGACTTTCACCTTGGCAAGAAGGCCCGTCACCATCGCTTCACGGGCCACAAGAGACGCCAAGTGGCCGTCGACAGGATGTGCAAGGCCGTCCTGAGGCACGCCCCGATACGGACCGATGTGGTGATCGCCTTTGGCAATGCGTCATGGCGTCAAGGCAAGGGCTATGCATCCAGCCCTCGGAGGCAGCGGTTTGCTCGGTACTTTGAGCAGTTCGAGCACCACCGACGCCGTCCCAATCACCATCATGGAAGCGTCAAGGTAGTCTCGACGAACGAGTTCAACACCTCGCAGGTGTGCTCCAAGTGCCTGGAGCCAGTTCGGTTGGAAGGACTCGATGCGCCCAGTGTTGCGAATTCCCACTTTGTCAGGAGCTGCAAGAATCCCAGCTGCCGGACAGTGTGGAATCGCGACGTCAATGCGGCGCGCAACATGATCACAGTGTGCAGGTCGATTGTGGAGACCGGAGGGCGACCGGCGGTCTTCACTCGGAGGCTGCCAAAGTGATCTGTTATATTTCTTATGGCATAGTTAGACGCATGCCATCACATACTACGCTATCAATTGCGGGTTTCCCGTTGTCAGGGCCGATATTAATAGTTTAGTGCAGGTCGATTGCCCTCCCAGCAACCGACGAGCAGCCCAGCTCATTGCATGGGCGATCCAGAGGATGCAGCTCTCGCTCGCAGGCGGCCACTGGCATCATGGTCGCAGTGCGCCCAGACAAATGCAATCGAGTATACCGGAGAGAGCAGCCCACTGGTTCTTGCATGCACATCGATGGCCAGGGCCAACCTCATCACACTCGCCCAAGGACCGAGCTGTTGCTCAATCATCACAGCCCACACCGTGGACAGAGCGTTGCTAACAGATGCGGATGGGGTGTCGCGACCCATCGCCGGTGTGAATGCAGCCAAGAAAGACGACTGCAGGGAGTGCAGATCGAAGATCACATCGTATCGGTCGTCCGTGTTCAAATCGAATTGGATGTCTGTTTGGCTACATCGCTGGTGGCAAGCAGTCGTTGGCGACAGACCGGTGGAGGATCGGCGGGCCACTCAGAATGTGCATGCAGACATTTGTTGTTCGTCCCAGGGTTGTGTCGATCGTCAGGGCCTGGTCATTCACTGTCGGTATTCTTCGAGGATAGATGCCATTCGACGACCTCGGTGTCAAACAACAACGTCTCTGGCTGTCCACAGGCTCATATCAAAACAGCCGCTGCAAATCAAACACGCCTCTGGTCTTCGGGTCACCATATCCAGACTTTCGATCGGGTCAGTCGCTGGTCTGGAGCTTGATCTTTTTCGCTTCCGTATCGGCACGCTCCTCTGCCTCGTCGTCGCTCTGGTTGGCTTTGGCATCTTGGGCGCCGTTGCCTTCGTCTTGACTCTTTCCGGTCTGCTTCTGCTTGTGGCGCTGATTCTGCTTGCGTCTGTTTCGCTTCTCTCGGTTCTTGGCCGTCTTTTCGTCTTCTTTCTGTCGGATGGAGTCCCATTGTTCGTGAAACTCTTTATTCTCCAGCTCCTGTGTCGTCGAGAGAAGGAGTCGAGGATCGAATCGGTCAAGAATGGGGTCGGATTGATACGGAACGGGGCCAGATCGCTCGGCGGTCAGGCTCGGTCGCATTCGATAGGATACACTTTGGAAGAGCCGCTCCTTCAGACCATGCATTTCTCACCCACCTGTCGCTCCTTCTCGTCGAGAAGCTTCATCCGAAACTGCTCCTTTCTTCGCAACGCTCGGTAGACATGGAATTCGCCACTGCCTGCACCGGCGCTGGATCCTGGGTGGCAGATGCGGTTCAAATATATGCGTGAGCGATCCCGCTGGCCTCATCCGATCCATAGATCTTTGTGTCTGGTACCAGAATGCGCCGTGCAGCATCGATCGCTTGGGGATTGTGGAGAGGGGCATCGTTACCGGTGACGTTTCTGACAAAGTCCTTGGGGCCCTTGTATTCCTTTTCTTTGGAAACTTTGATCTCAATGTCCCTATCGACCCGCTTCATCAGCCTCTCGATCTGATCCTTCTGGGCGTCGACGGCGCTCTTGGCTTTGTAGCCGCCGGTGCCCTCAGCGTCGTTTTCTGTGGCTGTCGACATGCGGTGAGACGGCTCTGGGGGGGGGTGCTTGGAAGAGTGTGAGCAGCAGGGGCAGGTTGATCAGCAGAGGCAGCGGTTGATGGATCGGATTCGATGTGCAGGCGTCGCCGAGGCCAAAGTCGGATTTTGGAGGCCGCTGTGGATGCTGGCGCTTTCTCGCCAATCTCGCTCGGCTTCCCGTCCTCCTCCCAGGACCAACCCAGGACCGGCCATGAGCGGCCTGCTCGGACTCGCATACAACAGCGACAGCGACAGCGACGACGACGGCCGGCCACGGAGCCCCAAGAGTGAGTATCGCTGCCGTGTCCAGCTTGCAGTCAAACATGAGGCCGCCGCTGATGGCTCTGCCCTCTCGAATGCACAGCGCTCGGGGGACTGGTTGACTATTCAGACGCCGAAGATGCCGAGGTCGCCGAAGATGCTGAAGATGCCAAAGATGCCGATGATACCAAAGATGCCGATGGTGGCGGGCATCAAGCCAGGGCACCATTGCCAGTAGGTGGAATGCATCAAAATCGACCGATCTTGCTGCCATTGGGTCGATCTCGGTGCAGTCACGTCGAGATCTCAAGCATCATGCCTCTCCCTCCCCCGACACCGGCTCGTCTGGGTGGACTTGATGGCCAGCTGGTGTCTGTCGAGTGAGGCCGCTGAATGAGGATCCCACTCAATCCCTCATCTCTGGCTTGCTGCGTATATGCCTGTCCGATGCGTGCTGATTTGATTCAATACTTTTCCATCGACAGATGCACGATGGTCTGAGTTTGTTCCCGATTTCGTCCTTCATTGGCTCGTTGATATCCAAGTGATCCTGGTCTGCGGTGTGATATAGATCCATAAACCAGCAACTCTGAATGATGGCTCACCTTAACCGCATCTCTCTTCGTTTCCATCATCACAATGATCTTCCTGGGTAAACAACTGGAATACCGGCAATACTGCCCTTGGGAACATGTTGGAATGATAGAATCCATCAACGGCGATCACTCCAAACCGTATGCCATTTCTGCCGATGCCAGTGAAAACGTCGAGACTGATGCGACAAAGGAAGCAAATCAGCAAATGACAGACACACGAAGCACCAAGGACCAAATACATGGCCAGATGCCGGCTCTCGAGCTTGAAACTGAGCACTGCGATCCTGGAGCGACAGGGCATCCACTCCACACACAAAGCGATCCAGCCACATCCGGGGACGAGATCAACCCAGAGGCCGTCACAGAGCTCGAAGTGATCCGGGCAGTCCTGAAACCCGATCCAATCGAGGGCTTGGACAACTACGGTATTCCGCCAGAGCCCGAAGGAGAATGTGACCCCGAAATCCAGGTAGACTCAAGAACACAGGCTTGGCACCTTAATTCGTTTGCTGGCTCTGGTACTTTGGCACATCATGGAGAGCCAAATCATGCCTATTACTTACCAAAGTTCCTCTGTGGCTCAGGCCAAAATCGCCCACTTCATTGAGCTCAAGGAACGAGGCACCCGGCTCAACGACACATTGACCAAGATGCACTCATTTCGTAATCCGTCGATCATGAGTAAGCTGATAGAATATCTGGATCTCGATGAATATGGCTCAAACTATCCCAAGGATATGTATGACCCGCATGGCTTTCCTCCAGAAACCTACCATGATGAGCTTGGTGAGCTGCCCAATACCTGGGCCAGAAGGCCAGGCGCATGTCATTATCGCTTTGTATGCAATTGGACAGGCACTGAGCACTCGCCCATCTACGAGCGTCCTTCATAGCGGTGCACTCATCCGATCGACTCTCCAGTCAAAGCGGCCTATCTTCGAGCCGCGAATGTCTCTGCAGCCTCCGCAGTACCCATAACCTTTGCCACATCGGCAACGGGTCTGCCAGGAACTCCCGGAGGCTCAGCCACTGGGGCCCCGGCATCTGCTGCCCCTTTCAACGTTGCTGCGGCCATTCAGCAAGCGCAACGGAAAGCAGCTCAATTCACGTCTCTGAAGCGAATGAAGGACGAGCAGGGTTCCCAGAATCCTCATGGCGGCCAAAATCCAACCTCTGGCGGACCCGCGATAGGGGCCGGTGCGCTGGCTGCAGTCGCCAATCTCAGCAAACGTAAGCTCTGCGACACCGCTGTTCTGCTATGCCTTGTGACTATCATCAAGCAGCTCTCTGATTGATGTCATCAAATCGATTTGCTGATGCGTCTCTGAATGCTTTCCGTGACACGCTTCTCTTGGCAACCATACCTCCCCTTGACAACCATGGCAATCATGGCAATCATGGCAATCATGGCAGTCCAAGGCACCAGCTCGTCAGCACCACCCAAGCAGAAAAAGACCAAATGGGACAGCGAGAGCCGCCGACCACCACGTCTGTAAGCCTATGAGCTTTGGTAATGGTATCTGACCAGCACCTTTGCTGCCGACAGAGGGAGAGAGAGGGGAGGGATACGCCGGTAATGCCCGGAATGTCGAAAGAATGAGCTTTACTTTCCAACACTGCTCCGACAGCGACCCTTGCTCTATCAGCCCGCAACGGCGGGGGTGTTGGCGAGTGCTTTGGCATATAAAATCCACATTCGATGGGGCACAGGGGCCGCTCTTGATCAGAAGGTCATGGTTTTCTCCTCGGCTTCTCTCTTAAGCCGCAACATGACAAGGTTTTCTTCGCCAAGATCCTTGACCCATGTCTTGAAGTAGTCTGTGTACGACTTGAGGCTGGTTTTTTCGTAGTCTGGGGCGCATAGCACGGGTACAGTCAATAGGCCAAGCGGATGAACACATGGTTGCGCGAGACACCACCCATGTCTAACTCATAGATAGTTGTCATTGCCGGGTGGAAAGATGGATATCGGGCAAGTCCATTGCCGGAGAGTATGCCATGTGTCGGTGCCGGTCTCGTTTGGCTGTTCCTGGCTGTTCCTGATGCCAGGTCCGGGGCCATCACGAGCTACGGCATCGGCGACACATCATTTGAGCACGCACACAGTCCCCTGTCAGCGCCTGTCGATCTGCCTGCCGCGAGCACGATCGATCATGTCGTCTAGGCGAGACATCAGACCGTCCAGCCAGCATGCTGCCATCTACTGACCGGGAACACGGCTGTCATCCGCAGAGCCTTCGTCTTTCCTTTGCTTTTGATACTCGGTCAGCTCCACAATCAAATCATCGACAGTGGGCACCTTGGCAGGGTCAAAGTTTTCGCACTCCGCTGCGTTGATGGGGACACAAACTCGGCCTGCATCGTTGGCATCACGCTGGCTTAGGTCATATCGGACAAAGGGGCACAAGCGGGTCCAAGCCATACCACCCGATGCAAAAAGGGCCCGAAAGATACGCACCTGTCTTGGGATGGACACAAAAGGGGCTCTTCAACAAGTGATTTAGACCCACGGAAACGTTCGAATCGAGGCGCGGATACAGGAATTGGAACATGATTTCTCGCTCCAGCCACGGTTCGGCCTTCAGCTTGGGCTGTATAAATGACCGAGCAGCAAGGGATCAGTATATCGGTGATGCGGGACAGCACTTCGAGGAGGTCAGATAAAGACGTGTCGCGAATCTGGCTCCATGATCGATAGAGCGCCGCCCGGACAGTTTGTTTGTACATTTTTGATTGCGCTGACGAGATCGGCCCATCGGTCATATCCAGTCTTGTTTGAGTTGCTCCATTTGCTCACGAGCTCCGCACGGATTTCTGCTCAAAGATGGCGCGTTAGCAACCCTCAATCGTCTTGGTGTGCTCCATGAACCTGCCGAACCTGGCCGCTCAAGTCTGGGCTTACGTTCGTTGGAAATCATGTCGAGAATCTTGGTCCATGTGTTTGGGCCGTCCAAGATTCCCATGTCCTCGAGAACCGTTTGCTCAAAGTGCCGCTCGAGGACCTTTTGCGCTCGGCTTTCGATCAGCAGGCAGTCGCACATGTGAAATCGAGGAGAACAGTCAGTCTCGCCCATTGTCTGCTCAACGCGATCGGCATATCAGAGTCGAGCTCACTCACACAGTGGGAGCCATGCTAATCCGGGATGCACGAAGAGCTACCTGAGTGAGGGATGGCCGTTGCGCAGATTGACTTTCTTCCCGGCTTTATCGCCGCCCTGAGCGTGGTGATGAGTTCAACAAAGTATTCGCACTGTGTCATGTGGCCATATAGCCCACCGCCCTGGGAGCAGAGACAGAGGGCGTTCACAGGCTGTACAGAGAGGTACCTTGACGACTTCCAAGTAGGATACAATCGATCGCCGCTGTTCGGCCGTGAGCTTCCGCGCACGCGCATCGCACACCCAGCAGTGGACACCACGACGACCACTATACACCCAGAGTCGATGACTGAAGCCAAAGTCGTCTGTAGATCGGATAAGGAAATCAGAACACAACGCCCGGCAGCGGTTGTTGTAACACCCCAGCGTATATGTGGCATTGCAACTTACCTTCGAGTGCGCGGTCAATGATTTTGATGGCAATTGTCATGAAGCTCCAACACTTGTGACAGATATCGGCACCACTGACAGCGGTGAAGAGAGGGGACACATGGTTTCGTGTGAGATAGTCGGTGACACGGGAGATGCGAAGCTCTGTTCTATCTCACAGCGTACTGATGAACCATATTGATAAGCAGAATCGTCGCCACAAGCAGAGTCCGTGTGTGGTCAAGCATACCTGCAACAGGTGCGAATGTCATCGTAATCCGTCATATCGATATCAAACACAAGCTCGTGTTCGAGGGGCTGAAGCGCACCCGGCTTGACAAGCTTTCGGTCCGAAGGCTAGTGGTGATATGCAACCACAGTTGATGATGAGTATACACAGCGAATGCATTCCCTCCAAGCGGACCGGCGGTCTGAGCGGGCCAATACGAGTGCTCTCTTCGCCACACACAACGGTAGCCTGGCCCAGCAAGTTTCATCCAGCTCGCTCTGCTCCCCAGCAATTCCCAACCTTCATATTATACACCGCGCCCAAGTCGATCTTTTCGGGGCATTTGCTGATGATGTTGTTTCGGAGGTCGGCCTCATCCTTGAACGACTGGAAGCGAATGTAGACGTCGTTGGCGAGGGTAAAGCTGAACTCGCGGTTGGGAAAGTAGTGCTTGTAGACTGGTCATGGTGGATCAAATCGCTCCAATCAGCGGCCGAGCAGAGGAGCGGGGACTGAGTCGAGACATATACTGGACCATGGGCAGGCTTGGGCAGAGCCGCTTCACGGCGCGCGCCGAGATGTATACGCTCGGGAGACCGTACCGTTTCCGTAAGAGATCCATTTGTAGTAGTCTTTGAAAGGGAACATCCGCATATAAAAGAACTTGAGTGCGGAGCCTCCAAGGGTGCCCGGAGCTGAGAAGGAGGTCGGCGAACCGAAGCTGATCGACAGGGGGTGTATACATACAGAGCCGTCAGTGTTTTGGGAGTGGGGTGCTGAGTGTACAAGTTAAAATAGTATTTATATAATGACGGTACAAATCTAATACCGGCGCTGAAGCCACAGGAGCACACATATAGGCACGAGAGTCGATTGGCGGATGGGCAGTATGATCTGGCTACGCCGGCGGGGAGAGGTTTGATCTAATCGGACGATACCGCTCCCTCAGCCCGGAATCGATCCATCGAAGGCGTGCCCAGACTCACCTTTTTATCACCTTCTGCTCCTTTTGTGCATTGATGATGGCGTCTAAGTCGATATTTCCGAGCATCTCGTCGTCGAGGCCGTCGTCGAGGTCGTCGTCGAGTAGGAATGTCGCTGTGGGCGGCAGATCAGCCGCCGCTTCTGTGGAGGGTGCAGGGACATCCGTGGCCCCAAGATGACTCTGCTCTGTTGGATCTGCTGACTCGGACATTTGGATTTCGGTCGTATCGCCTTGGTTCCCGATCATCGCTGACGTTGTCTTGGCTTTGGTGGTATAGATCAGCCGAGAGAGAGAAAAGCCCCGACCGCTCTCTTGCGGAGCACCTTCCAAACTGGGCAAATGAGGTCACGTGGGTAGTTGGCGATGCAGATCGGCTGGGTTCCTGGACAAACAGATGCCTGTTCACGCCGCAACGAGCGATCTCGCTCTGCGCTGCGGGGCCAACCAGCATAGCCGCTCAGTACGCCTTGAATCGACGTGTGTGTATATTTCAGGACTTATGGACATGGATGCCGGTGTACTCGAGTGTGACGTATTTGGGCAACACTGGGTGCAGCATGCCTCGGCCGTGCTCCGTTGGCCCACACTTGCCTTCTCGGCTTGAGGGCAGCCAGTCTCTTTGGGGCGTCATGAGTTATATTTTGAGCGACGATGAAAAAAGTGTGTCCAGAAACCCAAGCACCTCGGTGATCTTCTCCTGGACGTTCAGCTCGTCTCTCATCTTTTGCTTCATAGACGAGAGCAGCTCGTCGATTATGATGGACTGACCGATGACTGAGCCATACATATCTGCAAGGGTCGGGGCAGCAACACCCAAGTTGGTGAACGACACCGCGGGCAAGAAGATGTCGAGTGAGTGTGAGCCGGACGCCTGCACCTTGGTCATCCTTGCGAGAGATTCCGAAGGCTCCGGAGCCGGCGTCAAAAGCCAACACGAATGACTCACCCAGAATAAGATTTGAGATGTCAATCAGGAGCGACGAGTATCTTGGATTGGTGAGGTTCTTCATCAAGAATCGCACCGTGGGCTCGAGGGAATCCTCATCTCGTCCTCCCAATGCAATCTTCAAGCCATCGCGGTGAATGAGCTCCTCCAACAAGCTAATGATCAGCACCGGTTGGTTCTGAATGAAGATATCAGCCAAAGTTAGTAGGGAAGGGGCTGTGGTGAACAGTCCGACTTGGGGCTGTTGTGGTGGACGCGAGAACCACAGCTCCCAATAAAACGTTTGACGAGGCAGGGTAGGCATCAGTCGCGCACTACACGAGTGTCTTACCGTGGCGAGCACGGCATCTAGCGCGCTGCCGTACTGGAAGGTTTTGAGATATTGTCGTAGCTGCGGAGCCGCTTCTTTCGCCGCGATTCGATTTTCAGGTCATCGCTTCCAGGCAGATTCTTTGAGCCACGGATAAAGTATTTGTAGGTTCCGCCTCGCAGCTCCTCAGTCTGGCGCTGGGCATTGACGAGCTCCTGGGTTTTTACAACGCGTTGTCGAATCGACAACAGGCCCGATGTCATACCCACAACCAAATGAGTGTCGTCCGGCTGAGGGTTGGGTTCGTTGGGTAGAGTTCGTTGTGCATGGGGGGAGGTCGAGAGTGTGAAGATGTGAAAGTGTAAGTGCCCAATCTGTTGATCGATCGCAGCTTGGCATGCCAATATATTGGCGTCGGTCTCGAGCAAGGGCGATGTGCATGCACTTACCGATAGACCAATACTCAGGATAGGAGCGGGGTATTTGACGCTGTGTGTGATTTTGTAGTCCTGAACGTTATAGATCTTGACATGCTGATCCAGAGACGCCGTGAGAATTCGAGAGTAGCTTCCATCAAAGCACATGGATGTGATCGTCTTTTGATGATTCGATAGAGACTGGATCAGGCGGCCACCGCCAAGTATGTCCCAAATCTTCAGATGGGCCCCGCCTACGTGAGTTTTGAGCACGATGAGCTTTCCGGGACAGAGTTGTAGCAAGGAGATCGGGTTTGACATCAAGGGCATGTGCACGGGTGTGGGAGGGGGATACCATCGCCTGACAAACATGGGTCGAACGTACCAGCTGAGGCTACAAGGCCACCGCCCGGGAACATCAGCACCGATTCGACCGGGAATCCGTGGTTCATCGTAGCCACACAGACCTTGGCTCTGGCGTCCCAGAGCTTGACGGTGTGATCATATGAGCCCGTGAGAACCAAGTTGCTGTTCTCTTGCGACACCATGCCGCATCGAACATAGTCTTCGTGCTCGTCAAAGGTGACAATGTTCTCGCCAACAGGGACATCCCAGAGCTTGACCGTTTTGTCGTCCGAGGCCGAGAGCACTTGCGTCTTTAGGGAGGAGAATTTGGCGACTCGTACGCCACTGGATTACAGCCGAACCATGACAGAGCGATCGAGAGGCCAGAATCGACAGAGTTGATGGAACAACCAAGGACAAACATGCCAGGCGACCGAGGGTTGCCGAAAGCGGCAGAATTCGGGCGAATACCCCAATGGCGAGGCGAATCAGGAGTTAGTTGTGAGGAATCGCCACTTTGAACGTGAATGGCGCTGGCCGCAGACATGCCGAGATGCCGACATGCTGACATGCCGAGTGTCAGGATGCTCTGATCATTGCCCAAGCACGTCTGGCTGCCTCGCTGCCTCGCCGGTTGGCTGCCTTGCTGCCGTGGTGCTCGAGATCGACACTCACTCTTTGTGTCCCTCCAGCGTTCTCAGGATAGCTCGGCTGTTGAGGTCAAAGACCTGGACGAGGCCACTGGCATCGCCCGCAACCAAGAGCTTCCCGTCATCACGAATCGTTCCAGAATATGCCGTATCCTTGAATCGTGAGATGGACTTTTTGACAGAGTGCGTTGTTTGGCTGTAGATCTGGACTCGCGCTGAGCTCGTCACGGCAAAGTCAAAGGGAGCGACTGGCGAAAAGTGGATTCCAGTAACCGCGGCGTACTCTTTGACCAGGATAGGACTCTGGAGTCACCGGTACAGGTACAGGCGAAAGGAGGCGACGATGCATCAGAGGGAGATTGGGTCAGCGGCCTGTCTGTCACTCATCGAGTGGCAGCTGATGGCGTCTGCGACGTGGACGATCCTCAGACAGCGAGCTGGACCGAGATGCACCTTGAACTTTCTCCAGTACCGGGTCTCGGCCGTCTGTCGGGTCTGCAGGCGGGGATACTTTTTGATGCCGAGCTTCTTGTAGTCGGACGACATGTCGGGCTGTTGATCTTGCTGTTCGTGCCAGACGGCGGACCGGCTGGGCGCGGGTCAAAGGTCGTTCCCAAAAAAAAGGTGCTCGGCGGCCGAAATGAAATTAATCATCTCACAGTCCCCGCACTCGAACCAGCGCAGGCCGGCTCCTTGGCCGCAATTGGCTGGCTGCCGCCGCGCAGCAAGGTGCAAAATTTTGATCGCCAACAGCCTCTGCGTCCTGCACATCATCATCATCACCATCATCATCGCCAGCAGCAACCAGCAGCCAGCAGCAGCCAGCATCCGACGCCGTCAGCCATCG